>NW_011888999.1:1993452-1993764 GCF_000151845.1 Pteropus vampyrus | reverse complement strand
TTAGTTTTCTAGCAAGCCAGAGGAAGGGCTTTTCAAAGTTGTAGTTGCTTTTGGCAGAAGTGTCATAGTACTGAAGATTCTTCTTTCGGTGGAAGACAATTGATCTTGCCTTAACTTTCCTGTCCTTAATATTCACTTTGTTGCCACACAACACGATGGGGATGTTTTCACATACTCGTACCAGATCTCTATGCCAGTAGGCACATTCTTATAAGTAACTCTTGAAATTACATCAAACATTATAAATGCACACTGGGCTTGGATGTAATAGCCATCTCTCAGGCCACCAAACTTCTCCTGACCAGCTGTGTC
>NW_011888999.1:1966265-1993402 GCF_000151845.1 Pteropus vampyrus | reverse complement strand
CTTATAAGTAACTCTTGAAATTACATCAAACATTATAAATGCACACTGGGCTTGGATGTAATAGCCATCTCTCAGGCCACCAAACTTCTCCTGACCAGCTGTGTCTCACATATTGAATTTGATAGGTCCTCTGTTGGTGTGGAACACAAGGGGATAGACCTCGACGCCCAAGGAAGCTACGTACTTCTCAAATTCACCAGTCAGATGACGTTTCATAAATGTTGTTTTTCCAGTCCCACCATCACCAACCAGTACAAGTTTGGACTGACTGGGGTTCTCCTTGGGCAGCCATCATGATGTTACTTCCAGAAGCGTCTCTGGGCCTATCTGACTGATAGCTCAAGATTTTATTTTTTTAAGGCTGTTTAATATTCCATTGTATATATGTACCACATCTTCTTTATGTAATCATCTATCAATGGACACTTAGGCTGCTTTCATATCTTGGCTATTATAAATAATGCTACAGTGAACGTATATCTTTTCAAATTAGTGTTTTGGATTTCTTGAGATAAATATCCAGAAGTGGGATTGCTGGGTCATGTGGTATTCTATTTTTAATTTTTTTAGCAACCTCCATACTATTTTCCATAGTGGCTGCACCAATTTGCAATCCCACCAAGCACTGTTTTTTGTCTGTTTGTTTGTTTTGTTTTTTAATGGGAAGTTGTATTTACATGCCACAACCAAAGTGATAGTAATCCTCCTTACTAGTGGTTTGGTCATTGTGTTTGGGCTTTTCAGTGGACAGAGTTAGTGTGTGTGTGCATGTGTGTGTGCGTGTGTGTGATGAATTCTGTAGTGTCCACAAAGACTTGTCCTATTAGGCTCTACTAAACATTTTGATTCACAAGACTACCATAGGCCATGCTTAGCATCATATTTGCTTAGAAGGGTACAGGACAGGGCAGGAAATGTGGCTTTACAGCAGGTCAGCATCTGGCATTCCTCTTCAGTGGAAGTAGTTCTCATAGCAGTCCCTATGGTGGTCCAGAGCCTCCTGGGACAGTTCATGTTTGAGGTAGAAGCCTCACTTCAGGCAAGTGCATGAATTGTCCTGGCCTAGAAGCCTTGATGCCTCATAGGAGCCAGTCTTTCTTATAAGAACCCCACAGGCCTAACTTTGAAGGTCTCTTCAAATGAAGAATCACTACACTCAGGAAGCCCAAAGGTATGGCTTTCCATCAGGTATTTATAATGTATACATAGAATTCCCACGCTAGATGGAATTTATCAATCAGGGGTTACTATTACCATAGAAAAATGTTGCCAGGTAACACAGTTGACATATCACGTTTGTCAGGTTTCCAGGAGCAAAGAGGTAGAAACAATTTTAAAAGATAAAAAAATACACTGTGAATTATTTACTATACTGATACTTCCATCTGTAATTCAGGACTTCAGAAATATTACTTAACCTCATTAATCTTATATTTGTATTTCCTTTTTCCCATGCCAAAAGCCCCTGTCCCATTGACACCTACATAATTACTCATTTGCTTTATCCTCTAAAACATGCAGAGCGGTCTCAGAATAACAAGGATGACATTACCACTGAGGAGATGATTACTCTAACAGTTCCTAATTTTTTCTTCGGTTCTCTTTGCTATTAGGATATATACCACTGGGATGCATGGTTAAATTATTGTATTTCAACTCACCTGAAATAGTTTTTCTCTGTGGGGTTATGCCACTTCATGATAAACAGGTTCATTTGTTTCTTTTTGCTTTCAATTTTAGGAATTGGTTTTTAAATTTAATTACATATTGATTACATAATTATAATTAATTGTATAATGTAAAACATCTATAAGATGCTTAAATCTATAAAATAAGATACATTTAGAAAGGTGTAGTTTCTATCCCTTCCTATTCCTCAATATTGTTCCTTTCATGGGGAACCATTATCTTTAAAATTAAGATTTTGGTTTATTCTCCCATTAAAATACAAGGAAATAAACTGTGTCTATGTATTTTTTTTTCCACCTTTTTTCTTAGTTGTATATTATAAACACTTTCTTCTTCTTTGCTTTATTTACTTAACAATATATATCCTAGTGGCTCATCCCATGGCAGCATATAGAGAGATACCTTATTGCTTTTCATAGTGGCAAATAATTCCAAGTAACTATGGGTGTACCATAGTGTATTCAGCCAGTGCCCAATTGATGAACATTTGGACTGTTTCCAGTTATTTGCCATTACAGATGGCACTGATATTTTAAAATAAACATCGCAATAATCACACATTTGCTTTGCTTTACTTGCCCGTCTATCTGGTTTGACTTCAGATTATGGAAATGAATTTTTATGTTTCTGAGACTGCTTAAAGTCAAATGATGATTCGTTCTTTGATTTTACCACTGTTTTAGGCAACAAGATTGATCTGGCTGAAAGGAGAGAAGTCTCCCAGCAGAGAGCTGAAGAATTCTCAGAAGCTCAGGACATGTATTATCTGGAGACCTCAGCCAAGGAATCTGATAACGTGGAGAAACTCTTCCTTGATTTAGCTTGCCGCCTCATCAGTGAAGCCAGGCAGAACACACTTGTGAACAATGTATCATCACCCTTACCTGGAGAAGGGAAAAGCATCAGCTATTTGACTTGCTGTAATTTCAACTAAAGGCTGAGGCAAGGAGAAGCGAAAGAAATCAGCAGCCGCCCCAGTGGGCCACAAGTTGCTGGGGCGATCTGGCAATGAAGGTGGTTCCTGCTCTTGGACCTTCTGACTCCTGTGGCTCCCGAGTTTACAAAGCATGGCAGGCCAAGGGACTTGTCCACAGGCCAGCATAAGCAGAACATATAGTGGTTTCACTCTTTTGCAGTATGGAGTCAGAGCAAGGAGAAAATTGCACTAGGCGCTCCATGACCTGCAGAGCATGTTGCTTTTGTTTTTTTAAAAAAGCAAGTAAAAGCGCATTCCTGAACACAGTCAGGGGGATGCCTCCTGCTCATCAGTGGGTGCATGCGGGGGCTATTCTTTAGGGCTTCTGGGGGCCCTGGTTTTCATGTCCACCAGATAAACCAAAACTGAGAAGGCCAAGTACTGTCTCTGTGGTGTGTGTTGATGACCCCATGGAGATTTTGAAAAGTGTTATTTCTCTTGTCCACAGGCACTTTTAAGAACTTTAGATGTAAAAATGAAATGAAACCTTTACCCATGACCAACAGTTAACAATTTTTGTTTTAATAGCATATACAAGCTACATGACTCCTTTTGGTGCTAATGATCCTGCTATTCCACAGACCAAACGTTTTAGTACATTTATGTCCTTAAATGTATTTCATAGAAATAAATAATAATAAGGGAAGTCCATGAATCAGCACTCTTAAAGTCTCATTGCTACCTTTTCTAGGGTGGATTTGTTGGGAAAGAGAAAACTTTCCTTTCATGTTCCACTGTAAATCTTACCATTTTCTTATTCTGTTCTCCATCTTTCCTGCCCTTTAAACAAATGAAAAAGTTTGAAAAAAAAAAAAAAGAATTCTTGATAATATTCTAATATAAAAGATTAGCTCTACGACACGATGAGTAGTATGAGAAAACAGACCAGAACTGACCAAAATACTGTGGATTAATGGACTGCAGTGCAAAGTTCCAAGCAGAGCACGGTCCTTGATAGCAGGTCACATCTTTTATTTCTGGTACTATCCATCTTGGACAGATCAAGGCTTAGGATTTTGTAAACGTTTTTTAATATAAGCGAGAATAGCAACAGATGAAAACTCTCATGAACCATTTTTGTACCTTCAATGATAACCTTAGAAAATTTCTGCTTGTGGAAGCAGACTGAGTTGTCATTTCTCACCTCCTTCTTGTGGTAACGTTACTCTCAGACCATACATTCTTCTCCATTTCTTTCTTCTTTTCCTTTCTTTCCTGGTCTCCCATTTCTTTTCTTCCTTCCTCCCTCCCTTACACCTTCCCTCCCTCTTCCCCATTTCCTCCTTTCTTTATATGCATGTGTTACTGCAAATCTCCAACTCAGATGGAGGTGTATATGCCTTTACTTAGCCAATTTTGAAACAGGACTCAAAATAGAAGACGTGCTGCTGAATATGTATGACTATTTCTTCAGTGCCATACTTTGATACCTTCCAATTTGTTCACTGATATAAATGCAAATTGGGAAAATATTTAAACCTGTACGATGTTGATGCTGTCAGATGTTTATGTAGCTTGCTACTTAGCATAACTGAGGGATGAGTAATGGAATAAGAATATGATGTGTAATTCCACTGTTTCTTTAGAGGGTAGCAGTCTCAGTCCGGATATGTTGATGTTTGAAAGCAATTTAATTTTAAAGAAATGAGTCATGTAGAGATACAATATTGATAAAGCATTTCTAGCATTTCTCTAGTAGGTATCAGAGTGATCCATCTCTTACACATGGGGACTATACATATTGTTTAAGGGATTAGTATTTTGGGTTGGCCTCACTGTGTTTGTCCTGATCCTATGGGTAAGAGAGATCCCAGAAGTTTGAATTGCTTTTATTTTATAATCTATCTCTACAAGAAAGAAATATCATTTTAATAAACACCAAGCAAAATAATTTATAACTGTTGCCTTTTCCTCCCCATCTTCCCACTAAGCCAGCAACTAAAGGTGTTCAGAAAACACATTGATCGAGGTGGGCAGAAGGTCATCTCTTTTTAAACTGTGAGGAAATGTCCCTAAGTTCAGATTTATTATCTTTTAGTTAGGGCAAAAGTCCAGTTACCCCATACATCATGACCCAACTTTGTCTCATAGCAGCAAGTATGTTGAAAATAAATTTGCTTTGTGAACTCAGAGGACAGGAATTTGTTAGAGTGGACAGATTTAGTTGTGAAACAGAAGCTTCTAGAGCCACGCTTGCATTCTGAAATTAGTATTCCTTAGGGTTCAGCTTCCTCTCGCTACCCTTGGCTGCACTTAGAAGGGAATTAGAAAGCTCTGCTCTTGGCCCCTTTCTTCCCTGTTACTCTTCCCAGCTTTTCTATAATTTACTGTTACCCATTCATGGCCCATCAGCAGGGACACATAAGAATGTAGGGCTTTCTTTTTTTTTTTTGCCCCTTAGTTGTGTGAATTCCAGATTAGGCCTTATGGACACTTGTTCATTGATGTATTTCAAGTTTGAGAATGATCCCTGACAATATTGTAGGTGCTTAATGAGTATTAGTTGAATAAATGACAGTGCCAAGATGAAATTTTTTGGTTAAACAGAAATTTCTCAAACAGAACTTGAGAAAGGACACTAATTAAATGTGGTCATCTTAAACCAGGCCAAGACCTAAACGTATTGGTTTGCTACAATATTTGCTAAAATGAATCTTCTTAAAATGAATTCTCATTTAATGGTGGATGAAAAGAAGTTGCTTTCTCATAGTTTGTCTTGATCTGACTCATAAAACTACCGGAGTCAATCTCTGCTTCCATTTTTGGGTGTGATCTTTTTCTTCTTTTAATAAAGTTAGTAAATATATGGTAAAACTTTTTTTCATTCCAGTGAAAAAACATCATATTCATGTCATAAGGTCAATTTTAGAAGAATGTGTGAAATCATATAGCTTGCTGATATTAATGTTTTATTATGGCTTTGTATAGACTATATTCTCAAAGGACTTTGTGCTTTCTCCTATACCTATGCAAGGCTTTTTATTCCTTTATATGCTTTTATTAGACCTGTTGAATTATGTTAACATTTAATTTTGATTATACAGAACCAATTATCCTTTCTGTGGATTACTTAAATTAGGTCATTAGCTTTTCCTGACCCTTATTTTCCAGTCTTTTAGTCATTTCATGTTCACATCTCTTTCTGAGTGAAGCGGCAAGACAATAACTAAAAACGAAAGTAAAATAGAATTTTTTGATACTGTGTCAATTTCTGATTTAGAGTTTGATGAGAAAGGTAAAAACCACAGGCCAAAATAAAATGTCTGGATTAGGATTATTTTTAAGAATTTAGACTTGGGAGGGAGGAGGCAGAAGTTAAAGACTGCATTCTTCTTTCTTCTGTTCATGAATGAATGCCTTAGGAAGCCACTGGTGACTTCCCTTGTTAGATCAATGATTTGCCTCCTTTTAGCTATTTCATAATTCTTCCAGATTCAGCATCAAATTTCAGTTAATGAATCATTCTGAATAAATACGTTGTGATTTTGAGTTGATCTTCTGACTAAAATGAAAATATCCTTTTTAAAAACCAAGCTACATGAATAAGGTATCATCTCATTATATTCAGGAAAAAAACTTTCATTTTTCCCCCTACATAAAGGTAGGCATTTTCTATTAATTCTGCAGAACTCTCTGTATTTCATGTTCATTTAGTACTTTAAGACCACTGCCCTATTAGTCTCTGGAAGAACCCCTCTAGGGTTTGCCCTTGCTTTTTTCTAGATTTTTTTTTTTTTTTTTTTACTGCAACTAGTTACTTCTCTCAACCATGGCCCTGACAGAGGTGTTTTAATGCAACTATAATAATACTTTTAGGACTTAAATAGAAAATCAAAAGCAGTGAAAAATCATATTACATCCTTCTTCCATAAGTGGTATAGTTGAACACTGATTTTGGGATATTACATCCTTCTTTTTTGATTTCACTTCTGTCACATAAGCTTATTTTTGTTTGAAAGGAAAACTGCTTTCCCTTACATTCTTCACACTGGGTAGAAAGCATACTGAATTAAGAACTTACCCCTTCAAACAACGAATTAATGTAGTAATGTTAGACCAAAGGAGATGACACTTCATCTCCTTTCCTAAGTCCATGATGTTGGAATGTTACAATCATTCTTAGAAGCCGTACTTTGGAATTAAAAACAAATGGAGGCATAATAAAGATGATGAAAGAATTTAAAATTTAAGATATTTGAAGACTATTTGAAGGATTTGGGGAGATATAGATTGGGAAAGGGAGGAATACAATTAGTACATTAGAGTAATATTCTGTGGTTCGAAAGGATGGAATGAAGCCCACTAAACAGTGGCAATAGGACCACAGATTCATCAGAGAGAACATCCTCAAAAAGATGGTTTTACTATGAAAGGAGCTGCTTCAGATCATAGTCTTTGTCAAGGAAAGGCTAGATTAAAAACTCAGCAAAGATGATGGTGGAGAGGATCCCAGCATTGGTTGGGGGTTGGACCAGACGATCTACTAACTTAAAATTCTATGTTGCAGTACATTGCCTTTCATAACATGTTTAATTAAATATTTGTTGACCTGGAGATAATGATTTTTTTTTTTTTTAAAGTCTGCTCTTCTACAAAAAGTGTATACTATCTTCCAAGAAGGAGTTTGGTTATATGTTGTTAGGCCAAAAGACTACTTGCCCCAAGCTGGGATTGCTTTGTCAGTTCATTCATTGATGTCTTGTTGAAATTACAAACTCATTCCTGAGCTAAAGAACTTTTAAATGTATTGTTTTAGTAGAAGTCACATGAAATCATGAAAATTGTGTATTTGTAATTTGCCAAACATGGGTCAGGCTCAGTTTAGTGAATAATTGGTGTCTCTTCAGGATTTTAGGAGAGGTCTTTTTAGTAAAACAGAATCTTCAGTTAAAGAGCTCATAAACATACCAACTTGAAGTTTTGCAGCTGGTGGATCACTGGCATAAGGCAGACCCAAGATGCGTTTTGGAAAAATCTCAAATAACATTTGGTTAGTTGGTTTGATTCTCTTGAAAAAAACATGATCTGAAAATGATTTTAACAGAACCGAGGCCAAATTGCTTCATATAGAAAGTAACAAAACACAGGTCTTTGAAAATCAGAACATTTGCTAATCCCACGATCAAATGATTCCACCTGCAAAATAAGTTATCCTTGCTAGGCTCATAGATTCATTGGTCTTGCATCAGTATAGTGAGAAACACTTGAGTTTGGGTAAGACTTCCTTTGACTCCTTTGGCTAAGAGGTCAGAGCATGAGAGCTAGCCACCTCTTCCTTAATTGACTGACTGAGGTGCATGAGTCAAATTTTTACTTTGCCACTGAGTTAAAGCAGATTTTTTGGAGATGTGTTCTAGTTCCTGATGGAAACCTTGGTGGGTTGTGATTCTGACACATAAGAGAGATGTAGCGAAGTGTATAGAAAGAAGAATACTAGGCTAAGTGTGAGGAATCCTAGTATGGCCATGAATTAATTAGCTATAACTTTATGCAAAGCACAATCTCTTGAGCATCAGTTTCCTCATCTATGAGATAGACTTATACCTCTCGGGATTATTATGAAAGTTAGACAAGATAAATTGAAAGTACAGTTCTTAGTAAACAATAAGTACTCAAATATTAGTTCTTTCCTCCTTGATTAAAAATAGACTTTGGATAGTCTTATGCAAGGATAGATTCTTAAGGCAAAACAGAAAACCTCTTGACTTCAAAGAAAAGAGCTCCATTTCTAAATGGGCCTTAAAAGGAAGTCACTTATATGATCCATCAGTCTGTCTTTGGGCATTAATGTTACCCAAGAGACTTCATTGCTTTACATACTTCAGGAAAGGCATTCTCTCTCGCTCGTTCTGTCTCTGACTGTCTGTCTCTCTCCCTTGCTCTCTCTACCCCCAAAACAGGCAATTCCAGGGTTGTAAACTCCTCATTATCAGGAAACTTAACCTTATTACTGAAATACCTCATAGTGCAATTTGAACCTCTTCTTAATCCTATTCTCCATGGAAAGAAAAATGGGTTGATCCTATCTTCTTTTAAGGAGCCATATTTGCCATTTATTATTGCCCTTTTGCCTCATTAAAAATAAAAAAATGACAGAAAAGCTAATTAAGGTGATAATAATTATTTCCTTGGGGAATTTCAGGATGGGTATTTATAAACTCTTAGCTTCTTATTGGTATGAGATTTAGGTAATAATCCTACTGTTGGTTAACTCTTCAATTATCATGTACTTTTCTCCTTTATACAACATAATTGATAACAAAGTGTGCTTTTGAAAAATTATTCTGGTTGTGTGGCTCTTTTTTCTTCCTCTTGGTAAAAAATGGAGTCATAATTCTAGTTTTATAATCTGCTTTTAGAATTTAATTTCAAAAATGACATTATTTAATAGACATAATTACCAACCTCAAAATTTAGCAGGGTTTCTTTCCCTTCCTACATGTGCACTAAATTCTGAAATAAAAATTGGGTTATGAAATGCCTAATAAAGCAAAAATTCATGTATAGAATAACAAAAGATAAGAATCTGGTCTGTTATGATGTCAGTAGTTGGTTGAATGGTGCATAGCTTTTGTTTAAGGTTACACAGTTATGCCTGAATTAAATAACAATAGCAAGACTTGATAAACCCTCTGAAAAACAGCTGCTAAACATTGCTTTCTGCAATTTAACCATTAGGAATAAATATTTTCTTGTTCTATACAATTGCAGGATGTTAGTGGAACTTTCTTGTAGGCTATTTGACAATGAATGTCAGTTGATTTAAATTAAAAAAAAATTATTTTTTAATTGTCTTATCTTTTTAAGGTATGTTGAAGCTTTCACGTCCCTGTAATAGAAAATTTCAAATAACTGGAATGCTCACTTCTAATTTCTGCTCACTGAAGTGTCCTCTAGACATACCAGTTGGTTGGAGCTCCTTCGATGATATGTAAGGGAGCTACATAAATATATTTATGTTAATATACATACATAAATGTATGTGAGTAAAATTGTTCTCAGCAAAAAAAAATCTTAAAATTTCAGACAATAATGGGTTAAGAGATTTTTGATAATCTAAAGGGAAAAAGTGTGCCCATATATATTGTTGCATATACTTTAATGCATGACTTTTAGTATAGGGATGAAATAAAATGTAAAATATATCATCCTGAAGGTCTTCTCAGCAGCTAGAAAAAATACTTTGAAAAGCTGTTTTATGAAGACTTTGAGAATCCCATATTTCTCCTCATTTCCTATTTCTTCCCATTAAAACATGGATCTTTAACATACACATAGTTTTAACAAACATGTTAATCATCAAGTCTTATGAACTCAATTCTTAATATTTGGCTGTTGGTTTTAAGCATAGGCTCTCAGTAACATCTGAATACACAAGTATATAAAATCTAATCGTCAGCTTCAATGCAAATATAATACTTGATTTTAAATGTTAATATGAAGATATTAACAAAACACTGCACCGTGTCTTATGCGATTGTTTTTTCCTTAATAAAAATCTTGTTAGGAATATAAGCCCATAATGACTTTAGTGCAATTAGCTGAAAACATTCTATAGAAAGGCAATTGTATGAAAACTTCAATAAATATTTAAAAAGAGGCATAGGGAACAGGAATCTAAACAAAATATTTTAAATAAAGTTGCATCTCTCTTTTAAAAATTGAGATATAATTCAAACACCATACAAATCTGTGTCCAGTATTTGCCGTCGCATCTTTGTGGTAGAAAACTTTGCCACAAGCATTTTTGCTGTATAATTAATTGTCCATAAGGGAATTTGGCTATAAAAAGATAAAATAACTGATTAACAGTGTTTTTGTTGGGTTTTTTGTTTGTTTGGTTTCATTTCTCATTGACAAATCAACTACTGTAAAAAAGATAAATAGTGGATTGACAGTTTGGTTTTTTTGTTTGTTTGGTTTCATTTCTTCATTGACGAATCAACTGCCTTTGGCAGACAGTGTATTTAAGCTTGTTGTCAGTTTGGTTTCACTTCCCCATTGATGAAGTTCTCTTAGTTACTTCTATTTTCGCAGTATATATAAATCTTAGCTAACCCTTATAATGGTGTATACAGTGACAAGTAAAGAAGCCTACAGTGAAAGTACCTAAAACCATACAATTCTGTCCTTGAAAGTGTATAGTTCAGTGTTTTTTAGTATTTTCACAGTTTTAACTGTCTAACTCCAGAACTATCATCCCCAAAAGAAATTCCGTACTCATGAGCTGTCGCTCCCTTCCCTTCTCCCCCAGCATCTGACAAGCACTAATTTACTTTCTGTCTCTACAAATTTGCCTACCCTGGACATTTCATATAAATAGAATTAAACTATATGTGGTCTTTTGTGTCTAACTTTCACTTAGCATAATGTTTTCAAGTTTAATATATCATGTTGTAGCATGAATCAATACATTCTTTTTATGGCTAATAATATTCCATTATGTGTATATACCACATTTTATTTGCCCATTCATCAGTTAATGGATATTTTGTTCCCATTTTTGGCTATTATAAATAATGCTGCTATGAACATTTGTGTACAAGTTTTGTGTGTGGGCATATGTTTTTGCATTTTTCTTAAAAGCAATTAGTCTAGCAAATCAAGTCATTTGTGTTAGTTGAAGCAGAACTTCTTAAATTTCTGCTTAGAGGAGTGCAACTTATAATATTAGATCAATTGGTCAATTAGGAGACCTCTAAATAACAGCTAACTCCCCAATATGTCCATAAGCATTTTTCTATGAACCTATCATTTAGATATGATAATCAATTTCATGAAGACTGCTTCGGTCTTACAGAAATTGAATTATCATGTACAGAATTTCTAAAGTCCTCTGCATTGTTTTTAAAGGACAGCTACGAATCATGCTTGAGAGGAGTACTCATTCAATCTTCTAGGAGTCAATGAATGAGCATTTTTAATATACAATTTTCTTTATATATTGACTGTATTTTAAAGTTTGGATTTTCCTTCTTGAAAAAAAATTGTCAAGTAGAAAAACCACCTGACTGTTCATTGTAGCTTGTTTATTATTAAGAAATAACTCATACTGAGAGTCAAAGTAAAAAGAATGTATTTTGTGTGCAAAGGATGAATGTATCGATAACTTTATTTGTAACAGAGATTTTTAAAAAGATGAATGGAAATTGCTTTCCCATGTACTTGTATATAAATAAACATTTCCTGTTGCCCACATTTGGAGGATATGTTATCAAAGTATGTAAAGCAAGTAAGCTTTAAGTACATTAATGTGTTTCAGCATGACATGTAATGTGCTCTGGATTTGGGCATTTGGAGACCTGAGTTTGTTGATTCTCTAATTGGTTAACTTGGACAAATCATTTAACATTTTGTACCATGGATTTCTCCTCTGCAAAATGAGGGGCTAGGTTGATTAATCCTTAAGGTCTCCAATTATAATACTAAACAAGAGTGCTATATTCAGGATATGAGAATATGTGCTAATTGTTTCTAATGGTTAGAAAGATGCTTTATTTGATGATATATTAGAAGGAGTATTACACTGAGAACCAAGAGTCCATAAATTCTAGTCCCAGCTCTGACACTGTGGAGCTCTGTGACACTAGATATCTTTACGGTCCCTTCTAGCTAAACCACATTATGTGGTTCTATATTCTTTAGCAATATCAAGATATTATCTTTCATAATTAAGAATGAGACTACTTACTCATCACTAGTGAGGCATTCATTCATCTGTTTGCTCATTCATTGACTCATTCATTTATTCATCATTTATCGAACAGCATATACTGTTCAGCAGGTACAGGAATCAGCTTTAAATGTCCCCCACCACCACTGCAGGAGTCATAGATTTTCACCTTTTTTTTTTTGAAATTCATCCCCACCCCAATCCTTACCTCTCATCCTCTGTCTTGGGCCATGCATTTAAGGGATGAATGTCTTGGATTAAGAGTGAGTACAGTGGGTCATGGAACATGGCGAGCAAACAGGATGACAAAGAGATTAAACTTTGGGGTCCTTGGCATGGGATTTTTTAGTTAACTAAACATAGGCAATACATACACTTATTTGACATTTTCATTTAGCATATATAAAGTATTGGGCTTTGCAAAATCACTTACTGTAATTTTATGTTATTGTCTAATAACAACTTATCTGCAGTTGTATGAAAGTCTTACTTATGCTATTTTAGCACCTTCATTAAAAGGATGTGTTTGCAGAAATTTCTATTCTGAATTTACACATGCTATGGTTTTAAGTGTTCTATTATTAATATTAATTTGAACCACATGAACTGTGTTTTTTATGTCTAAACTGGTCAGATATTGGCAATTTTGTATGATTCTAATATGATATAGTAAGTCATAAGCAGCAAAGATTGGGAGGTAAATACCACTAGCTGAAGAAGAAACTTAGACTCTTACATGTTTTCATTCTATTTTGTTTAGTTTTTGCTGCTTAGGGAATTTGGAAAAGTTATCTCACCTTGCACCTTTCCCTTAGTTAAAGAGGAGAAATTGCAAACTTGAATGGAATTTTAAAATGCTTATTCATGTACAAATCATTACAGATCACAGGAATTAAAGTATAAATGTGGTTTATTCCCCAAATAGCTAAATGTTTAGATCACTGTAATTCTCACTTGGGTGATGTAATGCTTTAAATCCACAATTCCTTGGCAAGTTGGAAATCGGTGTTTTGAAAAACCTTTAGGATTACTACCATTAGTTGACTCAATTTTTCCACATTTGCTAACCACAGACAATGCCTGATATATGCTATCTAAATATACCTCCAAATACATCTGCAGCTGAAAGATGAAAACATGAGCTATATTTAAAACACAATCATGTTCCTATGCTTTTGGCCAGGTGCTCACCTCTGAATATTTCAAGAACTGAAATATCTTATTTCCGTTACTTGCAGGAATCCACGCGTTAGTAATATAAGATGTCCTATCTACATTTTCAGACCTGAGATTTATTCAGGCTTCTCAGAGAATAGTTTTACTTTTCATATCTAGGTAAAAATAAGCTTGAAGAAACAGGCTAGTCTTTCTTTGATCTTAGAGATGAAACCCTAAGAACTAACAACTGTATGTGGCCTATTATTCGACAAAGGATATTTATGCCCAGAAAGGGTGAGGGAGCTCTCTGTGACTTCTTTTAAAAGGGCACTAATCGTATTCATGAGAGCTTTGCCCTCATGGCCAAATCACCTCCAAAAGGTGCCACTTCCAAATATCATCATGTTGGGGATTAGGTTTCAATATATGAATTTGGGGGTAGCGAGGGGACACAACATTAAGTCAATAATAGATGATATCTAGTTAATTGGGCTGATTGGCTACTCAGAGTTACAGGTTTAATATCAGAGGAACCATATCTGGTTTCCCTTTGCAATATAAGAAAGAAATACCTAAAGATCAAGGAGCGTTAACACATTGTCAATGGCATTTATTGCCTCCAGGTAACTTAATCGTGTCCATTCAGCTTATTCTAATTAATATTTATTCAAATGCTTTCAATCAATCCCTTAATCTGGTACTAGCCAAACTGTAAGACCAGAGACAAGTAATCTGGCTAAGACCTGCTGAATTATGACTATTTTACCAAACACTATTGTACCTTAAGTTTAGATCTTCAAAGAGTGGAAAAATGCTTCTCCAGCCACTGCTGATTTTTGGGTCTGTTTTAGTGATCTTGGATAATACCTATTTTTCTAATGCTTTGGTTGGTTGATTTTGTAATTGCAGGTGCTTCTGAACTTAAGATGGGATTACATTCCAATAAACCCATGGTAAATTGAAAATCTCATAAGCTGAAAACACATTTAACACACCTAATCTATCAAACATCATAGGTTAGCCTTGCCTACTTTAAACATGCTCCGAACACTTATATTAGCATGTAACTTATTGAATACAGTATCCAGGAAATGCTGGCAACATAGTGCACTATGGAGTGTTGGCTATTTATCCCTTGTGATTGTGTCGCTGACTGGAAGCTGTAGCTTGCTGCTGCTGCTCAGCCTCATGAAAGAGAATCTTACTGCATATCACTAGCCTAGGAAAAGATCAAAATTCAAAATTTGAAGTACGGTTTCTACTGTAGGTGTACTGCTTTCATACAATTGTAAAGTCAAAAACTCGTAAGTCAAAACATCCAAAGTCAGGGACTGTGCATACTTGGATAAACTGAGTGTGCATGTTGTAATTCCTAGGGTAAAAGCAAAGAGAAACAGCACTTAACTTCCAAACTTAGGAGAAAGAAAAACAGGAATAAAAAAAAATCAAGAGAAAAAAAGGAGAAAAGAAATATTGAATAGGTAGGATAAATAGGAAGTATGAAATATGATAAATCCAAATATGCTTTTGTTATTATATTAATTGTTGATGGACTAAATTTTTCAGTTAGAGCACAAAAACTGTCAAACTGGACAACAAAACCCAACTATATGAGGCTTACAAGAAGCACATCTAAGACAAAGATACAAGAAGACTGAAAAACAAATACAAAAACAAAAACTTCTTGCAAATACTAACCAAAACAAAGGTAATGTAGCACAGCAATAACAATTAAAAGACAAAAAGCATCAATAGTGATGAAACAGGACTTTCACAATGGTCTTTTCAATCTATTAGGAAGATACAAGAGGATTGAATTTGTACCTAATATAGCCTCAAAATAAAATAAAAATTGAGGGAAATAAAAGGAGAAATACATACATTCACAATCACAGGGGGGAGATTTTAAATTCTATTTCAGTAATTAATAGAACAGGAAAAATCAGTACAGATATAATTTGAGCAACGTGGTAAACATTATCTAATATACACAAAATTCTATGCCCAATAACTGCAGAACACACATTTTCAAGCACATGTGGAACATTTACAGAAACTAACTATATAGATTAGGCCACTAAGTCTCAACAAATTTCAAAGAATTGAATTAATATAGAATAAGTTTTATAACCATAGTGTAATTTAGGTAGAAATCATTCACAAAGAGATGACTAGAAAAAGTCTTTTATCATTGGAAATTAAAAAACATTTGTAAAAAACTCATAAGAAGCCACATGGAAATTATAAAACATTTTGAACTGAACAACAGAAAGACTAAAATAGAAGTTTGGTTTCAGGAAAAACTCTAGATAGAAGATAGACTTCAAATTAAACAGTTTATGGGTGGTAGCTATAGATGAGTGAATGAATTAAACCAAAGAGTATATGTAGAAGGCTGATAAATAGAACACTCAGAGGCATCATCTTTTAAAAGGCAGGCAAATAAGGAGGCAATCAAGGACAATAAGGAGGGAGATCAGACAGCACCTCTGAAACTGAAGCAAGCAGAGACCCTGCCTCATGTCCCATAATTCAGGGAGACTCATGTTTAGTGAGACTTCCTCAAGATTTTCTAAATCTCCCTCCAGTTCTTAGGACTAAGCAAGGCATCCTGAGCCTGGATTCGGTCCCATGTGGGACCTGGTTGCCAGAAGTTACGTCTCTTGAAATTTTCCAAGTCTCACTTTGGTCCCTGGAAAGTGCTATTTCTTTCCTTTGACCCTTGGTGTGTACTGAATGCCCTGATGAACTTTGAGTCTTGTGCCCATAGAATTGCCCTGGGTCTGAAGAGTGGACTATTCTCACTAGCTGAAGCAATCTTTCTTTCACACAGTAGTGAGATTAGAGATTAGGCTACCGGATGGTGCTGACTTGCTTTTTGGTGTCTCATATTGGACACAGGATAAATTCAAGGTTCTGGGCTACCAAAGGTCACCATGGACTCTTGAAATTATGTTGTGTGGGGGAAGGGGGATGCTGTGCATTGGCTCTCACTGGTCTTTGTCCCATCTACAGTGATGCCCCTGGTCTGTAGACACCCCAGGTTTGTGAGGGTGGTAGCAGGGTTGTTTACCTCTTGCCATTGGCACTAGGAAGGTCACCCTAACCCTCTCTGCAGATTCTGTACTTTGTGTTGGGCCAGGCCTATCTCATTTGAGGTCTTAGGAAACTGCTGGTCCACAAAGCCAAATGGCCATTTTAATCAATGTCCTCGTGTTTTCAACTAATAGTGACTTTGTTCTCTCCAAGATACAGCTTAAGACATGCTGAAGAAGGAACTGTAATTTGTGCTCCACCCATGGGCCACTTGCCTGTTCTTCCTGTGTGTGGCCAGAATTGCAGTAATTACAGCCGAAAACATTCAGAAGACATGGTTGGAATACGTCTTTTATGTTTATGCTACAAAAGCTCAAATGGTAAATATAATAACATGACCAGAAAATGAATTATTATTCACATTTTCCTGCATATTCTGGGTAAGACTTGCATTTTTGGTAATCAGTGACACACAGTAACAACCTGGAAGCCAGTATTCAGTGGCACAATGGGTGCAGCATTATGAGTAGTAACCAGCATTAAATAAATGGTATTAGGGAACTCTAGAGGTAAGATCTATATATAGTTCAATACAAACAGGTTTTTAAGAGTCATGGAATTATGAGTAGTAATAGCATTACTACTCTTATATGAAATTAGCCGGAAACTGCACATTTGACAATATAGAACATGAAGAGACTATTTCCTAGGTTTGAGGAAGAGATGGTGCCTGTATACTATAAAAAATCTTTACATGCACTGATTGGACAATAAACATGCATTTTTCCTATCCATTATTCTGAATCTTCATTGACAAATCACTTTACCTTACATGGGCCCATGAATTTTATAATACATTTTTTTATAATAAATTTTAAATCAAATTGTTTATATAGATGAAGGATCTGCAAAAAAATATTTGCCTTGCAGGCGACCCTGATCAAAGCAGAGCTGAAACTAAGAAACTAGAAACCATGAGAATGGTATCTTGAACATAGAGGAAGTGCAGAGATAAAATAATGAATGACGATCCATTGGATTTGAGGGTCAGAAAACCACAGACACTATAGCTGCCAAAGGTCGGGGAGAGAGAATAGATTGCAGCAGGTTGAACAGTGAATGGCATTAAAGTTGTCGGTGACTATTTTTTAAAGGAGCCTGGCAATGAACGAGAGTAGCTAGCAGGGAAATAGCAAGGAGTATCACATGGAATATTAAAAAGAATAAGTGTAAGGCATCTATACCAACCACTTAGTCAATCATTTGTAACATTTTATCTTTTGCATATATATTTGCTTTCAATATTTATTTCTATCATCTATCTAATCATCTTTCTATCTAATCTATAATCTATCATGTTTTGCTGAGCCATATGAATGTAAGCTGCAGAAAGGACATTTCATCTCTAAATACAACAGAAATTTCCTTAAAATACTTTCTTCTACATAACTACAGTATCATTATCCAACCAAAGAAAAATAACAGTAGTTCTCCAATATCAGTGGGTTGGTAGCATGTAGAGAATGAAGATTTGGAATAGTTGCTGTGAGGAATGGCTAAAGGAGCTGACCAGAGATATGTAAAAGATTTTGCAGGGTGCAGCTGAGGTGCTGCTAAGGATCTGAGTGTCTGGAAAGTACTCTTCATTTTTGCTCCTATTAGCACCTCAAGCTTATCTGCTATCATAGAACTTACCAGATACTAATTATTAGACCATGAATTTCTTGTGAAGGGGCTTGGCTTTCATCTTTGAATCCCCAGAACCTAGCACAGTGCCTGGCATGTAGTAAGTACATAATGAATACTTACTAAATAAAATAGTGAGTTTCACATTTAACTCTAAACAGTAAAGTTTTAAAAATAAATTTATTTAAATTAGTTTCAAGTATACAGTACATTGGTTAGACATCTATAATGTTCATAAAACGATCCCCCCAATTGCTCCCTCCCTCCCCTGGCCCTCCACTTAGCCATCATATTAATGCTAACTGCATTCCCTCTGCCATGCTCCCTATCGCCGTGCCCAACTATCAACTACTAATTTGTACTTCTTTAACCCTTCACCCTATTCTCTCAGCCTCAAAACCTCCCTCCCCACTGTCCATCACCAAATTGTCCACTACATTTGTGAGTCTGTTTTTGATTAGTTTGTTCTTTTCCTTAGATACCACATATAAGTGAAATCACATGGTATTTATCTTCCTCTGTCTGACTTATTTCACTCAGCATAATAACCTCTAGGTCCATCCATGTCATTGCAAATGGTACGATTTCATTTTTTTAATGGCTGAGTAATATTCCACTGTATCTATGAACTATAATTTCTTTATCCCATTGTCTAAACAGTAAGTTTTTATTGACCTTTCTTCTTATCCCCAGATGCTGCTGGGTTAACTGCTTCTCTATCATGATCCCATAAGAACATAAACGTTTATAACTCTCATTAAAAACCTCTTTCATTGAATTTGCTGCATTGTAGTCAAATTGTCTGTGATATGTCTGTCTTACCCAGTAGACTAAAATCTTTTGATACAGTGGGCATTTTCTGAGCTAAGATTAACAATTAAGAAAGACTTTAAGTTGTGGTCTGCAAAAACTTTATTACTGAATGTACGTGTGTTTTTAACAAATACTTTTAACAAGCAAAATTAACAATTATTACTAAAGTACAATCAACAACATAAAGTGTCAAATTATCTGAATCAGAGTATTCTGGATAAAACACTCAGAAAGAAAAATAATGGCTTTACAAACATTTAAAAAAGCACAATAGCACCTCTTTTCTACTTGTCTCTTTAAGTGTTCAAAACGGTAAGAATGCTTTTCATGCCAGTGGAGGCAAAAGTTTCCGAACAGACTTACCTTTAAAAGTTCAGCAATGGGGTTCAGGTGACTTTTTGTGAAAATAATTCAGGAGACCACACACTTTCCATTTCAGGCACTGAAGGTGGCCAATTTTCTGAAAACGTAAGGCAACATTTGACTTCTGAACAAGGACCAAGTCCCAAAACTGGCTCTTTGGAAATCCAGCCTGAACTTGTACTGTTACAGTTAGGAGTTTTCTGTTTTGTAACTACTGCTGTAAGCATATTCTTTAAATTTGACTTCTTAATTAAACATTTATCAGTTCCTTGTTTGACATATTTTAGTTTCTTTCTCGGTAGTTCTTTTTGATCAGGAGAATTACAGGCAGCAGGGCATTTCCTTAGACCCATGGCTTGGAATCCAAGCACACCTGAAAGAAATACTTTTTTTGTGGTAGGAGGGACCCATTCATCAATGTCAGATGCAAGGCACTCGGCAATAGGACAGTTATTGAAAACTTCTGGTTGTGTAATACCAGATATAACAGGGCTTCTGGATTTCTGGCTGGGTGTTTTTACATTTATATTTTTTGGACAGCTGGGGATGGCTTGCTGTGCCTCATTTTCAAAGGAAAAACTTGTTTTTTTATAGTTACCATCAAGATCTAAAAAGGCAGGTATTTTCTGGAAAGCCCCTTTTATCCTATGAATTCTTGTTTGATGGAATCCTGCAACTGGAGTTGACTGTGAACATGGAACAAAGTCTTGGCTATCTTCAAAATCATTTTCTGAATCTGACTGAAAATGAGGTGGAGAAGAGCATGTTTTTGGATACACAGAGACAGATATGTTTTGCAAGGATAATTTTTGTGAAGATTGGCTGGAGTTTTCAGAAAGTGATCTCAGTGAAAAATCAGAATCTGCATGATGATTTTTTGCCAAAGACTCTCCCCACTGTAACACAATATCCTGTGATTCTTTGGTAATTTCTTTTGCGACGTCTATTTCTTTAGCACCATCATCAAAGAGATCAGCAGAAGCATCATAGCTACCTTCAGGACCAGCTGAATAGTTCTGTGTTAAAGTATTATTAATATGTCCATAAGGAATTTCTTTCAATGTATTTTTACTTCTATTTGGACTACTGCTGCAAACTGCTTCTAAAGGATATGTAAGTTTCCTGCAAATTGTAAAACTGTCATCTTGGTTCTTAGGCCACTTACTATGTTGTTTATTTTCTAAGTTGCAAAGGTCAGAAAAATCATTATACCTCCTAGTACAAAAAGCTGTCAGTTTTTTACTCATTTCTGAAAGTGATTTTTCTCCACATCCATTAAAATACTTGATATTGAGACAAGAATGGTCACTCTCTGAAGTACTGCACTTAAGTGAAATTTCAGCCGTATGTGGTGGAATTCTGGTAGACTTCCTAAGAGTAGCTGGTTTTCCTAGACCTCTTGAAGATGGAAACAAAGCTGACAAATAAGTGTTTGGCAGAAAATATTCAGAAATATCTCTTCCATTCCTACTTATAGAGACAGCCTCTGCTGTACTACCTGATTGTGACTCATTTTGAACACTAGGAGTCAGATTTGCTTCACAGTTGGAAAGGAAGTTATCTTTCTCAGAGTTTGCTTTGACTGTTGCTTGTGATGATCTTAAAGATATAGGTGGTGTAGGCAAAGCTCCAGTAGTTTTCTGGGGAGTCACACATAACTTGCTGTGGTATGCATGTAATTTATCAATGTCACTATCTAGATGATGTTTTCTACTACTGGCATCTGTCTGGGTTATAGCAACTTCACTTTCAATAACTTCCAGAAACTTGTTTAAGCTTTCAGAGAATGGCAGTTCATCCCAAATCTCAGGGTCACAATCCTGGGAACCACCAGCTATCTCTTCAAGTCTGAGTGATGACGGTGGACATGTAGATCTCTCCTGAAGGCTCAGGAGGGCAGCTACATCATGACACTGGTGATGGGTTAGCTCACACTGGGAATACCTGTTTTTAATTTCCACTGCACTGTGGAAGGATTTTGTATTTCTTGGCTCAAGGGGCTCTTGCATTTTCAAAAGGAATAAATTAGAGCCAGTAACTCCAATTTCATGACTGCTGTGAACTGCACTTGGCTGATTAGCTTGTAAGCCAAGATCTTCACCCGACTTTTGTGATGTACTCTTTTTATCCATATATGAAACAAGACTCCATGGACCCTGAATGGCATCATGGCAGCTATTGGAACCAGTGGCCTCTGCAAAGGAGATATACTTTCTGTTCTGGTGAAGAGTATCACTGGCCTTGCTTTGTTCTGAAGCTGAAAAATTATCATCATCTGCTGGTTGTGAAACAATGGAAGTGAGTTCAAGTGATGGCTGCCAGAACCTTAAAAAATTCTCTCTGCTGTGAGCCTCAAAAAAACAAGAACTGCTGTCAGGATCACATATGTTGCTGAGATCACTGCTGGAGTGTTCTAAAGCAAGTAAGTGACTATTAGGTGTCTGGGAGCCACTGTGAAGTTTCTTAAAGTCAGAGAGCCGCAAGAGCTGATGGAAATAGTCAATGACAGTGGAGCCTGCAACACGTGGGTCTGGTAGAATAATCTGGGAGGCTACTAGTGCTTTAACTTCTTTCTTGTGGTCAGGGCACTGCTGTAAGAAGTTACTAGAATCTGAACCTTGCCCATGTTTGTTTTCAAAATTCTGCAAAAGAAGTAAATAAATTTAAATGAGAATAAAATGTTCTTCCTTTGACTCGAATGTGAAATAGGTTTAAAAGGTTAAAACAGATACAATTATAGCCCCACCCCCATAATTTGAATTCTTCTAGTGTTATACGCAAAGTAGTATAAGAGCAGTAAACCTTGGAATAAAGAGACTTGTCTTCAAATCCTGATTCTAATATTTACCAGTGTTATGGCTTTGGACAATTAATTTAACCTCTCTGAGCCTTGCTTTTCTCATCGATAAAATAAAGATAAAAATGCAGGATTACTGTATTTGCAATAACACATGGAAAACTGTGGTGCTTAGCAAACAGGAGTTGCTCAGTAAATGTTAGCTGCTATTATATTTCTCATTAGCTTCCACAAACTTTGAGTGTCTAAGGGAATGTTCTTACCTGTTTAAGAAAAAAAAGATAAAGAATTGCCTAAGATTTTAACAAAGAAAAGCTCTGTAGCTTCTAGCTTCACCTTCGCTTTGAGTTTTTCTCACTGTTCAGTTGTAGAGTGCTCTGTTACTGTTTTTAAAACTCTGATTCCAACGTGGACAAAATTTCCATTTGTTCTCTTAAGCATAGATGAGACAGAGAATGATTACTCCTTCACAGTCAATACATTCTTTTTAACTTCTCTAGTCACTTTTATAATTATTTAAGACCATCCTTCCAAACCTAGTCTTAGAGTTATCAATATGCAGATACTTTGCCTTCAAAGTTTCCTCCTTCTCTTTTTACAGATGATAGAATTAAAAAGCGAAAAAGTTGAAGAAAGTTTTACTACAGAATTGAACAAAGTTTGGAAGGTAAAATAAACACCAAACATCAAAACAAATATCTAACACATCTGAATTTATAATAAATTTAACATTTTAAAGCCCCGAAAGCATCTGAACTAGGCTTTCTGACTTTTGAAAGCAGAAGTTGTCACAGTGTTTTAACAAATTGGCTATAGCCTATTTTTAAAGTGCTTCTGCAGGTTCTCACATTTATGACTCCTAAACTATTTAGAGAATTCAAGTCATTTCATTATAATGGAAATGTTAACAGAATATGAAAAAGAAAGCTAGTCTCAATTACCGTCACTCCAAAAATGAAGCTCTGTCCAACAAAGCAAGTTTCAACTGCTTTAGCTAACAGGTTCTGAGTAGCATCACTGTCCAGTGTTTCTGGGATTTCATTAGGATCTTGAACATATCTTGATTAGAAAGAAATAACACAATGTGAAGAGATAAGCTTTAAAATTTTAACATGCCATAGAGTCAGAAGATACAAATGATTAGTCCGAAAATGCAGCATGAACCTTTTTGAGTTACATATATATATATAAAAGTGACTTTAAGAGCTAGGCATTTTGTTCCCTCTGGTTTTCCTCAGGCTAGAAAGACAAAAACAACTGATCAAGGAAGTGTGAAAAAGTAGATGCCTGCCTAGTAATCAGACCCAGCAATTATTCTAAAAGTGGCAGTGGGAATAGTGGTGGGATCTCTTGCCCTTCTTCTCAAAGCAGAGGGAAGACTTTCCTCTTCCCTGGCAATCCTAGCTATGGTCCCTTGTTGCCTCTTTCTTCAAATAAGTTTGCTCTCAACTCTAAGGAGATAGAGATTTCTTCTGTCAAGTGATTAGGGGAAGAGGATAGAAGACAGGTTGACAAAAATGTTTCAATTGCTTCTATATATATATATCCTAGCATTCTCAGGACATCATAATAGGTCAAAATATACAGGTGAAGTTGTAGTACAAGTGAGAGAAATGACTAAATTTCAACTTCTGATATGTAAATATACCCACAAATGGTTTCTTCTGCCTCAAGGGACCTTAACTGCTTGAGCGTTAACCTCAATTAGGATAATCCTTCAGTTTGAAACCATTTTACTTATACTATATTTCTCTAACTCGGATTAGAGTTTTGTAATTTAATATTCTAATTGCAGTTTGGTTGTCCTGAATAAAAGGAGCCTGGTTTAACATCATCACAATATATATTCAGGAAATAAACATCTTTCTTTTTCTTGTTTATCTTTTAAAGAAACTGATCTGAGGTTGAGTGATTATCTTTTTACTAAATGCACATTACCTTAAAAACACATATCTTCAAATTCTATTAATATGCTAAAAGAGAAGCTAGGGAAAAGAATGCTTTAAATCTTCTTACCTATGCAAATCAGTGGCTGTAAGACCAAAAAATGCATCTAAGCAGCTTCCAAATACAGTAATACCAAATAATTTGTTTGATTCTGCAACTTTTATGGAAAGTTTATATCTGTAACTGGCATTTTCAGCTTCACCAGTAGAGCCACATTTTGGACAATTAAACCTGGAAAAGTGATGGGGAGAAGTATAGAAATGTTCACTAATTTTTATTTTCATACGATGAAAAACAAAGCTGAAAAATTAAAAATTAAAAATATTTTGTGTACAAATGTTTCTATACAACTTACATTCTTCTTAAACTATTTCAGATGAACCTCTTTTGAATTTGGGCATAACAGCTGCCTTCACTGATTTAAATTAAGTAGCACTAAATAGACAGAAAAGTGAAGGAAAACTGTGGTGGGGGGTGGGAGAGAGAGATGTTCTTATCGGGTAGTTAAATCATCGTTAACAAATCGAAGCATATTATAGTCTGGAGTCGGGGGCGGGGTGCAAACTAATACAATGAAGTGAGTATCACACCAACAGAAGATATGAAAATTAATGTCTATCTTTTGTTAAGAAAATAATAATCTTGAAACATTTAATAAATATTTACACAGAGTACTCAGTTACATTTTCCTCACCATTATAATAGCTTTACTTTCTTTAATTCATAGAAATATGCTGAGAATCTATCAGATTACAAAAAATTAGGTACAAAATATCTTATTTAACTTGTTTTTAAGGCAACATATAATCATGGCCAATGGCTTTCTTGTAAAAAACTGTATACCAAGTTTAACTCTACTGTCATGCACTAACTGTCTGGTCTTGGGATAGTTACTAAATCCCTTATACCTTTATTTTCTCATCTGTAAAATCCAGGGTTGAAGAAGGATAAAAGGAGACAAAGTAAAAAAAATATATAGTAAAGAAAGGATTATTGCAGATCTTGCCAAATTAATAGGGTTAGTCTGCTTATCTCTCATAATTATATTAAATATTGTGATTATTATCATGTCTGTTTCCCTTTTTAGCTGTTCACAGTATCTTATAACTCTGATATCCATCTTACAAATTCTTAATTTAGTCAACTGACCACTTAAAACATCTTACGGGAATGATTAATCTTAGAACTTTGTTTTTCCTTTGTGTCACTAGTGATATAGCTTAAAAAAGAGTGGCACAATGCAAATAGAAAATGTTAAATAAAAATAGTTGTATAAATTTGATTGCTGCTAGATAGCCACTAGGGGGAGCCTGAACTCCACGACTCCCAAAGTGACTATTTTGAACAAAGGTCAATCCTTCATGTAAGAAGTTACTGATTCATCATCATTAGATCTGTGCTAATTGTTATTATTTTTTTTGCTACAGTGAGGATGGATCTGTGTCAATCCAATCATATAATTTTACCCAAATCTACTAGAGTTTGTGCTATAGTTTGGCCATAGAATAAAGCAAAGGTAACTGACTTACTAGGGGATTAAAACCTCATTAGTACCAAGCTCTAGTGAAATGAATTATTTTAAATTTATATTAGATTATTAAATATATATTCTTTAAAAGCTATATACTCATAATTCATTCATGTCGAATGTAAAATTCTTAGCAAATCTTAGAATAATTAATATGCATCAGCATTTTACAGTTTACAAATATTTGCAACATATATTCTTTCATAAACAAGGTCATTTATCCCCATCTACAAATGGGGCAACTAGGGTAAATTTTTGACCAAGGAGACAAAATTAGTGAATGTTACCCAAATCCAAGGCTTTCTATTCTTAGCTAGAAGTTTTTTCCTGGATATCTTATAACTATAAGAGCAATACTGTTAACAATGAACTATCCTGCACAAAGGGTATCAATGACAGCCTAACAAAAACTAGATCTACTAATATTAATGCATACACTCTAAATTACATATACTTTTATATAACATATATGTATAAAGAAAATATTTATTTATATAGTTTCATCTAGTCTTTTGGGAATAAGGCTGGATTGAAATAAACATTAGTATGGAGTAATACAGATGAGAGCTTAAACTTTAATATGCATACACATCATCTGGGGATCTTGTTAAAATGAAGATTCTGATTCAGTAAGTCTGGGTCAAGGCCCAAGATTCTGCATTTCTAACAGGCTCCCAGGTGATGCCAATGTAGCTGTTTCTCAACCATACTTTGGGAAGCAAGGGTAGAGACAACACATTCAGATCCCAGTCCCCTGATTTAACTTCTAGAAGCACTCCTATTTCCAAAATGCCATTTGTTATGAAATAGCAGTTTTCAAACTTTTTTGGTCTCAGGACCTTTACTGTCTGTATTACAAACTATAGAGAACACCGAAGAGCTTTTGTTATGTGAGTAATATCCATATTTTAAATATGAGAAATTAAATAAAAATAAAGGTGAGAAATTAATATTGAGAAATCTAAAAAGTATTAATTCATTAAAAATAATAGACCCATTGCATGGTTAACAAAAAGAACATATTTTTATAAAAAATAAGCATGTGTTCCAAAATAAAATTAGTGAGAAGAGAGTGGCATTGTTTTACATTCTGCAGATCCCTTTAACGTTTGGTTTAATAAAGACAGATGGATTCTGATATCTCTTTTTCTGCTCAGTCTGCTGTGATATTACATGTCATGCAGTCTTTTGACAACTCCACTATGCACTCTTAAGATAATGTGAGTGAAAGTGGAAATAATGCCTTGGAATTATTATGAAAATAGTTTTGATTTCAAAAAGCCTCTGAATGGATTTGTCTGAAATAATATTGGTAATATGCTATCTTTTTGGTTTGATACCAGTTAAAATAGAATTTTCATTTGTTTATTTTTTTAGGTTACTGTATTTATATATATATCCTAGAAGAAGAATTGATGAGATTAGTGATTCTTAGTGTTCCCTTGAAAATCTGATGAAAGCAATAGACTTA
>NW_011888999.1:1912573-1965135 GCF_000151845.1 Pteropus vampyrus | reverse complement strand
GAGTGAAAGTGGAAATAATGCCTTGGAATTATTATGAAAATAGTTTTGATTTCAAAAAGCCTCTGAGTGGATTTGTCTGAAATAATATTGGTAATATGCTATCTTTTTGGTTTGATACCAGTTAAAATAGAATTTTCATTTTTTTATTTTTCTAGGTTACTGTATTTATACATATATCCTAGAAGAAGAATTGATGAGATTAGTGATTCTTAGTGTTCCCTTGAAAATCTGATGAAAGCAATAGACTTACTCTCTCTCCCAGAAAAATGTGCATATAACTGGAACACACAGTTTATATACTTTGGAGACACCTATAGCCTACCTGCAGACCCCAGGTTAAGAATACCTCAACTAGATGATTATACAATGTCCCTTCCAAATTTATAGTTGCAGATTAAATTGAATGTATACAATGTAATGAAAAATATTTTTGAAAAATGTGTGTTTAAGGCTTTATATACCACTTCCTTCCAAAAGGAGGAAACTATAATCTAAGTGTTTAAAATTCATTTGACTTAAGTAAATGACACAGACTTATTGGGTGGTTGGGAGTGGTGGGCAGGGGAGAGGATAGGTAGATAGTCTCTGAGCTATGATTCACATTTTAAGACAGGAGAAAAAAGTTCTTAGTGTGACAGACAGACTTCTAGACTAATGGGACTATGGGGCCCATTAAGTCACGTAGAAGAGCAATTTACATCTGTTTAGGCTGGGTAGATAGCTTATTTGGATAAATAAGTCCCCTCCTTTGCTTACAATTTTTGGAAGAGTACACACACACACAAAATCATATACATATAAAGTTAACTTGGTCCTTCATGTGAAAAAATTATTTTATTCACACATATATGTACATATATAGGTATACATACACATATGTAAATATGACAATCTTCTTATATGAAGGACCAAACTTTCTGTATGTATATTTTTTATATTTGTATTTCTACATCTTTATCTATATCATGGAACCTGTTCAAATGAAATCTTGGAACCCTAATACAAGGATAAGAATGGAGCTCTAGTTGAAACTAAAGTGGAAACCCCAGAGCCCATCCTGACTGTCAGCACGATCCCCTTTTCTTTCTCTAATCCCGATCTCCTCTAGAAGCATGGAGCCCTAAGGCTCTGCAGAATGTAATTTGAAAACCACCACTGCTCAAAATCTTGGAGGTTAAAAAAAAAGAAAAAAGTTAACCCCATAAAACATAAAACATCGATTATGGTGTTATCATTAAGGATTTGGAGTTCGAAGAAAATCTTTAGGCAGCCGTCTTTTTGCTTCTCGGTGTCTGTAAAACCTTTTTGCAAAGGCTAGAGTATGGAATTTCTTTGTTATATACTTGCTGTGCTGTAGCAGTGAGGAAATGAAAGTGGGAAATTTCTGTGTCCTGTATTGACTTAAAACTGACTTGCACTTCCTCTCTCATGTTTACAGGCTTTACTCTCACCTTTTGGAGACTAGGATTATCCGCGAGAAGCACTTTTGACATGAAGGATATATAAAACTTGAATTCTGGAGAGCAAGAACTGAGGCAAGAAGAAATTTTCTTCTTCTAATCATGTGTTCACACTGTAGCCTACAAAACAAAATATTCAGTGGGGTGAATGGCAAATCTTTAATTGTAGGTGTATACTTCCCTTCTTAGGAAAACCTCTTAACTTCCACTGCAGAGCCAATAGAAGTCTTTTGTAGTATCAACGTCTTAGAAAACGAATTTTCCTTTTCTGTTTAATTAAAAATAATTAATAGAAAAAAAATAAGATTTAAAACAGAATACTTCAAACAAACATTGTTTCTGAATAAATACTCCAACTCAGTAATTCAGGAAATCTATCATTTAGCTTCTTTCACATCATTATAAGAAAAACCATACAGAACTTGTTTCTACCATTAATAGGAAGAAATTTAAATAAACATATAATTCTTAAAAGAACCTAAATTGGTAGGAAATGGTCCTTTTTAGCTGAAAAAGTAACTTTATTAGACTTCATTGTACAGTTTTACACAGCTGGAAGAGAAAAAAAAATTTCATCAACAGAAAAAGCAAAATGTTATACGGGGAAGGGAGTGCTTAAAGATCCTTGTCTAAAACATATCAGAGAAGTAAAACAATAAAGCAACAATGTTCTACTCTTTTATACTTTCTTAGACTGGCATCTGCAAATTCTTACAAAGTGGAAGTCATCAGTTTAAAAATCACAAAAGAATCTTTTAAGTATAGCTCTTCATAGGATAATCAGAAATTTAGGATGATGGAAGGGAGATTTTAAAGTGATACTAATCATGTCCATCAATCAAAATCAGATTTCTGTGAAAATATCTTGTTGTCTAAGGTTGAAAGATGGAAACTTACAAAGATGTGATATAAACAGATTTATATAAATTACTGATCTACATTATTAAAGGGAGTATAAGGAAAAAAAGCTAATGCTTCCTAATTCTTTGCTGTTATCCTTTCTTTGGGATCCTTAAATATGTATGACCAGTAAAGTTTCACCAAAAGCAGATATGTATTCCTAGATTTGGTTTTCATCTTAGGCCACATGGCAATCTCTAAGGATAAGGTAAGAGCAGGTGATAGAGGATACAAGGGGAAGGCAGAAAGAAGGGTCGCAGAACACTGCCATTATTAATGGAACTAACTTCAAGTTCCTTGCCAACACAAGTGATGGCATGTATGTCAGCAAAGGCATCTTCCCTCTATATCTCCTCTAAAATCCCGTTTGGGATAGGGTGTAACATGATGGTACACCTACCCGTGAGCTAAGAGAGATAAGAGGGCAAAGCTCCCTCTTGAAAATGCCATCTCCTACCTGCTAAAATCCTGCTATTTAGAATGAAGGCTTAATTCCTTACAATGGCCTGAGGCCCTAGGTCATCTAGCTCCACCTTCTTGACCCCACCTTGTACCACTCTCCCCCTTAGTCACTGAACTGCAGGCCATGCTAACCTTCTTTCTGTTCCTCAAATACACCAATTCCTCTTGTCAGGCTTTTGTGCTTACCTTTCTCTTTGCCCAGAATGGTCTTCCCTTAGTTCTTCAAATAGTTGGCTCATTCTCATCTTTCACTCTTGAATGTTACCCCCTCAGATAGCCCCACTTTATCTCAAATAGACCTCTTAGTTACTATGATATCACCCGTTTTATCCCTTCATGGTACTTATGCTTGTGATATAAGCAATCATAAAAATGCATATATTCTATACATGCATATGTTCTTTATTTTTGTTTGTTCTACCTCCACTAGTTTGAGTTGCATGAAGACAGGGATCTGGTCTATCCTGTGCTCCATTACATCTCCAGTGCTTAGCACACAGTAAATTTTCAATAAATATTCATTGAATAAAAACTATAAGCAGAATCTTGTTATTTAGAAAATTTTTATAACAGAGTAGGTATATGCCATATAATAGAATTTGCCTCTGTTTTCATTTAAAGCCCCCTTCGAAAAGCCTTTCTCTATTAACAAAAAGGACAACTTTTTTTTTTTTTTTTACGTATTACACTACTGTACTTCCATAGTTTTACCATTTGTTCTATTCTATTCTATTTTCTACTTGGTTTTATTTTCCCTAATGCCTTTTCTCTTGATTCTTTCTTGTCCTTTATGTGCTAGTAATTTATGCTAGAGAACACAAAAAAGTAAACTGAGTTGTGTTCCTTGTTCCTTTCTTCACCCCCAAACACTTCCCTACCACAATATATTTCACATTTCTTTGCTTTTTTTTCACTCTTTCCTCTGTCTAAAATGTTCTCTCACTCTCCTGGCTAATGCTTATTCTTAAGATTCTTCTCAGGGGTCTTCTTCTCCAGGAAGCTTTCCAAGGTTAAGTTATGTGACTTTACTTTATAATTTATTACTTGCCACATTATAGTAAACTTATTTGTTTAATGTGTTTTTCTGAAACCAGAGTAGGATCTTAGAAGGACCAACTGTTTATATCCCCAGTGCAAAGTTAAAAAAAAAATTGTTGATCTGAACTTTAGCTATTAACTTTCTTCCTCATTTTCAGCTATCGTCTTTTTAAGTCAGTTCTGCAATGTACCAATATAAAACACAGTTTTACCAGATCACAAAATAATTTTAAATGTGTATAGAGTACACAGAGTAGTTTCATATATAGTATTTAAAACTTATTGAAAGTTTTAAATACTTAAATATTTAATATTTTTATTATTTAAATATTTAATAATATAAAAATAAATATAAAAATATTTTTATTAAATATTTTTATTAAATGTATTATTAATACGTTTATTTAAAACTTATTTTAATCATTATTTACATTTTATCCTCATTTCCAATTTTTTATTTTCTTAATTGTGGTCATATTTGCAGAGATTATCTTCTTTAGGGCTCTAAAATAAAATTTTATATTTTACCACAACTATATCAGCATTCACCAATCATATTCTTTATAATTGCTATCAAATTCAAACTTAAGGAAATGGATTAAACCTGTAAGATGACTAGGAGACTATACTAAGTGTTGTAGGGGATATTTTAGAAATAAGACACTTCCTGTCCTAAAATGTTTACTGTATAATTGTGCAGACAATTTACCAATAACTGATAAACATATAAGCAGAAATATTTGGGGATTCATTTCTAAATTAATTGCACAAGCACTAATTGTTATATTTTTAAAGGACGTTTTGTTATATTGTCTTATTTAAGGGTTTATTGCCCTCTAGTGGATCAGATAAGTATGTCTGGAAAACTAAATGGCAAATTTGAGAACCGAAATGAAAAAGGTCATAAACTATTTTAACTATTTGTGTTTCTCCTGGTAAACCTCAGCAAATTGCAAAAAGACTTCCCATTCATTGTCTGACAAAAAAATGCAATAATTCTTTTAAACAATTACTGTTAGTTATTCCTTTTGCTGTTTTCATAATATTTCCCTTATGATACTGGTCATCTCTCTCTCTACTGCTTGACTTGTAGTACAGTGAATCTATGTTTGATGGATAACTGAATGAAGCATCAGGAATGAGTAAATACTAAAGTTAGGAAAACATGATGACAGCTTTGGGAACAATTACATTTCTTTCAGTCCCATCGCAGACAGCAAACCATACTCCAATTTAATAAGCTCAATATATTTATTTACTAGGTATTTATTGTGCAGCTGCTAAATATCAGGTGTTAGTGATAATGGACAAAATAAACGAAGTCCTCTTGGTCAGGAGACTCACAGGCTAATGCAAGAGAAAGATATTAAACCAATAATCACACAAAGTTTAACTGAAACTGTTGTAAATTCTATAAAGGAAATGAACATAATATCATGAGAAAATATAACAAGGGGATTGATGTAGTATTAGCTTGGGGGAATGGCGAAAGAGAAGGATAGTTAGGAAAATGTACAACATTTCCTTGAAAAGTATTTTCTCTCAGAGTTGTTAGATTAAAGGTAATTTTTTATTTCCTTACATATTTAAAATATTTTCTTAAAAAATTACATTTATAATTAGAAAAAAATTTTAAATGTAGTAAAAATACTAGCTGGGGACTTAGCAATAATATACCAAGAAAACGTAGATCCTCTCAATCTCTCACACATAAAAGTAGAAACAAGTTGAGATGGAAACAGAGGGAAAAAGAGCAAATGTTAGGGTAGGTTGATGGGAACTAATTAGGGCCTCAGTTAGCTTTTGATTTGAAGGCTCAAGAGATTGCCTAAGTAAATGTCCAGGAAAGAAGACTCTGATAGACTTATACTTATGTGGGGTCTAGGTGGACACACTGTAGTACATTTTTAATTTAACACTAAATACCATGGAATATTTGCTTTCTCTCTTTCTAGCCAAGCCATATGGGGAGCTAAACTATAATCAAAGATGCTTTACTATTTTACCATCACAAGGAAGGGATACATCTTAAGCCTATATTTTCTTTTGGGTATACCTACATGTTAAGCCAAATTATAAACAAAGTTTTGTGAAGAAGGGGTGTTAGGTGAGTCAAAAATTTAATGGAATCAGTCTAATGATATAGCTGATGCATCCTCTTCACACTAGAGATTATTTTGTCAGTGGGTCCAGATATATCTCATTGATTGCTGCCCTGCATCCCATTTTCATACTAGCCAAGTGATTCTCAAACTTTAGTGTGCATCAACAACACCTGGAGGGCTTGATAAAACACTGACTTCTGTGCCCCAGTGGATGAGGGTCAAAGAATTTGCCTGTTCCCTGGTATGTCTTATGTTGCCCACACTTAAAAACCTAGCCATTGGGGCTGTCTGATGAACAACACTTATGATTAACGTGGTTACAATTAAATCATAAAGCCTGTGAGCATTTAAGTCTCTTTCAGATGACTTTGTAATTCTTTGCTCTAATATCCGGTGACTTTTCAGCTTATCTCTGTCATTACCAAGTTCTTAGGAGGTACCTTAATAGTTTGAGAAACCCTGTCCAGATATGGACACACACCGACATACTTTTTTTTCTCCTTTGGGCTAATTAGAAAATGTGGGATTGGGCTAGACTAGAAAATCTAGAACAATTCTTGTTAACTGTTTGATCATGGAGAAAAATTTAATTAAGTATTTATGTGAATTGGCATATGGTGTGGGTAATGAACAGAAGACACAGAAGTATAAGATCCTATTTTAACAAAGTTTATAATCCAGTTGGGCTCATAAATTCTTTTGAATGCTTTATGGTTCTCAAAGTGCTTTTACATCATTACCTGATCCTCTCAAAGAAATGAAATAACTAAAGTTTAAGAAGCAGGCAGAATTAGGTCTGGAATTCATGTCTTCTGATGAGTAGGTGTCACCAGTCTTTCTAGTCCATTACATTGTATGGTTAAGCTTCACACTTAAAACTATTTGTATTTGTTTCAAGACTGTGGGCAAAAGATGAAATCATTCCTTTAAAAAACTAGTCCCCAGTTCTAATGACAGATGGAAACAGAGATATGACTAACTTTTCTTCCTTCTTTCATTCCTCCCCAAACTGGTCTTGCTTTGCAAGAAAATCTCTGTCACCTTGCTGCTCTCAGATTTTCTGTTTCATATTTTCCATGCCAAGAGGATTCAGCTATGGGAAGAGTGGCTATTTTGAGTTGTTTTCTTAAAATTATCTACTGGTCTTCTTCAAGGGCAAATACTTTGTCTAGTTTTTCTAAAGGCAGTCATAACAAGTCCTGAGAAAATTCCAGAAAAAGAAAAAGAGAGGCAGGCAGGAGATAGAAATTAAATAAATGAAAAATAAAGAGACAAAACCTCTCTTGTTTGGAGTAATATTGGTGAAAAATATTTTTAAAACATTATCCAGGAAAATCTTGGTGAGTATAAAATACAGTTTGTCCACTGCATTTATGATAGCTAAAGTTCTAGTCTAGGGAAGGGGAAGGGGATAGGATTACAGAGAGACAAAAATGGTTCTTGTGTTCAAGGAATTTATAATCTATTGGCTAAGACAATGTATAATTGCCAATGAAGTGACACAAAGGTACACATTATATTTGCAAGGTCCAGATTTCCATATCTTACCTGCATACCTGAGAGCCAACTGTATTTGGATGTCTTATAGGCATTTCAAGGTTTAATAGGTAAATTTAATTTCCTCTGAAACACCTTTACTTACAATTTTCTCCATTTCAGTAAATGGCACTACTCTCCAACCAATAACTCAGCCCAGATAGCTAGGAGTCATCCTTCATTCCTGTTTCCCTCAATTCCCACATTATATACATCGGTAAATGCCCGTGTTATTTCCATATCTAAAAACCATCATTCAGTTTTACTCCCCTATATTCTGCCATCACCTTAATCCAAACCACCATCATCTGCTTATGTTCCTGCATTAGCCTCATAACTAAGTGATCTGGTCCTTGCCCATCTCTCTAGACTCATATCATACAACTATCTTTTCTGAATATATTCCAGCAACATTGGTCTTTTCTTAGGTTCTTGAAACTAAGATGCCAAGCTCTCTCCTGCCTCAGGGCCTCTGCAAAACCCATTCACTCTTTGTTTCAAGGCTGGATCATTCTAGTCTCTTAGGTCTCAATTTAAGTGTCTACTTCTTAGAGAGGCCTTGCCAGACTAACCTAATTCAAATAGGTTCCCCTGTTATTCTTCTTAAGTCTGTCCATAAAAGGTTTAAGTTCCATTAGGACAGGAATCTGTTAACGACTATAATCTCAGTACCTAGCAGTTCTTGGCACAGAGGAGGGAAGCACTTAAAATTATCTGCAGAATGAATAACTACTGGGTGCTTTGTGACCCAATATTCCAGGGTCAGGAAAGATTTCTTGACTGAAAAGTCTTCGTAAAATGAGACCAAAGGAATTAGTAAAAATTAGCCAGGTTGGGGACAGGGTTAGAAGAGGTCTGGAGGTGAAGGAGGATACAGCATTTGAGGAATTCAAAAAGACACTCTGTATGGCTAGAGCCTAAGGCTAGAGTGGTGAATAACAAAGCAAGAGAGGTAGGCAAAGGCCAGACAAGGGCCATGTAAACCATGTTAAGGAGTTTAGACTTAAATCTGAGGGAAAATAGCAGCGACTGAAAGGTTTTAAATGGGGAGTGAGTGCCCTGACCAGATTTGAGCTTTATCAGCCTTGGCAATGTGGAGACTGGCTTGGAAAGTAGCAAGAATGAAAGTAGGAGAACCAGCTGGGAAGCTACAGTCAGAGATATGAAGCAGTCAGGGTGCTGAACCAAAGTAATGACAGCAAAAGTACGGTATGACTGGCTAGATGTGAGAGAAAAGGAAGGAATCTAGAAAACTTTCAAGTTTCTGGTTTGAGCACACCGCTCAGTTAATCACTTTTCCCTCTGCGCCATCAAAGCTCAGTTTGGAAAAGACTACTTCTCATCACGTATTACTTTCGGCAGAGCAGCCAGCTGAATATGCATCTCTGAGCACCTCTGAAGCTGGAGTAGCACACCTTTTCCTTTCTGTATTTCCAGTTCCATCCGTGTCTAGCTCGATGACACGGTAAATGCTCAATAAACGCTCGCAGAACGATGGCAACAGCACTGTCTAAAATTAAAATGATTGACCTTTTCCCTCCCTACCTCATGACCGCCCTTTTATGGAAGAGGCTGACTACTGAAAAAATCATAAAAAAAATGCTCTGAGTCTCACTCACAATGCCGTTAAGGACTTCGTTAGGAGTCTCTGGCCCTTGCCCTCCCAGAGAACCGCTTCCCACAGCTCCTCACCTGAGGCAGAGGCCGGGGACCCTGCCCGGGCAACGCTCGGAGACGCAGGCCAGCTGATCTCTGCTGCAAACCAAACGCCCTCCAATCGAATCTCCCGCGTCCTTTTCCGCCGGAAGTGATGAGTTGGCCATGGTTCCTCAGAGCCAATCAGGAAAAGGGGCCGCCCAGGGTGGCGATTAACCTCGGTATCCTGTGAGTGTTTGGGAACAACCCTTTCGGTCAAACTGGGTCTAGAGACCCGGTTTGACGAAAGTTCTTCCGCGACTGGTAGAGCAATAGTACAGTCTCAAGTTGGTTTGGGGGTCGCGCTGAGCTAGCTGGGCGTAGGGAGCCCGGGAAGGGGTGGGAGCCACCCCCCCACCCCCTCCCGCCTCCTCCGACTGGGGTTCAGCAGGGTGACTGGAAAAAGGAGCGGAAACTGGGTGAAGGGGATTGGCAGAGCCGTGAAAACAGAAGGGAGCTCTGCTCGAGGAGCATGGCACAGCCCGAGGACCGGGGCAGAAATGGGTTGGCGGCAGGAGGAGGGAGTAAGGAAGGTGCGGAGGCCCAAAGCGGCTGCCGCGTGCAGAGAAGAGAGGAGGCGTAACATGGAAGAAGGGAACTGAACCAAGCTGGATTCCGGGGCTACATGGGCGATCTCCATTAAAGGCTGGGTTGTGTGGGCATCACGGAGGTTTGGGGCGACCCACGGACAGAGTACCTTTGAAGGTGGTTAGGCTTATGTAATGGAGGTGGGGTGCGAGCAGCCAGTGCTTCTCACTTCCTCTGATTTGGGTGACCCAGTGCCAGTACCCGCAACAGTCCTAGCCTGTTTCCTCATTTCTAAATGGGAATAACAATCACACGACGCACAAGATTGCTGTTAGATGGGATGATGTGTGTACCATTATGTCTAGTGATGTAGTGACATATAGTGAAAGATCAATGAATTGTCAAGGTAGATATTATTACCATTATATGGGATTTGCGGAGGGTAAGGGATGTGGCAATGGAAATAAGGCGGACAAGGCAGGGTTTGGCAGTGAGGATAAAGGCGAGAATGTAGGGCGACCAAGCTGAAAGGTGTAATATAGTTAAGGATGGGATTCAGAGGTCAGGAAGGATGGGACCCTGGAATGATGAGGGTAGACTGGGAATGTGACCGAAATGGAGGTGGACTATGAAGTGAAGGTGGCACGAGAGAAAAATGAAATGTGCTGGCGCCCTCTGGGTTGGGGATGGGGGAGGTGTGGCTTGGGTCACGGGTTTGGGCAGTGCAGCAGAGGGGCGGGGTGACTTTGAGTTTCCCGGGGGGAGGAGCCTGTTGGAGGCGGGGCGGGCTCCAGTTGCTCGTCTCTGCAGGTCTACCTCCCACCCGCACTGCAGCCGCCAGCCTGAGCCATGGGACGCCGCACCTTCCTGCCCCTACTCCTGGCTCTCCTGACGCCTGGCGCCGCCATCCCCGTACCTCCGGCGGTAAGGGCCCTCAACAACCTGCACTTGTCAACTAGCTCCACATCGCATCCCGCTATAGTCATGGAGTACTCGATTCACTACATCCAACAGAAGGTAAGGCTTGGTAGATAGGGCCTGGGTCGGGGGTGGGGCTGAGGCTTCGCCGCCCCCAGCCCAAGCAACAGGACCCCAGGCACCGGAGTCCACCCAGAATTGCAAAACCTTAATGCCTATAACTTGTCTGATCTTTGGATAACACTTTTCAGAGGATGGCCCAAGTCCAGGTTCTCTTTAAAATCTCTTCTCCCATTACCAGTAATTTAATATCAGTCCTGGCTCCACTCTTCTGTAATTAGCTATGACAGTCGCTTCAAGTCTTTCTGCTCCTGGAGGATGCCTTAATCTAAATTCCCCCGACCTCTTCCCAAATCCAAATTATTTAGTGCCAACTCTGGCCCATTGTCTGCTGTGAGTCATCCTTTATCCCAAAGCCACCCCTAAATACAAAGTTTCAATATCTTATTAGACGATATCTCATATTCAACTTAAAATGCCACCTTGTCATCTCATGCTCAGCTCAAAGTTGATTTTGTAGCCCTTTTATTAAATTTTTAATCTTCCCTGGTCTCCGTAAGACTGAACATATGTGTAGCCCCTGCCTATAAAGGAAGTTAGAGTATGTCAAGCTTTGAGAGTGAGATGGGGGTGGGGGTTACCATCTCTGGTCTGAAGCTTGAGTTTAGAAATGTAAGCAGGACTTGATGCCTTTGTGCGTGGCTTTGGCATGAGGTATTCCTGGACAAGCCTGGATGGAAATGTACATCCTGTGTGAAATGACAGGATCCTTACAGTTCTGTATTTCTGGGCACTTGTCTAGAGATGGGTAAAGATTTGGGAAAGGTTGGGATTAGAAAGAATGCAAGAGTCTGAGATTTGGCTTTAAGAATCAGATACACCAGGATTCCACTCTGCTAGCTCAGTGACTTTGGGGATGTTACTATACCTCCCTGAGCCCAGTTTCTTGATCTCTTGGAGATTGGGTAATGGTAAAATGAGAGCAGATGACATATCCCTAGCATAGTATGTCCTCCAGTAGACACTTATAACATTCGTGGTTATTGACCTATGTGGATTTTGAATAGGAATTTGGAACAGAGCGATGGCATGAACTTGTAGAATAATTTATAAGAAATGGTTTTTAATGCATAAGTTTGTATTAGAGTTTATGAGGAAGAGAAAACATTTTAAGTTTAGCAGAGGTGCCAGGAAAAAGGGGTCTTTTTCTTAGGCAACTCACTTAAATTAATTCTCTAGGCTGCGGTTTCCTCATTTGTAAACTTAGAGGTTCGGGCAAGGACCAAAATGTTTCACACTTCACTGAGGAAAATTGAGGGCTCTTTGGGGAGACATCTCGTAGGAACAGTGGGTGAAGGCCCAAGTCGATGCCAAGTTAGGGTTTCCCAGTACTCCTCTCTCCCTGACCTCTTTCAGCCTGAGCTTTATGCTTTTATCTATTTTATATACTGATTTTTTATACCACTACTTGCAGAGTTCTATTGCTAAAGTAAAACTGAAGGGGAACTATTGGAATGAGGATTTCTAAAATCCCTTTAGGAATGATGAAAAAGAGTAGAAAAGATCGAATGATTTATTAGCTCTTAATATTCCTTCAAAGTAGATACCTTTCCTGACCATTTCACTCTTTAGAAATGTAATTTAAGACTAGTTCTGTTTCCATTTTGGCAATTTGCAAAATGTTTGGCTTTACTCAACCTCCTCTTGCCCTCTGGCCTAAATATGAATATTAGTTTATATTTTAGTACATAGATTCCACATATATCTTTATTACCATAATAATAATTTTTCTTACATCAACTCCAATTGAGTGTTATTTCATTTTTTTGAGAAAAATTTCCACATATGTATTTATTTGCATAATAATGGTTATAGTAGTTGCCAGTTTCTGGGCCATAGATTTTTAGTTGCGACTATGTATGCGCAAACTCAGCTTTAATATTTTAGTTAGAGCATATGAAATACTTTTATGCCTTTTAATAATAAATATTGTTATTATAACAGTAGGGCTCAGTTTTTATTCAAGGTTTAATTTTTATCAAACTTTATAATGATTTTCTTTATCTGTGGTTATATCTGTCCCACTGACCAAGCTGTTCCCAGCTGTCCTTATATGCACATACACTCCATGAATGGTTTCAATAAAAAGACTTAGCCTGTAGCCCTGTCCCTCCTCTGCTCAGAAATCCTCCATAACTGTGACTGTTAGCAAGATAAAGGTCAAATTCCTTGGCATGTTTCTCACCACATAACCCCAGCTGGCCTTTCCAATTTCACATCCTACTGTAGGCCTCCCTACCCATAACACACATACACTTTTAGCCACATACAACATAGACTCAATTGAATTTTACTGTGTTAGAAATTGTCTGAAATACCATCCTCCTTCTCTACTAAACTCATACCTGTCCCAGCTGAAATGTCACCTCTTCTATGAAACCTTCTTGACTAGAGGGCGATTTACTTGGTCCTTTTTCACTCTGCACATTTAGTATTTTGTATGTCCCTCCAGCTAGATAGCACTTTCCAGTATCCAGAAGAGCCTGTAAAAAATATAAAGTACAAAATAAGTACTTGTTGAGGGAGTGAATGAATGACTAACCAGAGAAAGCCTAAACAAAGCAAAGTGACACAAATAATTTTTTGTTTATTTTCCTTTTTATCTTTTACTTCCATCTTTTGTGTGTTACACACCGCTGAGTTGGCTGACTCTGTGTGAGTGATGTCTACAATGTTCTGTCCTCAGTGACCCGGCTCAGCAACTGTGTACTCATGCTTATGGATTCTTTTATGGAGTCAGCTCATGTCACATTTGTTCTTCCTCTTTTCCTACTACTTTCTATTTTTCCCAAGATTGTTGTCTTTTCTAAAGAACCTTGCCTTCTAATGATGAGACGAAGTAAGACAGCTTCGGTTTTGTCCTTTTTGCCTTCAGTGGTGTTTCAGGCTTCATTTGCTCTAGGCTCCACTTGTTTGTCTTTCTGGCAGTCCAGGGTATCCATAGAGCTCTCTTCCAACACCATATTTCAAACAAATCACATTTTTCCTTTCATTCTATTTTCTTCACTGTCCAACTTTTGCATCTGTACATGTAATTGGGAATATGAGGGTGTGAATGATCTTAACCTTGATCTGTCTCTAATGACACATCTTTGTTCTTGGTGATCTTTCCTAATTCTTCCATTGCTGCTGCCCCTTTGACTCTCAGCCCTCTCTTCATTTCTTGGCCGTAGTCTCCATTTGAATTGATGACTGAACCAAGGTAAGTAAAGTCTTTGCTAGTTATTTTTCCTCTTCTTTCAAAATCTTCAAATGTTATCGATTTAGTAGGAATATTTTATTTCTTTTATCCAAATAACTGAATCAGGAGACCAGACAAAGGATAGTACATTATTTGGGCACATCAAAGCTTTGGGTACATGTGTGATGCTAGTGTTGTAAAGGACTCCATGGGATGTGTGGCTTATGGTGAGAAAGTTTCCTTGTTTCTTACTACTCTCCACCTCCCATGCTGGACCCGCAGACTAAAATGTGAGTCCTGAGGGCATTTTACTGTGTGGTATAGTGGGAAAAGAGAGTGGGCCCTTTCAGGCTGTCATTTTCCTAAGAGCGATATCTACTGTATTAGTTAGGGTTCTCTAGTCAGAGTACACCAGTAGGTAGGGGTGTGTGTGTGTGTGTGTGTGTGTGTGTGTGTGTGTGTGTGTGTGTGTGTTTATGTGTCCAAAGAGAGGGATTGATTGATTTTAAGGAATTGGCTCATATGATTGTGGAGGCTTGGTACGTCCAAAATTTGCAAGGTAGGCCCACAGGCTGGAGACCCAGGGAAGAGTTGCAGTTTGAGTTCAAAGGCAGACTGCTTGCAGAATTCCTTTTTGCTCAGGACAGGTCAGTCTTTTGTGCTGTTTAGGCCTAATTGGATGAGGTCCGCCTGCATTATGGAGGGTAAATCTGCTCTACTCAAAGTCCACTGATTTGAATGTTAATCCCATCCAAAAAACACCTTCACGGAAACATCCAGTGTAACGTTTAACTAAATATCTAGACACTGTGGCCCAGCCAAGATGATATGTAAAGTTAACCATTGCATCTAACAAGGTTGTTGTGAGGGTTATGTATAGTAACATGTGAAAGCGCATGTACAGTGGCTGGAACATAGTAGAACTTAAGGAACTTAAGAGAGTAAGTGCTGGTTCCTTCCTCATTCTGTCCTAAAAGCACACTCTTCATAGTGTTATACATTTCAGATTGATTCAAATGTATGACAGTTGTGGAAATGCCTCTTCTAGAAACCCAGTAGTCAGTCATTTATACTCAAATATTCCTATTTAACTACTGACCGGTTTATTATGTACTTTGGCCCGACATTGAGCTCGTGGCCACTAACTCCCCTTTCCACAGCTCCTTCCTTGTCTACCGTAAGGCAGTCAGTCATATCAGTGGGCTAAGCTATTTCTATTTATGTGCATCCCTTACAGTCTACTGTCACTTCCTATTCTGTGTTCCTCTTTTCTACTCTTGTCACAGTGAGTGACCCTGATATCTAGTAAAATGTATCTGTGTCAGGACCCTTGGAAGGGCCTATTACTCTTTCTCCTCCTCTTCTTATTTTTTTTCCTTCCCCTTAAACCTGGAGTATACTGTTAAAGATATTATGTGTGAACTGATTGCTGTTTTTGCTCACAGTACCTTGTGAGAAGGGGCCTTATAGATCATGTAGTCCATCCTTTAGATATGATGAATTGACCTTGATCCAAAAAAAAATTATGGAGGATTAAGAACTTGATAGAGCTGGAATACCATACAGGTTTTGAGAATGAATTCTGTTTCTACCACTGAGTAACTTCAGACAAATTACTCTGAGTTTTCACTTTCATAATCAGCAAAATGGAGATAATTATACTACCCATCTTGCAGATTTGTTGTGCAGTGAGCTGGTATGTGTAAAGTGTTTATTTAGCACAGTTTATATCACCTGGTAAACACTCAATCAATAGTAAATATTATTCTATTTTACTTTGCAGTTTCTTAATGTATGGGGCTTTTACTTACTCCCTCTCCACTCAGAATAAAATATTTAAATAATTCCTTACTATAGCTAAAGTAGTTATTCTGGAAAATATGAAAATCCTTATGAACTCTTTTTTGTTACAAAAATAGTATGTATATGTCTTTTTATCAATGGGATATAACTTAATAACACTTGTAAATCAGACAGAGAAACTGGCTTTTCTCACTTAAAATCATTTTCTATCACACAAGACTGATGCATAGACAGACATATGAAGTTATTTTTATTTTTTTCTATGCTATTTTCAGTTTTGGGAAATTGTGGGTAGAAAAATATGATAATGAATGTGCTTTTTAGGTTTTTGCTTGGATCTTCTCTTGACAGTAATACCAAATTTAACACTGTCTTTCTGATAGCAGGGTTTTGAATGTTTTACCAGTTAATGCTAAAATGTAATTTCAGTAAAAATTAATTTTAGGTTTTGCATTCTGTATCTTGTTTATAACCATCTGTCATGTTTGTTGTCATGTTTATATCCATCTGTCAGTATATCGTGGGGACTTTGGGCTTAGGCACTTAAAACCAAACATTTTCAAAATTTGAGTTCTAGTATCAGGCTTGCCACTAACTCTTGATATAACCTTGGGCAAGTTGTTTAACTCTTGATTTCAATGTACTAATATGTAAGACAGGAGAATTGGATCTGCTGATTGTGATGTCTGTAATTCTGCTTAGTGAGTGCCTCTTGTCTATAGGGCACTGTATTAGGAGCAGTGAGGTTGTGAGCACAAGTCTATTTTTTGCCCTACCATTAGTTGCCTTTGGTAAATCAGACCTAAACAATATTTTCCAAATCAACTTATTTAAAGACATAGACTCATATCATATAAGTATTTTTTAAATTAAAAATTAGTTCTATCGCCGATACAATGTTTATAACAGAGCATCACATTTATGTTTGTGATTTTAAAGTTTGCTTGGTTATGAGTAGATTGGAGAAGAAGAATCATAGATAAGAAGAATCATTACTATATGTCTTATTTGTCTTCGTTCCCAGTGCTTTTCATGGTGCCCTCTACATAGCAGTTCTTAATAAAGATTTTTTTTTAATGGAAAAAATTAGTTATAAATTAAAATGAGTAAGGAGTAAGGTGTGGGAGAGTAAAATGAAATATGCAGTGTATAAGCATCTAATGCATAATAATAATAATAATAATAAATCTGCTACCATTTATTGAAAGCTTTATATGCCCTAAATATTCTGCTAAGTACTGAATAGACATTTACTTATTTAATCCCTGTAGCTAGCCTATGAGGTAGATACTATTATTGTCCCACTATAGGTTAGAACTATTTTACAGAGAGGTTACATGTTCAAGATAAACTGCTTATTTCTATACCACTTTGTTTTTCTAAAAATAAACTCTAACAAATTTCTTGTTCTAAAATAAATGTTATTACCTTGCTTGTCATACCAGTCAGAATAGGCTAGGTTATGCTGCTATAACAAAACTCCAAAATTGTAGTGACTTAACCCAATGAAAATTTTTGACTCATACAGTATTTCCATTGGAGTGAGCGGACGGTTCTGCTCATTATATTCACTTAGAGACTGAGTGACTGATAGAAACTTCCTTTCAACATACGTTTTCGTGATCACTGTAGTAGTGGAAAAAGAACATGGAAGGACTTGTGCCAGCATATAAATGTTCTAGTCTGGAAATGACATATGATCACTTACTTTCACAATTCATTGGCCAGACAGGTTATATTGCTGTATCTAATTACAGGGTGGGGAGACCAAAAATGTTGACTTTGGCATACATAGAGATGGCACTAATGACTACCATACTCAATTGGTCATTTAACCCAACCACCCATCCACCTACTCAGGGTTTATTCAATTCCTTTTATGTCAGGCACTGGGCTAAATCCTAGTGAGGCAGAGAGGATTACATCCTGGAGCTTATATTGTACTTGTTGACCATTTTAGTTGCATACACTTAAACTCATATTTGAAAAATATGGAAAAACACTGATAAATTTGTAATGTATTGGCATTTATATGGCTGAAATTCACAGATTGCTTAAAAAAATATCCCTGAAGTGGGACTGGTCTATTTGGTATTTTCTTGCTCTTTTCATTATCATAGTTCACTGGGGTGGTATAGTTTGATGCCATATTATTTAAAGGCAGTGAGTTGGGAAAGAAGGAGAGAAAATTAGGAACAAGGAAGATAAACTATCCGATTTCCAGGCCCAGTAGTGGGAGAAGTTTGAGAGGGAAGTTAACTGCCATTTGAGAGGGTCAAAATATGTTTAAAAATATGTTTATGTCTGCACAGAGAGTAGAAGAAAATAACTAAAATATTAACTGGTGGAAAGGTATGGGTGATGTTTCATTTCATTCTTTCTACTTTTCTGTATTTTTCAAGTTATCTATAACAAACCTACATCATTTTATAATCCATTAAAAAGGTATTATTTACAAAGCAGCAGTTGACCTGTCCTGGCTCACATAGGCAGTGTGTAGCAACATTAAGAACCAGGACTTCGGACTCCAGACTGTGTATCTCCTAGTGCCATGCCTCTTTGTAAACACTTGGATAACTCCTGTTCCTCTTTTGCTGCCTAGCTATGACTGCTTTGCCATCTTTTCCTTAAGTATTTTGCATCCTTGTCTTCCATACACTGCTGCAGGCAAGATTGGAGAACTCATTTGAGAGGAGATGGAAGGGAAAAAAACAGAAATGTCCCTTTCTCTACCTTACTTCAACCTAAGCTTTTACTGGATGGAAGAGAAGACGGGGAGAGGAAATAAAAGAAAGGTTTCCAGAGGAATTGGTACCTGCGTCAGAGAGGGGGAGGAATTAAGGTCACCCAAATAGGACCAGGGCATGTATTTTCTGTTAAGTCTCCAACCCCTGCTATCTGTCTGCTTTTCACAGATAGGAGATCATAACTTCTCTCAGTACTGCTTTGCAGATCATTTCCGAATCCATAATTGTAGATTCCCTCCCTCCCTCCCTTTCTCTCTCTCTCATTCTCTCTCTCTCTCTCTCTTGCGTGTGTGTACTTGACCCATTTCTCTAAAAGTAATCATAATAGTAATAATAAATAATATTTATTGAACTCTTACTATGTACTAGGCAATCAACAATTATCATAGAAATAGCCTTTAAGGACACATTTTTCCCACTGTATCCATTCTCACCCTTCCCTTAGCCCTCACTCATATACAAAACAAAGAAAAAACAAGAACTGCTGCATTCCTTCCCATGACTCTTTCTCTGTAGATATGTTGGGAGAAGGGTAAGAAACGAGTAGCCACAGCTTTCAGATCATCAAAATAAGAGAATGAGAACAAGCAGGTCTGTTTTTATTTGCATGTATCCTTAAAGGCTATTTCTATGATAATTGTTTATTGCCCATATTTATTAGAGAGCTGACATAAAGAGGAAGTTCTTGTGATTTTGGTTTTTCATTTGCAGAGTTCAGTTAACTGTGTGTATTTGTAAATCTTTATTTTCTATTATGTATGCTTCGGTTCCAAGTTCCAAGTTGTCTTATGGTCCTGAAAGGGACTATGAAATCTTTTAAGATAAAAGAGACTATGAAATATTTTGGGATGGCTGTATATATTCTAGAGTAAAGAATGTTAAGAGACCCTCACTGATGATCAGACAAAGGTACTCTCCAAGAGAATAAAGTAAACTAAATTGTTGAGGAAGGAGTGAGAACTTTATCCCCTTAAGTTTGGTGCTCAGTATAGTTTACCATAATTCTGTTAGCACATTCTTTATCTTAAGCTTTTTCAACAGTCTGTATACAAAATTTGGCTTGGAATAAGTAAGAAGTCATATAAATGTCCCTAATCTATGCTGCATGGACTAGTCACTGCCATATATTCATCTTCTACTCGTATTAGTTCTTGCATGTCCTCTTCCTGTTCAATAACTCAAAGGAACAGAAGTCACCTGTTTGGCACTCTGCTTTTGAAAGTCTACCAGCCCCTGTATTAGGGAGTCAGGTCCACACAATTGTATCTAGGTAGTTTGTTTTCTTTAAAAGCCTGGATACTGGTCCCATCTTTTAACACTGTGTTTAGAATAATAGTACTATTCTTCTGTTTGATAAAGTGTTATCTTTTTAAAGAATATGAGACTGAAAATTTAAGCTAATCTCTTTAACTACTTTGATGAGAAGCCTGGCTATGCTGATTATAATATTATTCTGCCATCTAAGAGGAAACAAGTAGTTCCTTGAGATGTGGATTTATAATCTTCAATATATAAAGCGATCAAAGTATCACAATTATTTTAAAATTCTTTATAAATAAGATATCCAAAGTATTTATATTTTATTTCTGCAATATGTACCTGTCCTCAGACCTACTTAATTTTTACAGTGATGAATGTGTATTGAAGGTATATTGCATTGTCACAGCACTGGTGATGGTAACTGGATAAAAAGGCAAAGCAAAAGCAAAATCACACACCAGGCCATGTGATATTTGGTATATAAGAGGCCCTCATTGTCACCAAGTCACTACCCTATTGTTGTCATCAGTTCCAAGATAGCTACAATTTTTTTTTTTAATTTGACTTTGCAAGGTCTTGTTTTTTTAAATGAACACTTAGAATAAATTGTTAAAGTTTTATATCATATTTTCCTCGTAAATGCCAATATTAAACACATAACATACATTATTGTGTATGTTTGTGTGTTTGGCAGTGTTTTCAGACTTAGATTCAGTGCTAATAATATGCAACAAAAATATATTAGTAATACATGAAGCTCTTCCCGTCTGCTCTTGCTGGGCACTTATACACACGTATTATCCTACGTAGTCATCAGAAGGCCGCTCTGGGATGGATATTATTTTTTTTCGTTGTTTATATAAGAAAACAAGCCCAAAGACATGAAGTAACTTGTTCAAGTTTAAATAGCTCTAATAGGTGGCAAAATTTCACTCAAACTCATATCTGTCTTCAAATTCCCTTCTCTTTTCACTGCATCACAGAACATTTGTGGTTTTGGGGAGAAAAAAAGTTTTTGAAAGATATCTCTGGTACTGATTAAATTTTATTAGTGCAAAAGTGTGTGTATGTAATTAAGTCTTGACACACAATTTGCATTTTTGATGTTTTCCTGATGGTATATGGCTGGCATGTTTGGCTAGCACCATCATGATTTAATAACCTTATTTAAACAAGAAACTACAAAACAAACAATGGCTCCGATTCAGCAGATAAGAAATTGAGGAAGTACTTGTTATTATTTGTCAGTGAATTTTTATTTTTATGCAGTTTGAACCATGGGTCACACTGCAGACACTGTTAAAACCGTAGGAAACCTCCGTCACTTCCTGAGCACTGATGGCCTCTTCCTTTGAGGCAGCTGCTCATACAACAATTTTGGAAAGCAGTGGTGATGACTCCCTTCTCCTTGGTGTCTGATGCTTCCTTTCTCTTGAACAGTTGGCTTAAAATGACAATGATCAGTGCAGCCTGTACAAACCAAAACAGGCTTTTTGTTTGCCTTTTTGTGTCGTCTAATTTCTAGAAAATGACCATACTTTAAAAGAGAAGGGAATTCATATTTGCCAAACACCTCTCTGTGATCTCCTCCAGGGCAGCAACTTTGAGTCTCACTGATCTGTGGATCTGGGCAGCCACAGCACCAAGCTCTGTCCATGTGGAGCTGAGCTGATGGAATGACACTGCAAGTCATGTTCTGTCTTATTGCAGGCATTAAATGCAAAGAGCCTATTGCTTTTACTCATATACCCCCAGTGCTTTAGTCTGACTCTGAAGAATGTGAGTATAACATGATGAAATGGATATTGGCCGAGATGCCAGGGAGTTATTTGCCACAAAATATGGATCATGGCTTTTAAAGATTTCCAGAAAGGCTTTTTGCAGTCAAATTCTATAACATTGCCAAACCCTTTTATTAATTTGAATTTGTAGTTATTTATCTGTAGTCTCTGTTTCCAGGTGAGCTTCTTTCTCTACTTCACACTCCAGCCATTTACTCTTTCATCTTGGTCTTCCTGCAAAGATTTATTCTTTAAATGCCTCTTTGATCTTCAAGGTGTCTGGCCTGTTTAGTGCTTGCTTGTCGTTCTCTTCTGTTAAGAAATGTCTCCCTCTGGGAAACCCTTGTTGTTAATTCGAAAAAAGCAAGGTTCTGTTGTTCTTTTGTTCCCACTTTACACTTCAGTTCATTCAGTGTCCTTCCTTTATCTTTGCTTACACACATCTAACAAGTGCTAGCAACTCTAGTTGATTTGCAGATTCCATGTGCTTCATTTTTAAATTCCAAACTGACTGACCCCATGCTTCCCAGTATATCTTTACTGCCCTATCCTTTGCTCATCTAGTGTAGACTTAGACAATGCAGATGAATTTTAAGATCAACCTTTAAAAACATAATCATAAAAGTAAATCTGCTAGGACAAAAATCTCTAATATTTATTATATATTGTTATAATATATACCAGGTATTACACATTATTGTTTTCTATACACTATGCCTGGAATCTGGCTCCTACAGTGCTGGTATCTCTCTACCTGGAATGGTTTGTCTTCTTTTTCTGCCTGGCAAACTCCTGTTCATCCTTCACTGCTCAGGTTTTGCATCACCTTCTTTATGAAACTATGGAGCTGCTTTTCTTCTCTCTCACAGGCTGGATAATTACTTATTTACCCTTTATGCCTCCCATTGCACTTCATAGATACTTCTTTTGTGCTACTACTCTGGGTTTCAATGATTTGTATGTTGGTATGCCCATTAGACTGTGGGCAGCCTGAGTTCTGGGCTCACACCCAACATTGTATCCTCAGTGTATGCCATCAACAACTGGTTAAATGAATACCCGTCTCAAGCTGAAGTGATTATTCTCTCTTTTGAATGCTGTTAACACTTGCTTTTATTATATTTTGCCTAGTACTTATAATATGGCAGAGATACTAACCAGTCAGAACAGAAGCTGGTCATATTGCTGAGGTCTCTTGCAGTGCCATAGATTGGTTCTTTAGGTCTAGAGGTCTGGAGAAGGAATTGGGGCAGTGGGGCAGGTGGGCATAGAGAGGGGTTGGGCATCACTCAAAGTGCTAAGGTAATCATTTGCCAACTGGAAGTATTTCAGTATTTTAAGAACTGGCTGAATATCAGCCTTGGTTATTCCAGGTAGTAAGTGCCTTAAAAATAAGACACTGCTTTTACTGCTTTTGATGTCTCATGTAGATACCTAAGTACAACTCAGAGGTACAGGTGTTCAAAGAAAGTTAAACTTTTATAACCAATATTAATGCTACTATATAACATTCCCTTCTAAAAAGCCTCTGACCTTTTTCACATTACTGTTAATGTGAAAGGAGAGGAGGAACTCCTCTCCTCCTGGTCACCCAGGATAGAGTACTTTGGGATCATCCGACTCCCTCACCTTTACCTCCACACCAAAATCCAGTCAATCACCAAATCCTTTCCATGATTCCTTACTAGTTTCTGTCCTGTCCTTTATATTCCCAGGATTACTATCTTGTATATGGCCATATAATTCCAAGTTAAACTATTACGGTAGCCTCTTCAGTTCCTCTGTTCTTTCATCCTCAGCCCAGGTGAGCTGGCACCATGGTTTTTCCTCCTCTCCTCTTTTCTAATCCAGGCTTTAGTAGGCCCTGCTTAAACCCCACCTCATCAGGGAAACCTTTCCCAACTGACCTAGCCTAGTATAAGCTATCCTTTCCTGGGTTCCTCTAGTATTCATTGTCTGGAGCATTTATTTGGCTGTTCACTGTGCTCTGCTTTGTGAAATGGTTCTTGTTGCTAGACTGTAATTACATCTTGGTATGTGATTTAACAGGTAGTTAGCCTTTAAGTAGAAAGCATCTATGCCCTAGAAATATATGCCCTAGAATGAATACTCCAAAAGGGGCATATGGTTTAGGATGTTTAGATTTTTTAAATTTTCTGATAGACATCATTTAAAATTCTGTAGCTAGGTTGCTGACTAATATACAATTTTGTTAAAGAGAAATGCTGACTATGACCCAATAAATTTAGTTTATAACCCACTAATTGATCACAACCTCTATTTTATATAACACTAATCTAGACTATATGGACCTTACAGAAAAATAAATGTTTCTCCTATAATGGGAGAGGTAAGGCCTGAAATCAAAATCTTTAATATAGGGTGAATGTAAAATATTGCAAGAGAAGTATATAGCATGAAAGTTCAGAGGAGGGAGAATTGTATGGTGAAAACTACTTGCTGTTGTAGGAAGATGACTCTGGGAGAGAAGGGACTTGGGTATCTCTTAGTGGTCATAGATTTTTCCCTTGATAGTTAAATCATTCCTTTCAGGGTGTTTTTTGTTTTGATTTGTTTTGTTTTTGCAAGGACAGGTGGAAATAATATACATCGATTTCCTCTTTATTCACTGTCTTGTTTTTCTTTTGAGTTTATGTGCTCACATACTAGCAGGACTTGTAATTGAGGTTTCCTGACTTGGATTGTATTTTTAACACTAATGAGCAAAAAGGTATATCTTAAGGGAGAAGATTTATTTCTTGTTTAATACTCATCTGTTTGTTGGATGAACAAAAAAGTCTTTTAAAAATGGGAAGCTGTAAGAGATACTACTATGGGGATGAAAACATCATCACTTGTGAGTAGTTTTAATTCCTTTCTCATTGTAGGCTGCCTGGATTATAGTTTTAAAAGGAGACTACTGTAAGTAGTGTTGGCAGACTTTATTATTTTTTTAATTAAAAAATTTTTTTCAATAACCATTGACATACAATATTATATCAGGGCAGACTATTTTTATTACTCCTGAGTAATTTCCCTCAGAATATGCTGTTTGTTTTCCATTGATTTTTTTTTCTTTTTCTTTTTTTTTTTTTTTTAATGAAATGAGGCTTTGAGACAAAGCTTTTCTTGGTTATATTCATTGTGGCAGCTCATTTCCCGTATAGAAGATCCTTTATATAAAGTCTACCTTTCATTCTTTTACTACCTTAATGGGGACAGAATTGTTCCTAGGGAAAATGTATCATCAAACTATTTTTTAGATTTCCTATGGTCAGATGCCAAATGTTGTGAAAATATCCTGTGTGTGTGTGTGTGTGTGTGTGTGTGTGTGTTAATATCACAAGATAAAATTATGGATCAATCATCAGGAGTATTTGCTGTAATTCAACATTTTGAGCCTTTACCATGGTCAGGGATTTGTACACATACTACCTTAAATTCTTGTGACCTTGTAAGGAAGATATGAGTAGCTTCTTTTACAAATGAGTCAGTGGAGGTTCAGAGAAGGGAAAAAATCTTGCTGGAATTCACCTAGCTGCAAAGTGGCACAATCAGCATTTTAACCCATGACTGTCAGGCTACAAAGATGGGTTCATTTCACTGGAGAAGGAGCACTCTCTTCTGGACCTGGGGTTGTCCTGGAAAGCTTTACAGAGGGGACAATGCTTAAGTGAACACTTGAATGAATGGAGGATGAAGTAGGACTTTTCTGGAATAACATGAGGAAGAAGATATTCTAGGCAAGGGGAAATTTATGTGCACCAGCTTGGAGACTTAAGAAAGCATATTATGTCCATAGGATTTCAGAATTATGAAGTAGGAAAGGAATTATGAAGTAGGAGAGGAAGATGAGGTTGGAAAAGAGGTGGGCAGTGTCTTGGTGCAAGCATTATCAGTTGCTCTGAGTTCGACTTCATTGCAGCCTCTGGTACCGGCAGTTAGTTGAGTTGCATCTCCTCTTTGCTGCCATAACAAATACCCTGTGCTTACTTGCATTCATAATGTACACATTTTGTGTGGAAATAGTTTCTTTGCTTGCTTGTCTCCACCAGATTGTGGCCTCTTTGAGAGCAAAGCCTGAGCCTTTTATCCTTGTATCAGTGTAGCCAGGCACATGCAATAAGCACCCGAGTAATGTTGGGAGGATGAAAGGGCTTTATCCTTGCTGAGAAGAATCAGTATTAATCATAGTCACATCTATGTTTACCATTCTTCTATCCTTTCAAGATTGAGCTGGATTTTAACTTGATAATTTTAAGATCTGTTCACATTTCCTGAGATTAACACACCTGATAGAAAGATAAGAATCTTACTGGTGTCACATTGTACTTCTCACTTCTTCTACTGAATTCAACTCAACAGTCTGATGGAAGAAGTTCTGTGCCATTGTGCTTTGTGTTGTGGCGGGTAAGACATGAACAAGGGCAGGCAGTGTGGCATGGTGAGAACAGTGCAGCCTCTCTACTTCATAGGGTTCCTGTGAAGAACAAATGAGAGACTGTACCTTTAACTCTTAGTATAGCCCTTACATTATTCACAGGAGCAGGTGGATATAATACACATGATTTGATCAATAGATTCTAACATCTTATATTGGATTATTTTAGTGTTGAGGTTTATAATAGTATAGCAGGTATATAATATGTATATATAAATAACTACAGTACAAAGCTATATTTGAAAAGCGCTGTAATAGGCTTAATTAACTAATGTCTGCTTTGAGACTCCCTCTATGACCACCCTATTAAAATTAGGTCTATCTCTGTTATTCTCTGTCAGAACCAAACCTGCACAATTACACTTTCTAAGTGTTTCTTTATCTGTGTATTTGCTTGTTTGTTGTCTATGTCTCTCATTAGACTATAGCACTGTGAGAGCAGTGACATATCTAGCTTGTTAGCTGTTATATCTCTAGCATTTATCCCATGGCAGACACTCAAGAAATACTTGTTAAATGAATGTGTGAATGAATGACTATAACCACTGACTGTCATTTCTTTGTACATCCTATTGGCTCTGGGCAGTAGCTATACAGGATGGTGACATTGTGGCTAAAGCACCAGAAAGTAATCAAAGAAGCAACTTGGTCATGTTTGAACTTGCTGTCATTGTTCTGAGCTTTTTGGTTTCAGTCAAGGATATCCTTTTCCCTTCCTTTATCTCTTTTACAGTGCCCTTATCATTCAGACCGGATGAATGCTGAAAACAATGAGTAGTCTATAGAGTGTATTTTTAAGTTTATGATTAAAAAAAAGTCTGTAGAGGCTATTGTATAGTGAAACCGTGACTGAAAATTTGATGTTGGAGTTCCCCAGGAAGAAAAAGCTTAGGCAACTACTTTCTTGAGTTACTTCCTTTTGTGGGTACTCTTAATGTGTGGATTTTGTAAAGTTTAATTTTTCAGAACACAGAAAATAATGTATTAGTGTAATAGGAATAATTAATTTTAAGGTAGTCTCTAAAAACTGAATGCTGTAGGTTTCGTTTCAGTGGTTTTCAAAGTGTGATTCACAGACGATCCTCCATGTGAAAAGAAGAGATGCATTTTAGCATTATGTTGTAGTATCTTGTTTGTATGTCATACTTTTTTTAAGAAGTAGTTTATTATTTTAACAGAGGTAACTGGGTCAAGATTGTGACCCCTGATGTCTTTTGTCTCACCAGTGGGAAACTGTAAAGTTTGAGAACTATGAGATTCTCACTTTGTACAATTTCTTTAAATAGTATTTGGAGGAAAAGGGTGGAAATAGAATCTACTTTGATAATTTCCATTAGATGCTAGGGGGACCCTGATAGCCTTGGAACTCTTTCACCAGTTTAGTACGGCTTTTACTCTTAAAATGCCCGTAGTTGGGGTCAGTGAAGAATCAGTTATTAAAGGGTAGTAGTGTTGACTACAGCTGTTCAAAAGACTTGTTTTTGTTGATTGCTATTATTTGAATACTGCTGATGTCATACACTGGGTCCTGGGTCCTTTTTCATTGTATTCTTTCCTGGGTCTATCATGATTTTGGAAAGTGAACATTAGTATATGTGTAATATATGTACCAATTAAAGAGAAACTTGGGTTTGAAACCTGGCTTATTTATTAGTCTTGGCAAGATTTCTCACTTGGACCATTCAGTAGCCTTCTGTTTATTCTTTCTCTCTTTGTTTAGCATCTCCTTCTCCGGGTCATACTCCACAGAACAGTCAAAATGATCTCTTTAAAATTTAGACCAAAACAAGTCTTAAAACTCTTTTAAGGCTTCCCATCTCTCTTAGTATTAAATTTAAACTCCCTGCTGTGGCCTACCCAGCCATAGCCTCATTCCATACCATTGGCTTCTTCAGGCTTTACCTCCTTTGCCACCTCCATGGGGAGGCCTATTGTGTTAATTTCTTAGAGCTGTTGTAAAAAAGTACCACAAACTGGGAGGCTGAAACAGCAGAAATTTATTTTCTCATAGATCTAGAGGCCACAAGTTCAAAATCAAAGTGTTAGTAAGCTTGGCTCTTTCTTGGGGGCTCAGAGGGAGAATCGGTTCCGTGGCCTGCTTCTAACTTCTGGTGGTTTGGGGCAGTCCTTGGCATTCCTTGGCTTGCAGCTGCATCATTCCAACATCTCCTTCTGTCATCACATGGCTGTCTTTTGTGAATCTGTACCTTCCTATGACATTCTTCTTTCTGTATCTCTTCTGTTCTTATAAGGACATCAGTTATAACAGATTAAGAGCCCACCTTACTCCAGCGTGACCTCATCTTGACCAGTTACATCTGCAATGACCCTGTTTCCAAATGAAGTCACATTCTGAGGTTCCAGGAAGGACATGAATTTTGGGGGACACTATTTAACCCATCTTCCCTGACTCTCAATTTAAAGTAGTCTGCATTGTGGAGCTATATCTATAAACACACTCATAAGTTATTTATTTCTGGCTAGTAGTGAGCAAGGCATTTCATTAGAGCACATTTCATGCAGTGGACTCAGTTCTGGGCACACCATCTGTGAGAGAGAATGTAATTGAACTAGGATGTGAACAAAGTTATAAAGATTTTAGAAATAATGTTATGTAGGTAAGAACCAGGATTGCTCAGTTGGCGAAGAGATTTGGGAAGTCACTGGAGTCCTCTGTAGGAAGACTGTCCCTTCAGAGGAGGGGTAGTACGAAAGATCAGATTATAAGTTACATACATCACAGGTCTGTACTCCTGTATTTGAGAAGCATGGTTTTGCCTTTTGGTGTTTGGGGGGAGGTCTCTATCCTTTTGCATTATACCAGATACCAGCCTCCATCTCTCACAAGATCTGCCATGATATATGATTATAATAGTGCTACTAGGAGAATATTTTGCAAGTACAGAAGCATTCATAACAATAGAGTATAAAGAAAGAAAAACATTAGTAATATATCATATTATATTTAACAAAACAGGAGAATATAAAACTGTAAAGCTTTGTTTGATAATATACATTGCATAATTTTTATAAGGTTACAATTGAAATGCTTACATATTGTGCATATGAGTTCTGGCAACATTTTTCACTCCTTAAAATGAAATAACTACAACATAGCTTAAAATCCCTTGCAAGTCACCAAGCACATTCCAGCAGTATCTGTCTGTGGTGAGAGGACCTCGTCGCTCTGGGTATTAATGGTAACGTGGAGATAGGGATGGCCTCAACTGTCTTGCCCCCTGACCTTCTGTCACAGTCTCTTTATGAAATTCCCATCCTAATGTTATCCAGCCACTAAACTGCTCCTACCCCTGAGTTTTTGGATTTCTGCTAAGCAAACCTACAGATAGTCAGGTTGTTGTACCTGCTAATTTAGCTTCCAACCTCAGGGACCCTGTGGAGACTTAAGCATCGGTTCCTTCTTCCATGCTGTACTTTTACCTCTGTCTTCAAATCGTTGCCACACTATGCTCTTTTACTCTCTTTTAATAAATAGCCTTGCCCCCCACTTCACCAATTTAAAAAGCTAAGATGTTGTGTGAGTGACATTTTAGTTAGAACCCCTACAGTTACCTCACTTTCCACCTAGAAATGTTAACTCCTGCACTCATCTGTTTCCCAGTAGAGGAGGGGCTCCTCACCTGTCCAAGTCAAATTCATTTATTTGTGCTGTGGAACCCATTCCCTCCTGCCTCTTTAGAATCTTCCTGCATCACAAAATCCCCCTCACCTGTAGTCTCAACTGTTGCCTCTAATCACATTTTTGCCCTTTTCCACCGTTCGTATGATTCTTCCTTCACATAACTCTGTTGTTGGAAAAATGTATTTTCCACATAGATCAAATCAACAACTCATTTAAGTTTACCGAACTCTAGTATACTGCTGAATGAACCATTCTGACACATATTTTACAGGAAGCTGTCATTCAGGTTAAATATCCATGCGCTGGCCGAGAGCCACAGCTTTAAGTCCTTTCCAGCCCTAAAAACTGTGACTGTAACCTTGTCATAAGGTCAGATATATTTTAGGTTATATACTTAAGTAAATGCTGGTTAGTCCTTCCCTGCTGCTCCACCTGGATGCTAGCCTTTTGTCTGTATTAATTTGTAGTTATTTTCCTGTTTTTACCTCCAGCAGAGGGCATGCAGTTCCTGCTTTCTCAGCAGCTTGGATAAGGCTAAATTAAACTGTTATGAATTGGTTTTAGATTTTATGCTTCAGTTCTCCCCTAGGCATGTGATTTGCCACTAGGCAAAAGGCACACACAACCACAGCATTCTGCACCTCTTCCAAAGCCAGTAACAGACACATGCAATAAACCTGCACAAACTTAATTTTGGGAACTTTGATCCCCATTCTCATTGCTTTGAGTCATGCTGTTCTCTGAAGCTCTGTTGGGTCTGTTTTTATACTAATTGTGGACCTAGGATATATGCATGCATTCTCATTCATTTATTCTCTACATATTCACTGATTTTCTACTATGTCCCAGACATTATTCTATCTATACCCTAGGGATTTCGCATTGGACGAAACAGACAAAAGTCTCTGCCTCAGTAAAGGCTCTATTTCTAGCGAACTGATTTCATTATTGGTTTAGAGAGGCAATCTCAGATCTGTTAGGTTTCTCTTTATAGAACGATTTTCATATCTATATCTAGTAGCAGCCCGAGGAATCTAATCTTATCTCCCAACTCTTACCCTCATAAACTGCCATAAAACAACAACAGTTCCTGAATATGTTTGCTCTGCACAGTTCATCATTCTCCCTTTGTTTAAAATGCTCTTCTGTCTCTTTTGTACTGAAAAAATTCCTGTTACTCTTCAGGTTTCACCTGAGATGTCACCTCCTTGGTGCAGCCTTCCATGATTTCCTCAGACAAGGTGATTAACATCCTCTACTGAGCTCCAAGAGCACTTTGTGTATAGAATTTAACCACGCCGTCATGTGATTGTTTATTAGCATGTTCATCATTTTCTTATATTCAAAATTTGAGAAATGGAATTGTATCTTACTCAGTTCTCTTTCCTTAATGCCTGTCATTTAATGAGTACTCAATACATATTTTTGAATGAAAGAAAAATTTAATATAGATATGACTTAGTACTATATAACTTACATATGACTATAATGAAATAGAAATGTAAATACCATATGTACATTATAAAATCTTAAAATATAGCATATATCTTAAAGGAAATCTTAAATGCTTACAAATCTATTTGTTAATAATCTTATTATGCATATAGAAGAATGCACTATCGTAATTCCAGAAGCCCATCATTCTCTTTTAGAGTCTCTTTTCTCCTGCATGGGTAACCACTATCCTGACTTCTAACAGCATAAAGTTTGAACCCTGACTTTAAAAAGAAGGGTAATGAATGCCATATTTAAATTATATAAATATCTCTTTATTTAAAAAAGAAAAATTTTAAATAATTGACATCTCTGTATCTCGGTTTTTTCAGTTAAGAGTTTGGACTTAGGATCTAAGTTTTGTTCCTGTCTTAAAATTTTATGAATTTAGTATTTAAAACTTGTCTCTCCCACTTTACTTTTTATACAACAATACCATCCGATGGTCTAACATTTCCTAAAATTTATGTATTTCATAATCATACCAGTAATTTATCCCTAATTTGAGACCTCAAGCTGTGGCCAGGTAATTTTAGTGGTACAAACTTCCTGAAGCCATCAGAAGTTATTGATCATGCAGTGCTTTCACAGAGTTGTTTACTCAATAGATGATGCTTAAACCTTTGATGAGACACTAACTATTGTTAGACAAAACATGTTGGTTTGATTTACTGGAACGTTTTCAGTGTTCTTAAGGGCAGGATATCTTCACCTCTGTTTTAGCAGTAGAGCAGAGAATATTTTGATTTTGGTAATTTAGAATTTTGGTAATTTAGAATATGATTCCCTCTTTGGGGCTCACAGTCTTTGGTCAAGGGAAAGGGGGTTACTGAGCACTGCTCAGTTATTGGAGAAGGTGTCTGAATTCACTTTCCTACCAACTACCTTCTGTTTTTTTCAAATATAACTTTATACTGTTGTGATATTAATTTATACCAGTATTTAATTTATAATAGCTCCTCTTATATATTTACTCAAGCACTGGCTACTAAAACAGAACATGTCTATGAAAATTTTAAAATTAACAAGAAATGTTAAAGATTTGAACTGCATTTGTTTAATAATTATGAAGTGTCTGTCTTGTACAGGAGTGCTATGGTAGCTATTGTGTTCTTGCCTTTCTGACTATCCGTTTATAAGTATAGGAGGCTGGGTGGCCAAACTTTTTCTATCGTGGACAGCCTTGTATCATTCCTTTTCTTCCTCTCCTACTTTGTCATTTCTCTTTAAATAAATAATTTATTTCTAAGAGTCTCCTTTTTTAAGATTAAGAGCAGTTTACCAAAAAAATATAGAGGAGAGAATTCAATTCTCTGCCCTGGTTAATATGGATAGAAGTCGTGCGTGAAGTGTATGAAGAAGAGCAGTGTCTTATTACATAGAATGATGATTTCATTAGAAGGACATAGCTGAGAAAACTTTCACCTTCCTTGTCAAAATGGAAACTAGACCTACTAAGGTTGACAATGAAGAGAGTATTCCTGTGGGAAGGGAAAGACAGTCCTGTTTAGTATATTCACCTTCCTCTTAGAGGGACTTGGGATCATTTCCCTTGTCACCAGCACACTGTCATCAAGGAATACTGTTTTCCTCTTGATTATTTAAGCCAGTTCTTTTCATTTTAATTCTTTAAGCCTCCAGTTCTTCCTGATATCTTCATAGTACAGATGAACAAAGGTGTAGAACACTTAAGTAGGACTTTTTAATGGCCCCGACATAATGAAATGGAAATAAATGGGAGTCACCCATGATCTACTCATGAGATCTGGCTTGCTCTCCCATTTTGTCCTAGATTTGGGGCTACTACTATATAAGGGACAACTTAGTAGGATTCCTCTTATAGATACCTACTTTTCTCCAACTGTAGACCTAAGTCCTACCTAAATCCCACCTTCCTTCCAGGTTTTTGTTCCTTTGAGGACATCATGTGTCCTTCCAACATTAAGATGTTCACCCTTTCAGAAGAGATCAAGCTTACCCAGAAATGATGTCAGAATCCATTAAAATTAATATAGGACACACATATTAAATGGAAGAAAAGTGATTTTATTTCATTATAGCACTTCTGGGTTAGAATTGGAAACTGAGCACCCTTCTTCAAGATGCTTTGATTTATTGGAGCTGTGACTCCATTTTTTTTTGTCCTGTGTATCTGTGAGTATACTTTTCATATCTTCAGTAAAATTTCAGTTAGCTATTATCATATATCTGGGTACATAAATAAAATTAACTGTATACTTAGTTTTTTAGAACTAAAGACTGCCGAGTAAGAGTCAATATAATTTTGTTTTATCAATGGCCTAATTAAATGAATTAAAAATAGTAGTGTAGTAACAATTTTGAATTAGGTAAGTGAAAATACTGATACTCCACATTTTCTTCAGTATAACTGTTAGTAAATGGCTGAGGGATCTATTCTTCATTCTGCAAATTTAGGAGAAAGACACTATAGTGTCTCCTGCTGAAGTTCGAACTTCATAAGCAGTCTCTGTTTGCAATAGTGTATTTTTACCGACAAAGCAAACTGGGTTTTGTCCTAGGTAGGCTTGGGTAGAGGATAAAAGCACATGGAAAATAATCGTATTTGATGTTTATTTACTAGTTATGTTATCTTAGTCAAGTTATCTGACCTCTTTGAGCTTCAGCATCCTTATTGTAAGATTGGTATAATGAAAGTATCCCCAGAGGTGATTGGGAGACGATAAAGTGATCTGTGCCAGCACAGTGTCAGGCACGAAGTAGGTGCTCTGTGTTACCACCCTCATACCCCACTGCCCCCAGATTGCCACCAAAACCGTGTCTACCAGATGTAATATTCTTATAGGCTTTTCTGGATGTGAACTTCATTTTCAGGTTTTAAGATCCAAATAGTTGTTTTTGCTGCAATAAACTTTATTTAAAGGATATTCTTTTGGTGTCTTTTTACCTACCCATTCTCATGGATCTTTCTCTACAAGGTGAAGGAGGGAAGCTTGAAATTGTTTGGCATGTATGAGAAAGGACTACTATGTATCATTAGAGGTGTGTTTCCTTTTTGAAGGACATGTCTGTGTCACTTTTATATAACTATTAATTTAGTTATTTCGGTAAACCAACTCTCAAAATAATTAAAAGTTCCAGCTCTGCTTCTGACTTGTGACCAAGTCACTTGACCTCTGAACTCAGTTTATTCTATTGAACAATACAGATCAAATGGTTCCTAAGACCTTTGTCCCCTTTCATGTTGTAATTTATAAAATCTCTTTATTCAGGAACCCAGAGCTGGAAGTGGCATGTAGCTTGCAGTTCTCAACAGTAGAGGGCACAGTGTTCCTAGTGTGCTGGGCCATTAGCCTTTGGAAACTGCATTTCTGTACCTGAAAGTTGATATTCTTGGTGATAGGAAGGAGCCAAATTCTGTAAAGTAATGTTTTGCAAAAGAGATTTCATATCCTGTTTCTAGCTGTTTAATATTTAGGTAACGCACTCAAAAAACAGAAACAAAAAAAAGATTTTGACATACTAAGGGTACTTCCTATAATTCTGTGAATAACTTCATCATCCCTTTCATCTCACTTAACCCACTAAATACTCCTGATGTAATTAGGTAATTAGTTAATTAGGTAAATGTACCTAAGTAGGTACATTTTCTCTAATCCTCACAGCAATCCTTTGAATTATGTTATTATCCTTATTTTATATAGGAAGACACCAGAACTCAGCGGTTAAGTGACTTGCCTGAAGTCTCATAATAGAGATTCAGGTTTAGATTTGCTAACTCTTAAACATGCTTTCTTTCTATCATATCATGGTTCTTACTCCTTTCCCCCAATCTAAAACAATTAGGGATGATAGCTAGGAGCAGGAGTGCCCTGAAAGTGGCCACAGAAGGAATTCTGACTTTCTCTGGTTCTGAAGTTCTTGTGGCCCTTGTTTTTCTAGATGGAAGCTTTTCCTCTGGTAAGAATTTTTTGCCATTTACGTTTAACATGATATATACAAACTGATATCCATGTTTTCAAATTTGAAACTTTTAGACTGGATTATTGAAATGTTTTTCTTTGTGGCTGCCTTAAGTGTACAGCCATATCTCATTTTACAAGAAGCCTCGGTTCTTAAGTCATTGGGTAAGGTGAAAATAGTGATGGCAAAATTGTCTTTGAAAATCCCATAGTAAGGCATCTTAGAAAGCCATATACTTCCTTTCTTTAAGTCCAGCACAGCCAGTCTTTCTTCCTTCGTTGCAAAAGATCATTGTGTTTCCTGTTGAATTTCAAATGATACAATTGGCTTTTATTTGGGAGCGATGTTGGGTGGTAATTCACATTTTTAAACACCAGAGTCTCATTCAGCATGGTGAGATGCTTAGCATATGAGTATTCTAAAACCCAGATCAAGACAAGGAATAACAGATTCATGTCTTATTTGGGGGCTCATGCTAACTTGGTGGTTCTCAAAACTTTAGCCATGCATCAAAACCACCTGGAGAGCTTGTTAAAATACAGATTCCTGGGTTCTACTCCCACAGTTTCTGATTCAGTAGGTCTGGGATTGAGTCAGAGGATTTGCATTTCTAACAGGTTCCCAGATGATGCTGTTCCTGCAGGGACCTCACATGGAGAACTGCTGTACTCCTTGAATAGAAGCAGGTGAAATAACTTTTCTATCTTCCCTTCACTCTGTGCTTTTCTTGCCCTCTTTTATTTTTAGGCAAATGGGTTGTCTCTTGGCCAACTTCATCCTGTTGTTTGGATTACTAGTTGGCCCAGAACAAGTACTTGGCCCATTCAGTAGATGCCTGTTGAATGAATGATTGAGTGAGTTAACATAGATAATGGGAGGGGTTTTTAGCACATGGACATCATTATTATATACCTGTTCCACATAAACTGCTATTTTCCTGAAGGTTGGCAGTCTTTAGTTTAAAATAGCTTATATTTTAGGACGATATATGGCAATGATCATGGATATCAAGAAGTTTGCAATTATGTCCAGTTTTGAGAAGCTTGCATTTGGGAACCTTTGATATGAATGTGAAGTGTGTGTGTGTATATGTGTGTGTGCGCACGCACGCGTGTGTGTGTAGATGTAGCCAAGTATGGGGTGTTCTGTCCGTTTTGGAATGGCCTAGGGAAGTCTTGCAGGGTCAGGCTTCTGTCTCCTTAAGGCACTAGGGAATGCAGCCCCCATCATCCTTAAGGCTCAATGGGGCTCTGTACTGTGGGGCAACTGTAAATTCATATTGTTGTATATGAATCTTACTGTGTTATAGAATTTGATAATTATATTTTAAATGGTGAGTTTATTAAGCAAAGAGGAGTCTCAAAAAATGTATTCAAAGTTCAGTTTAAGCTTAACATTATTGTCATTTTTATCATTTTTGACACGTTTTATATTATGTCGTACAAAGTCTCAGTATCCTGTGTGTTTTGTCTCTTTCAGTATAGATTAAATTTTCTTCCTTTTAAATTAATTTTACTTTTTTATGCAGAAGTATTTTTAAGTAAATTACAGACAGCATGACATTCTATTTCTAAATTCTTCTATATGCAGCTATAAAAACAAAAACAAAAACAAAAACATTTTCTTATGTAGCCAAAATAATATGATCACTCCTAATAAAATTAACAAGTTATTACTATCACCTAATACCTAGTCCATATTCAAATTAACCTAATTGTCCCTAAATTGTCCTTTATATCTTGTTTGTTCAAACTAGGGCAAAATCTAGAATCATGCATTGCATCTGGATATTATGTTTTTTAAAATTTACTTAATTTAAAACAGTCTTCTTTTAAGACACTGCCTTGCCATTGTCTTGTAAAAGTCCCACTTCTGGATTTGTCTGACTGTCCCTTCCAAGTGTCTTCAGCTTGTTCTCCTACCCTGTGTATTTCCTGGAAAATGGAAATTAGATCTAAAGGCTGGATGGACAATTGAACATTTTTGGCCAGAATTCATCATAGATAATATGTGCTTCGTGTTATACCACATGAGGAGATACATAATCCCTGCCTACCTCCCATTAGTGATGCTAACATTGATAACTAGATTAAGGTGATGGCAGCCTGATCCTCCCATTGCGAAGTTATTTTTTCCCCTTATTACAAAAGAGTATTCTCTATGGTATTACTTTGGCACTAATATGAATGTTCATTCCCCTATCATCTATTCTCCGAATGCTTTAAACACCATTTGGTAATTTTTGCCTGAATCAGTAATTTCATTAGGGTTTATACAAAACTATCATTTTTCTAATTCTTTCATTCCTTCTGCAATAGGTGACATTTAATTAAAGAGAGCTCTTTTTCATCAGCTGGGACTATTTGGTACCCTGAAATACAATTCTGTTGGAAAGGCAGGTTAAATGTCGAGTTCTTTAATTTTTTATTTCCAATTTTAAAGTAAGGTGTTGGTTTAATAGACACATTAAATGGTGGGAAATGAATATTTTTCTTGTGTTCTCTTTTTTGATATCCTTATGGACTAATGGGTTTTCATGAAATGAATATTTTAATCAACTATCATTATTCTTTTTATGTTCAATTTGTTTTATATTCAATATTCAATTTATTAATTCATTTTATGAATACTTTAGGCAATGATAGCCTTTGTGGTTGGGTCCTATGCCAATTGAACATAACTCCATTAATTTTTTTAGCAATTCCTTGCTTCCTTGAATGGCACGATGCATAGGTTTATCTGGTAGCTTCCTTGTCCCAAATGTCAGCCAGCCATGTCACTAACAAGCCCTAGTTCCTTTTAGTGAGGAATGGTATTAAACACCAAAATACTGCTCCTTGGAATGTCAGTTGTTTTGGGGATGACAATGTTTATAGAATTTTTCAGGGTCTGTTTAGTTCTTGAATCTTGATATTGAAAGTTTGGATAATGAAAATTCAGATAGTAAGGGATTAATGGGATCACATCACTATTTCCAATTCAATTTTAAAGTTATTGTGTTTTAAAGTAGCTACTTGATTTTGTAATTGTATCTTTTCTCTTACACTAAAAATCTTGACCATCAATAGCATTATTTTGTCTTACAATATAAATAAAATAATTTCAAAACAACAGTATCAATATTACTACTGCTAATAAAGCCAAATGAAGTTTAAATTTTTTGTATACTTTTTGTTGCATAGGTCGATTTTAATGGAGGAACAGATTTAATTACTTTTATGTTGATCTCATTTAATTACTTTCCTTTGAAATATGTCTTGTCTGTTTTTCTTATAGGTGGATCATTTTGGATTTAATACTGATAAAACTTTTAATCAGCGGTACCTAATAGCTGATAAACACTGGAAGAAAGATGGTGGATCAATACTTTTCTACACTGGTAATGAAGGGGACATTATCTGGTTTTGCAACAATACGGTATGTGCAGATTTGTGAAGTTCCTATGCTCTATTTTCTTTTTATTATAAATTGGAAAAAAGATTTTGTAGTATATTTGACCACGTTTAACTGTACTTAATTGTGAAGTTCTTTAAAAAATAAACAAAAGATTAAACTCACTAATAATAGAAAACCAGCAAAAGAACATGAATAGAGAGTTCACAAAAGAATAAATACAGATACCCAATAAACCTGCACGTTCAGCCTTAAAGAGTTACGTGTGAAAAGAATTAAATGCTATTATTGAACAATTCAATTTTAAAAGATTTTTTAAAAATCTCAGCTTATTTCTAGAGTAAATAAGAATATGAAGGAAATGGGAATAGGAATGTTATGGCATATAGTTTTTTATTTTATTTTTATAATGGTCTCTAGAATGTAAATACAAGGGCAAGAATTTTTGTATGTTTGTTCAGTAGTATATTCTCAGAGTCCAAGACTGCTAGGCATATAGTAGGTGCTCAATAAATATTTGTTAACTGAATAAATGAATAAAACCTGATCAAAGCCAATGCAAATAAGAAAAAAAAAGTCTAAGCTGTCAAGTAGGCACTGACATATTTTAATTTATCTTTACTACTGTCCTATCATTTTTCTTATGTTTATGATGGTGAAAAATGGTATAGCTGTTAGATTGCTTCCCTGACTATATTTGATATCTTTTATAATCCATTATTGAAACTTAATTTAGAAGGACACATGAAAGGAAGAAATTTCCTTTTTAATGTGCCAAAGATAGGATTAGAAAACTTAGACTTTCTATCAAAAACCTATTCTGTCAATTACCTTAAAGTGGAGACTGAATGATATTCTCCACTGCCAATGTCTGGCATCGTGCCTGGTATTCAGGAGATCTCACTAAACGTGTGTTGAACTGAACTGAATTGAAAGCAAAGGTATGAACCCAATAGTACTGTGTAATTATATGCCATATTTCTGATTGTTTCCTTAGGAATGTTAAGAGTTTAAATATGTTAGTTGAAAGTAAAGTAATTCCCTAAGAAATGAGATGCTAGTATGTCTATTTCTCTTTGATCAGTGAGTGACAAAGGAAATCAGAACTTGTTTTCCATCATATTCCTGCTCTGTGAAACAACCGAGTTTGCCTTGTCTCCCTTTCTCTTTCTTGTGTGACTTCTCTTTTATGCCAGGGTCATAGGGCAACTTCTCTTGTTTTTCTTTATTGTAGGCAGGCAGCCCTTCCTGCCTTTACCAGACTCCAATGCTCTGACTGGCACTGCAGCATAATCGAAAGTTTGCCAGGGAATCTCTAACCTCGGAAGTGGTAGAAAGAAAGTGTAGGAACAGTTCCAGAGACAGATTGTAGAAGGACATCCTGGTTTCATCCCAGCTCTACGCACCTTTCATTACATATTAAATTTTCTAGTTGCATATTCACATATTCTGGACATTCATTTATTGAGAGGCAGTGTATCATAGTGCTCAAGAGTGAAGACTTCTACCAGACTGATAAGGTTTGAATTCTCACTTTGCCGCTATGTTGTGTGTCTTTGGGCAACATTCTTATTCTGTGCCTCAGTTTCCCATCTGTTAAATGGGTATGTTAATAATGTCTAGTTTACAGAGTTGTCGAAGACTAAATAAGAATAGGAAACTCAGAGCAATGCTGGCACATACGTTATTAAATGTTAATATATTGCATTGACCTCATTTGAAAAATAAAAATACCCTTGAGGTAAGGGGAAATAATCACTTATTACAGTGTTAATCATTTCAATTAAATTGCTTCTTCTTAAAGCCTGGGGTCAACTCCACAGAGGTCTGGCCGTTTTGATGGATGGTCCTTACCCTTAAGAAGCTCATAGTCTGGTAGGGTAAGACACACATATAAGCAAATATCGCAACATACTAATAGAGATCTATACCTGGCACAGTGGTATTGAAAGGAGGGAGTGATCAGCACTGCCATGGTACGGCAGGCAGAGGATGGCATGCTTGAGCTGGGTGTCTATAGATAAATGGCAGAGAATGAGCAGGGTTTAAGAGAGAAAGTGGAATTATTGAAATCATCACAGATGTCAAGTTAAATTCTTCATCTTTATGTGCATAACATTTCTTTTAATTGTTCATTTATTGATCAAAACAAACAAAAAAATTTAGAGGTTCTTAGTTCTTGTTAGGGAGCAGCAGTGCATCAAAAAGCAAAAATCTGCACTAGGAAGGGCAAATAGTTTTAATATATGCTAAATCTAAATCTAATTGGTTGATGTTGGCCGCCTAGAATGCTTTGTTGAGAAGGATTCTGAAGGCACAACTGAGATAAGTGGAAAACTGCAGTGATTAATGGCTAACATTACATGTAGAAACAAGGACGTCTTATAGCACTTGATGATTATACTCTGGAGCCAGGCAGTCTGTGTTTGAATTTGACATTGCCACTTTCTAGCTATGTGACTGTAGCAGGTTATTTAAACTCTTGTGCTTCAGTGTCCTTATTTGTAAAATGGGGATAATCAAAATGCATATCTCTTAGATTGTTGTGAAAGTTAAGTGAATTAATACAAATAAAATGTTTATTTGTATTAAGTGCCTGACACATTGTAAGCACTCAATTAATATTAGCTATTGCTAGTTACTATTCATTTTCAAGTAAATAAGATTAATGTAAAACCCAAGTTAGTCCAGTATGCTTATTTGTACTGTTTTTTTCTTTTATGTTGTAAATGTCTATGAGTAGGCAGCAAACTTAAATATCCTCAGCTCTTTCTTAGACTGTTTAGCACACAGTATAATTTAAAGACTATTTTTGACATAATGTTGATTCTATGGCCAGAGTGTCAGAATAAGGAGAGCTGGAATGACTTGTGGTTGAGCAACTTGGGCTTATTTTTGTTTCACTCTAATATAGTTTGAGATCGATAGGCAACAGTGAAACAGCAATTATATAATTTATCTGTGGAATAAGTATAAATTATTGGCTTCTCAGAGAGCTCTTTTGGTCTGATTTAACATTTGTTTTATATGAGTTGCAAAAAAGGTGCAGTGACAATTTTTGTATCTTGCTTTTACCTCTGAATTTATAAATTCTTCCTAGGGGTTCATGTGGGATGTGGCTGAGGAACTGAAAGCTATGTTGGTATTTGCTGAACATCGATACTATGGAAAGTCTTTACCCTTTGGTTCTAGCTCATTCAAAGTAAGTATACTTTTTACTTTTAATTTAATTAAAAATAATTTTAGCATATTTTCAAATTATAGGTCCCACTATAAGAAAGAAATGATAGCTTTAATTTGACCTGCCTGAAATTTCAATAATTTGTATTTAATCTTTCAATTTTATATATAATTTGAACGGATTGAGACTTTTTAAAACCATATTGTTTTCATTTCTAATGCTGATCAGTCTAACTCATGTGCTGAAGCTAGCTAGCCTTCACTAGGTAAATCTTAATCCATGGCTGCACAGACAGTGGAGGGAACTTTTCATTGTTTCAAAAATGTCAGTAAACAATTCTGCTTTATAAATTACACACTTAAATTATTTGCTACTACTGGAAAAAAAATGTGAGTACTGAAATGTTTTAATCAGGTGGTTTTTTTTTTTTTTTTTTTTTTTCCAGTAAAATAAGGACCAAATCTCTATGAATCAGTGAGGCCAACTGGCCACTTGGATTTCCTTCATGAAATCCTAGTCTCATGAGGAGCTTTGGCCTTGGCCACAGACTCTAAACCTAATAAACCAGGACAATTTTTCCTCAACTAAGTCCTTCATGTACTATCTTTACGATCTTGACTATATAATTTTGCCATCTGTACTACTTAATATTTTTCTTTAAACAAATACTTTTTAGAATTAAAACTATTGGGGTAACATTGGTTAATAAAATGAAATAGATTTCAAGTGTACAATTCAATAATGCATCATATGTATATTATATCGTGTTCTAAACAACTCACTTTTTAAACTTAGCATTATCTTAACAAAGGCTTTATGTACTAGTTATTTTTTTTCTAAATTACATTAAAATAAAATAAGTATTAAATTAAAAATGTTTGTTTAGTACCTAAGATCATCATACATATCACCGGCATATACATACCATGCTTTTGGGGACCTCTGAGGAATTTGGGGTCTATAATTTTCTAGGATGCCTATTTTAAGAGGAGTTTTTATTTTTTGTTCTCAGAGGTTTTATTATCTTGTATTATAAATGAAATAAATAAGTCCTTGTGTTATAAATGAAAAGCAGAATAATTTTTTGGTATTTATTGTGCTGCATGAGAAACTCTATTCTTTAGCTTATTATTTTGCATAATTATCTGGTTACAGGAGTTGACAGGTCCTGAAACTATTAGTAAGTAGTCAACTTGTTGCAGATACAAATGTAATATCCTCTCTTAGGTCCCTATGGTTTATAATTTGTTAGCAAAATGGAGCTAAGGGCTCTCTTTGTTATGCTTTTTCTCTTTGTCTGCCCTCAGAATTTGTCAGGAGCATGGGGAATATTACAAATATTTTGCAAGGATTGGAGAAATAAAATTGCACTCAAGTATACATAGCACCATAAAAACAAAGTAAAGAATAGTGACAAGGGAGGTAAGAAGTCAGAAAGCATGCATCTTGGATAAGGGAAATGGCTAAAGGAGTAGGTTACATACATAGGAAAATGGGAAGGGAACTCTGATTCCAAATGTGCCAAATAATGGAAGGAGTCAAACAGAATGGTGAGATCAAAGCATGAAAGTCAAATAGGATAGTGTAATACAGATATAACATCTATATAGTAATTTACATCAAACCTTAGTGGCGTAAAACAACAACATGCATTTATTATCTCATATTTCCTGTAGGTAACGAATCAGGAGTGGCTCAGCTAGGTGGTTTGGTTTCAGAGGGGTCTCATGAGGTTAAGATGTCAGCTGGTGCTGCAGTCATCTGAAGGGTTGACTGGGGCTGGAGGTCCCTCTCCACTCCACACTATGGAGGTTTCACATAAGTGATATACATGCTGGGTGTTAGCAAAAGGCCTCAGTTTGTCTCCTCTTAGGTTTTTCCAAAGGCCTACTTGAGCGGCCTCATGACATGGCAGCTAGCTCCCCTCAAAGATGACAAACCAAGAGATCAAGGTGAAACTGCAGTGCTTTTTATGACCTAACATTGGAAAACACATATCACTTCCATCACATTCTGTTCATTAGAACCAAGTCACCAAGTCTAGCTCAAGTTCAAAAGTAGAGAAATTAGCCTTCACCTTGCCAAGGGAGACACTTCATTAGCCTCCACCTTGCCAAGGGAGACACTTCATTAGCCTCCTCAGCTTATCAGTACTCTGAGCTTCACCTCCCTATACCACAGTAAGGAAATTTGTCCCTGGGCAGAGAGCTAGATGGTCATGGAACTCACTTTATGTGCATCCTCTCAGGGATCAATGTCTTGTATTGCTGTTTTCCAATTTCTGAAAATAGTTGCTCCACAGGTTTGTTTTTTTTTTAACTTCAATTTTATAGTTGTTTACAACAGGCAGGCTACTTTGTTCTAGTTGATATATCAGACAATAATAATTTTTCTGATGAAGAAGGGTGAGTTTTATTTTTACTAATGATTCTTCAGTTTTCCACAGGATTTAGTTTACCTTTGTCTATGTAGTAGCCATTTTAAATGTTTGAAGATTCGAAATAAAAGTTATAATATGGCAGATGTCTGTTAAGCTTAGTATTGTATTCCATCACATTTGCTATTAAATGTTACTTGCAGTTTGTTTCTATTTTTTCTACAACCTCAACAAGATCTTTGGAAAATAGCATTTAATAGAAATTACATTTAAATGCAAAATACATTATTCTTTCCATAAACTTCAAATCACTTTATTAGCATTGCTATTGCTTTGACTAGGCATTTTAACTCAATTGCCTAGAAATTCTGTTTGGAGAAAAACTTATCTGACTCTGGCTTTTTTCTGGATCTATGCTATGCCTAAGCTGCTATTATATGTACATTTATACCCATGTTCTCTGTTATTTTTCTTTAGGATTCCAGACACTTGAATTTTCTGACATCAGAACAAGCTCTGGCTGATTTTGCAGAGTTAATCACACATTTGAGAAAGACAATACCAGGAGCTAAAAATCAACCCGTCATTGCCCTTGGGGGCTCTTATGGTGGCATGCTTGCAGCCTGGTTCAGGATGAAATTTCCTCATATGGTGGCTGGGTAAATGCATTTATGTTGGACATGTGTACGTCTTAATGATTGTCAAGGCATACTGAGAGATTTCTTTTAGGAAAACATGCTTCGTTCCATTATACTGAGAGTTCTAGTTTCTTTCTCATTAACAGCTGTTATTTTTCTCACTATTTTTGTTCAATATCAGTTTTAATTTTAAAACTTGAATTCAATGAGTTACTTTTTAAAAATTTTTTTCTCCTTCTTTGTTTTTCTTACCATTTAGAGCTCTTGCAGCCTCTGCCCCGATCTGGCAGTTTGATAATATAGTACCCTGTGGTGTATTTATGGAAATTGTAACTACAGATTATAGGAAAAGTGGCCCAAATTGTTCAGAGTGCATCCGCAGATCCTGGGATGCCATTAATCGAATCGCAGAGAATGGTAAGCTTTAATTAAGAGAATGAGATTATGGGTTTTTTTACATTTCACTTGTTAAGTTCAACATTTCCTACTCTTTCAGTATAAAATTAAAGTATAACGTGCATATTTAAACATAACATACAGAAAAGTACACAAATCGAAATATACAGCTTAATGTATTTTCATGTAGTGAGTATGTAGTATAATCAGCATCTAGATCAAGAAATTCCTTCAGAAGTCTTCTTATGCCCTTTCCAGTCACTGCCTCTTCATTTCCCAGGCTAATCATTATTCTGACTTCTGGAACTGTAGATTAATTTTGCTTGCCCTTGAATTTTTTAGTAATTGGAATGGCAACGGTATGTATTTTTTGTGTCCGCTGTCTTTCGCTCAATATTATGCTTGTCAGATACATCCATTTGTTTTATTTAGTTATGGCTTATGCATTCTCATTGCTCCATAGTGTTCCATTTGTTTGTTTGTTTGTTTATTTCAATAATATCTTTAAAACAGGAAATAATTTAGAATACTAATTCTGGTAAGCTCCATGAGATTATCCAGTTGCTGTAAAAATATCTTATTGAATGTTGAAAAAGTATTCTTGGAGAAGTAGTATAGAAGATTGAATTTTTTTTAAAATACCAAGTGAAGAATAAATGATCTGTAAAGTCTTATGTTTAGCAGTGCTTTTTAGATTTCAACATTGTGTTCTATCCTTAGGTACTGGCTTGCCTTGGCTTTCTGAAACCCTTCACTTATGCACCCCGTTAAAACATACTCAGGATATTCAGAATTTGAAAGACTGGATCTCTGAAACCTGGATAAATCTGGCAGTGGTGGACTACCCTTATGAGTCTAACTTTTTACAGCCTTTGCCTGCTTGGCCAGTCAAGGTAAGAGGAAAATGTCCTCTCATCACTTCTAATAGTGTTCATTTGTGTGTGTGTGCGCATTCTCTGACGTTCAGCATCTTGGTCAAAGCTGTCTTCTTCCTTAGTCTCTACATCTTGCTCTGCAGAATGGGATAATTATACTAACATTCTCAATAAGGTTGTACTGAGAATCAGATAAAAAAAAAATATTGGATGTGAAAACACTCTGGAAAGTGTAAAGACACATTATACTATAAAATTTAAGGTTCTTTTCCTACCAGAACTCTTTACGTATTCTTTTTAAAGCATTCCTTTGTAAAGAACATTCCTCTTAGTTTTAAAAACAAAGGCTGGCCAACATGATGGTTATTAAATTTAGAGAATATAACTGACTCTGCAGCAAGAATGAGTGCTGGAAATGTTAATAGAATTGGTGATACGAGAGCCAGGTTTCAAAAGCACTTTTAATTTAATTGTCCCTTTGAACTACTAAATGCACACCTTGCTTAAAACTTTGAAACCCAAGTGGAACAAGGTTATTTGCTATTAGAAATATTTTTCTTTACCTAAAAAAGTAGAATGACCAGTGAGTGTCTTACACATAGCAGGCTAGAGGTCAATGTGTATTGAATTAAATTGAATACAAAGTCCCTCACAGTAAGAAAACCTGGATCAAAATAATGAGAAAAAAAAAATTAAATCTGAACCAATTAATTTCCATATGTGTTTATATACTAATAATGCTTTATCTTTGTATATTATTTACGAAGCACTTTCATATACACTATCCCATTTAATCCCCACAAAAATGCTGTGGAAAAAAGAGGTATGATCTTGGTTTTGTGGAGAGGAAATTTAAGTTCGGCTAAGAGGTAGGGGATGTGGGATTTGAACTTGGGACTACCACTGTTCAGAGCTTATGATTTACCACATTGCACTGGGTTAGGAGAAGACTTAAAGGTTTGGGTGGATCACTGGCCATAGTATGACAACTATCAGAGTTAACTCTGTATACAAAGTGAGAATTACATTTGCATCTTTATGCCCACTGGAAGAACAAATGAATTGTCAAGTGATAAAAACACATGGAGAATTTCCTTGTTATTTAGAATAGAGGTTGGCAAACTTTATAAAGGACTATAGTAAATGTTTTAGGTTTTGCAGGCTGTATGGTTTCTATGACAGTTACTGAACTCTGCAGGTGTAGCAAGAAAGTTGGACATAGACAATATATAAATGAATGAGGATGACTAGGTTAAAATAGCACTTTATTTAAAACAGGCAGTGGGCTGGATTTAGCCTGGGGGCTATAGTTTGCCAATCCTGATTTAGAAAAAAAGCCAGAAGAATACAGCTTTTTAGTATTTGTTTAAAGTGTAGAACAGCCTCACTTTGGTTTTCACCTCATCTCTTTAATGTTTCCTTGGAGATATTTCACTTTTGAGTCTTAAATGTAAGTAAATATTTCACCTTTTCTCCTAATCATTCAAAGTGAGTGAGTATATCTCAAATGTTTTGTTATCTGTTTTCAATTTAGCACAATTCTTTCATTTATGTGTATGTACATTATAAAAGTTTATTTTTAAGGCAAGATAACTTTGTCTTTGCCCCATAATCACTTATTATTTCTTTTATCCAGGACTAGTTGTCGTCATTTTCTTCAGTTATTTCTTACCAACTTTATCCCTTCCTTTTGACATGTTAAGAAATTCTCGATTGCCTGTAATGTATTTATGATTCTGTTTCCTGTCTGTACCCCACCAAAAGTAATCTCCCTTTGGCTCTTGCTTGAGAAACTTCCACTGCCTACATTTGTCTTCAGTTTCAGCCTATCTGATTTGAGAATTTTTCCACTACTTGTCTCCCTCACAAACTTTCAGCCTCAGATCACTTTCTTTCACTGTTCATTCTATTTCTCCTTTCTTGACCCCCTCTCTGTTCTCCCAACCCACTAATCCCTGGAACACTACCCAGTTGGGGACCGTTCTTTCACTTGGGTAGTTCCATTTAATCAGGGCTCCTCCTCCCTCTGATACACTTCCTCCTTTTTAAAGGGCTGACAAACAGTCGTTCTTTTCTGAGTCTGTAACTCAGGCTTAGGATGGTGAGATAATATGTAACAGCTGGGTTATGGAAAAAAAGCAGGTGATTTCCAATTTTGTCTGTACCTTGTACAGTTCTGAAGGATCCATACATAGGCAGTGACTAAATGCCATTTTCTGTTTCAACTCAAGTATCATTCTTTTGTCTTTGAGCTTTGCACACTCAGACTCCATTTGCTTTTGTTTACTGTTAACAGAAGCTGCAACATTCATGCAGAAATAATCATGTACTTGGCTGATAGAACACAAGGAAGAAGAGAAAAGGGAAATAGAAAACTCCTCTGTCATTTGACTGCTCTGTCAGCATAACTACTAGGTCTCTTCTTAGCTTAAAGAGCATTTTAAAAGGATACAGAGTTTATTTTGGAAATTTTTTTTTTTTTAGCTGATAACTCACCAAATCTTTTAGCTTAGACTTCTGAGCATGCAGATAGATACTGTGAAATAATAAGACATAAAATGGAAAATCTCTTCCGTTTGTCTTGGTATTTGATAATGTATGCGACCTCTCTGGGTGGTTTAAGCGGTTTAGGTGCATTCTATGAAAAGGGAGCTTTTAATGACAAAACTAATGTGATTATCTGAGTGAGTGTGAGAGGGGTATTGAAGCCTTAGAGAATGAAATCTGTTAGAAAAGCTGAATGTATCTGCTTAATCCTTTCTCTAATGTGGATGGACCATACTCTCTGAGAGGAGATTGGTCTTTTTTTTTTTTTAAACCTATCTTCTTTCCTTCCTCTTTTAAAAAATTTTCTTTGCCCTCTTTTTCTTGCTTTTATTCAAATGCTTATCCTCATAGATGGGGGGACACCTAAATTAAGCTTTTAAGCAAATTGCTATCTTTACTTTCTCTGGTGTTCATGGGCTCAAAGGGTAGAATCTAAATATTTCGGTGCAGAGCTGATTAGTTTGGTAGTAAGTTTGGAATGTTCTACTATCTCCATGATTTCTATACTCTTTAAAACTAGAAATATTAAAATGGTCTTCTAATGTTCTTTTTAAGTTTTTTGTGGATGTTCACCTTTGCTCTGGGAAGTAGAAAGTAAATTGTTTGTCCATTTTGTATGATTCTTGAGCATCACATTATTGTTTTATTGTTTTTACTATAGCATAATGAAACAGTTTTATGATTTTATATTGCTACAGGTTCCCTTCTAAGTTTTTATCAAAAACAAATAATCATAAAAATATAAGGACAATCTAAGAATTAAGCATGAGATTACAGATTTATTTAGGCACTGTTTCTGTTATTTGTCTCTTACACTGTAACATCGGAGTTGAGTATGTGCAGTGTAGTGATTACAAATGGAAGCTTCATAGTGAGTCTATTTGAATCTGCCTTTGTCACTTCCTGGCTGTGTGGCTTTGGACAAGTTTATTAACCACTCTCTGTTTTAGTTTCCTCATTTGCAAAATGGGGATAATAGTACTTTTAATGCTTGTTAGGATCATTATGAGGATTTAATAGGACTTGGTATATAGTGAGCTAAATTGATACTAGTTATATAATAATAACAATAGCTGTTATTGTTATATAATATCAGGGAGACAGATTGTTATACCAGGACTTTTTGACCAAGATCCGAGTTCAGAACCTATATTCATAGTTTTAAGTTATATATCTGTAGCCAGACCTCTTTGAGCTTGTTTATTCCTCTGTGAAATGGGAAAGGTCATTTATATATTTCTCCCTGGGTCATTGTAATGAAAATACCTGACCTCAAGAAACATTCAATAGTGGTACTAGCAACTTCAGCCCCAGCTGCCCCTAAAATAGTGAATTTATATCATAAGTAGGAGTGCATTGCCTTATGTAGAAATTGTTTAGAAGATAGTGTTTGTTAGTATCCACAAAATAAATAGAAAATATAGTACAGGGATTACCTCCATGTTGAGTATTTTGGATGGAAGTGGTTGGCAGGGACTCTTTCCTTGTCATCTGATTAAATCATAGCCTATAGGTAAACAATCAACAGATTGCCCTCATCAGGTGGGTAGTATCTGAAAATTATCAAGTTTAAGCTGAAGTATTATATAAGGTTGAACCCAATGTGCCAATAGTTGAATGTGTTTGACTTATAAACATGGCAATTTCATAGGGTTCAAATTAACAATTTACATATGTTTTGTGTATACTACAGATCTTTAATAAAAATATATATGACTATCTCTCTTTGAATTACTACAGTCTTTGAATAAGTATAGAAGTATGAGAATAGTGCTGAGGTTTTAACAGTATGATTTCAGTATTTTTTGGAAAACTTCATTCACTCTTTGCTACCAAAATTGTTAAGGAAATGCATAGAGATATGTAGAGATTGTGTTTTTATGCTAGAGGATGATGCTTGAACTCACAAAATCTTTGAGTTACTAAGGAACTTTAGAATCACCTAAAATTAAAATATTTCCTTAGTTAATTTGCAAAAAAAAAAAAAATTAGTGATATTTTTCTGGCCTATCTAGTGGATAGGTAGAATTAATAATTGGTACTTCCTTTCTATAAGGCATTTGACAGGATGTTGCAACAGCTTTAAAAATGTTTACTTCCTCCGAACCAATAATTCCTCTAAGAATTTATTTCAAGAAAACAATTAGGGATATATGTAAAGATATAGCCCCAAGGTTGTTTATTTTAGCCTTATTTATAATGAAAGATTGAGAGTGATAACAAATGACAAATTGTAGGGTTTCTTCAACTATTTCTCAATTTCCTATCTTGATTGCTACCCTCTGGATTTTCTCATGTTGGTCAGTGTCCTTCTTAAAGTGTGGTATTCAGAACTGGACCCAGTATTCCAGGATTGCCCTTAATCTGGACATGGAATTTCTATAATCAGAGGCCAAGTTTCTGACCATGATCTTCTCTTTGTATAACTGGGGCTGCCGAAACCCAAGTATTATCAACTAGTTCTGGTCCCCAGCCATGCTTGTGTCTTCTAAAGAGTGACAGTAACTGCCCATTGCAGGGATGGCTATTCATGGGGACTCCTTTTCTTTGCCCGACAGAGGCGCAGTGTTCTAGCTCTGAGAGGGGATCTGATGCCAGCATGTGAGTCACACTCATTTGCTACTGTTCTTTTCCAAAGTTTTAGATCATTTGTTGCTGCACTTCACCCCCTTTTCCCCCTGCCCAGCTTGCACTGTCACCCTGCCTCATCTACCATGCTGTGCTTGAACATAATGCTCTTCTCTGCATTCCATGTGTCTATCTGTAGTTTTGTGCTGCATTTTGAAAGAGATGAATTCACTGTTGGTGTCTGCATTCAAGAAAGAATGCTGATTAACTCTTGGTAATAGATAGTTTAATAAATTCTGTGATTGGTTCCTGATCTCCATATTTTCTTGGGTATTTCCGATTGGCATATTTCTTAGGAACATTTTCTGAGAAAAGCGCTATATAATTAGGTATTTTTTGACTTAACATGAATAATTGAGAATTGTTAGAATAGTAAAACACCGTTTTGCCTTTTTTTCTTCAACCTGCATTTCCTTATTTCTTTAGGCTTGATAGGTTTGGAAAGCTCTCAGCTTAGTTCAATTCTCTTTCTTTATGTATATTTTAAACCCTCGTGTATAACATCACGGTTCCTTTTTTAAGGTATAGGGTGTCCCATTATTTAGACATCTTAATTTCTGACTTTTGTCACATTCAACATTTCTAAAAACTTACTGGGATTAATGCATACTCCATCACCCTTTTGGAAAGTCACATCGTCCTTGAGCTTGTTAAAGGCTGTGAGAAATCCTACAGTCAAGAAAACTGTTCACATTAGCTAAAACATTTTCTAAAATTGAAACATTTTTTCACAGAGTACATTTAACATTCTATAGAAATTTTGTTGGGCTGATACATTTGAGGAGAGGCATGGATTTTTGTTTGTTTGTTTGTTTTCTATAATTCATTTCCTCTGTCTTTTCACATTTCCCTTTTTTTCAGGAAAGGATTGCTGGAAGCTGGTCCTAGGCCAAACTGTGATGAGAGGCTGGGTTTGCTTGTAGCCACTTACCCTCCTTTCTCAGTATCTTCCTTTCTTGACTGGGCGTATAACCCCAACCCAGGCCTTGTTGCTCCTGATGCCCAGAATCTCTCTCTGAAGTGAGGTTACTGGACTCTTTCCTCCCTGGCTCCTTCTTCTCTGAATTCATTTCCTTATTGCTTTTTTTTTTTTGTCAGAATTCCCCTGTGTATATATTTTTTCTGTATGAAGTGAGAAAGGATCAGATCACTGAATTGATGTGAAGGTGTTAATAGAGGATGGAAACTTAATGTGTTTTCCTTGCGATTGGGGCTATTTACAATTTTACAAGAGGATACTACCTAAGCTGTGTAGCATAATGGATAAGATGTATATTTTATAACCAAAACGACCTAGGATTGAATCTAGCCCTGGATTACTAGCTGGATGACCTAGAATAAAGTGATTTGACTGTCCACTATTTTACATGAAGAATCAATTTCTTCATGTAAAATAGTGGACAGTAATATATCTAATAGGACTGTTTGAGGATTAAATGATGTAATGGTTGTAAAGCTAGTGCTCAATAATCA
>NW_011888999.1:1910069-1912523 GCF_000151845.1 Pteropus vampyrus | reverse complement strand
TTCTTCTCTGAATTCATTTCCTTATTGCTTTTTTTTTTGTCAGAATTCCCCTGTGTATATATTTTTTCTGTATGAAGTGAGAAAGGATCAGATCACTGAATTGATGTGAAGGTGTTAATAGAGGATGGAAACTTAATGTGTTTTCCTTGCGATTGGGGCTATTTACAATTTTATAAGAGGATACTACCTAAGCTGTGTAGCATAATGGATAAGATGTATATTTTATAACCAAAACGACCTAGGATTGAATCTAGCCCTGGATTACTAGCTGGATGACCTAGAATAAAGTGATTTGACTGTCCACTATTTTACATGAAGAATCAATTTCTTCATGTAAAATAGTGGACAGTAATATATCTAATAGGACTGTTTGAGGATTAAATGATGTAATGGTTGTAAAGCTAGTGCTCAATAATCAGTAGCTATGGTTGTTGTTATTCAGCTATGATTCCTTGTCTGTGATTTTCCTCCATCATTTTATTGTGAAAAATTTTCAGCACTGAAAAGTTGAAATAATTGGACAGTGAACACCTGTAAACCTACCACCTAAATTCTATAATTTTTTGCTGTATTTGATTTATCACATATATGTATTCACCTATCTTTCAGTCTATCCTTGATTCCATCTTATTATTAAATGCACTTCAAAGTAAGTTGCTGACATCAGTACACTTGCTAAATACTTCAGCTTTAACATCATTAACTAGACTTTAGTATTTGTTTATGATTTTTTTTGGGTTGCATTTTCCTTCCGTTAAATTTTCAAATTGTAAGTGTTCTGTTTGTTGTGTAACCCAGACCTCTATGATAATATGGAATATTTCCATACTCTTGAATGTTCCCCATGATTTTGTCTAGTCAAGACCCTGCCTTCACTCCCAACTCCGAGTATCACGTGTGACTTTTAGAACTAGAATTTCAGGCACTGACTATACTCTAGTGATAGGAGTATTTGAGAGCTGGGGAACTGCCTGATCTGCTTATCATACCACAGATGTTCAAGCTTGGTATAATTTTTCCATAAGAAATTTTATAAATTTTGTGCTATAAAAATGTAGTCATTCATCCAGTAAACATTTAATTGCCAGATAATTTTGCTAAAGTTATCTGATGAGGTGAAGGAGACATACTGGAATCAAATGAATACTGTACTCTGATATAAATAGACACAGGGCATAGTGGAGGCATAAAGAAGGGAGTGATTGGGTTTTCTCGATTTGAGGGCATAGGCAACAATGGCCTCAAAGAGGAGGTGATACTTGAGCTGAGTATTGTGGAAGACGAGTTGATATTTGCCAGGCATTAGTGGAGTGAGAGAGTAGAAAAGGCATTTCTGGGTGAGCAAAGGCGAAGAGGAAGGAAAGAGCTTGGTGTGCTGGAAATGGTTTTGGTAGGCTGGAGCAAAGGCTGTAGGAGGTGAGGTGAGGTGAGGTGGGTAGATGGAGAGGACTTTGTATGCTATGCAGATGGCTTTGGTTTATTTCTATAGCATATTTTAAAAGATTCGTTCATTTTTGAAGGAGATTATACTCAAAAGGTAGAAATTGTCAAGAAATATAGTTAAATGCTTAAGATTATTTTATGATCAAATCAAAGTCATATGTCTTCTTTGTTTTATTACACTAAAATTTTATATCTTTATTCTGACTCTTTTCCCTTTTATCTCTAAAATGACAGGTAGTGTGCCAGTATTTGAAAGATCCCAGTGTATCTGATCCACAGTTGCTGCAGAATATTTTCCAAGCTCTGAACATATATTATAATTATACAGGCCAGGCGAGATGTCTGAATATGTCAGAGACATCAACTAGCAGTCTGGGATCCCTGGGTTGGAGCTATCAAGTAAGTGTGTATAATTTCCCCTCTTTTCACTGATGTGATTGTGCTGTAACAGAGACTTCGCAAGATTTTGTTACCTAACTTGGATCTTAATCTGGGCTCTGTTACCTTACACGCTAAGAGCATGGAAAAATTTCTTCATTCATTCAGTCAGTCATTCATTCATGTATTTAATAATCACCACATACATTCTGAATACTTATCGTGTGTCAAGTACCATTCTAGGCTCCAAAGATACAAAGATAAATAAGACTTGATCTTGCTGTCAAACGTAGCTTGTTGAAAAAGAAAGTTAACTAAAATAATATTACAGTCGATCTTGATAAATCCTATAAATGGATCATTTTATGGACACATAGAAGGGGAGTCTAACTTAATTCTGTTTGAGCCTCCATTTCTTCATTTGAACAATGAGGAGACTACTACTACTACTACTGCTACTGCTGCTGCTACTACTACTACTACTACTACTACTACTACTGCTGCTACTACTTTCCCTCCAGAGTTGTTTTGAGGATTAAGTATGACAATAGATGTGAAAGAAAGCAGTTCACAAAGAACGAATATATATCCCTAATTTCTGTGACTTCTCAACTGAGTTTTTTCAAGAATAAT
>NW_011888999.1:1904734-1910019 GCF_000151845.1 Pteropus vampyrus | reverse complement strand
ACGCTAAGAGCATGGAAAAATTTCTTCATTCATTCAGTCAGTCATTCATTCATGTATTTAATAATCACCACATACATTCTGAATACTTATCGTGTGTCAAGTACCATTCTAGGCTCCAAAGATACAAAGATAAATAAGACTTGATCTTGCTGTCAAACGTAGCTTGTTGAAAAAGAAAGTTAACTAAAATAATATTACAGTCGATCTTGATAAATCCTATAAATGGATCATTTTATGGACACATAGAAGGGGAGTCTAACTTAATTCTGTTTGAGCCTCCATTTCTTCATTTGAACAATGAGGAGACTACTACTACTACTACTGCTACTGCTGCTGCTACTACTACTACTACTACTACTACTACTACTGCTGCTACTACTTTCCCTCCAGAGTTGTTTTGAGGATTAAGTATGACAATAGATGTGAAAGAAAGCAGTTCACAAAGAACGAATATATATCCCTAATTTCTGTGACTTCTCAACTGAGTTTTTTCAAGAATAATGAGAGGTGGTATGGCATAGAGGTAAAGAGCAGGGGCTCTGAAGCCAGACTGCTTGAATTTAAACTGCTTACTAGCTGTATGACCTTGAAAAATTTATTTAACCTCTTTGTGCCTCATTTTTTCACTAGATTCTTCTGTTTTGCTTTCCCAGGCCTGCACAGAAATGGTCATGCCCTTTTGTACAAACGGTATCGATGACATGTTTGAACCTCACTCATGGGACTTGGAAGAATTTTCTGATTATTGTTTTAGACAGTGGGGTGTGAGACCAAGGCCCTCCTGGATCACTACACTGTATGGAGGCAAAAACATCAGTTCCCATACAAACATCATTTTCAGGTGAGTTTTTGCTGGTTCAAAAAAAAACTTTGGTTGATGGAAACATTTGTAGAATAGCTGAGAAAATAGAACCAGGAAAATGCTGGATGATAAAACAATCTAGACTACAACAGTGGTATCCATCAGGTTTTCCTACTCCTTGAAAGACAGAATGCTGAAAAGAGATATAATTTTACACTCTATTACAATGTGCCCAAAGTCTTAAAAAGAACATAGCAACAAGATTAAAATATTTTTTTAAAAAGCTCCTCAGCACAAAATGAAGCATCATCTGTTGTTCTCAATTCGTCTTACTGTTGTTCCTGTTGTTATTAATGGTAATAAAAAAAATTCAGTATTTATTCAACAAACTCATTTGAAGTACCCAGGCTGTACTGTTCTAGGCACTTAAATTACTTAAAATTGAATCCTTACAACAACCCTGTGAAATAGTTTTTATCGTCTCTTCTTTACTGAGGAAGAAAGTGAAGGTCACTGTTTTCAGTCACTTGCCAAAGTTCATCCAGCTTTGTTTTAGTTACTAAGTGAAAAGCCAGATTTTAGCCTTGGCCTGTTTGATTACAAAACTTGTGTTTGTCCCTCTGCATTACACTGCTCCTATAGTGACATATTTGGTATTGGTTCACATCAGAGTTATTTGAGTAGCTTTTATGTGTATATGATTGTGATTTTAAAATTTCCATGTTTTGTCTTGTATATTCAGTTGTCAGCTATTAACAATAGCAACTAGTTAATCAAAAAATTTCCCCAAAACTATATGGAAAGAATAAAGAGATATCCATACATACCTCTTAACCTGGAGCTATTGTTTAAATTGTAAATGTCATTGTTTTACAAGCTCTTCTACATAAGCGTCAAATTTGGCCTTTGTGATATGCTCAATAGGTTTTAGGAGTGAGGAGTGTTGTTTGAACTGAATGATCACTGTCTGGGTTTAGGCCTATAGCACTGTCTACTTTGCAGTCTTTCTTATTGGGTTCATGCTGTTTTCTCACCCAGCAGGGTACCTACCCAAAATAAAAGGTGAAACACTTTAATGGAAAATTTAAAGATTCTTTTTGTTCAGTTTCCTTAAATTGTGTTCCTTGTTCTCAGTAAGATTCTTCAAAACTATACCCTTCAGCTCAGTTTTATAAAAGTGACAGTTGAACAAATAAATCTATTTAGGGCTTTAAAGGAAACGTGCCAAATTTGAAATCAGGGAAACGTGAAAGGACTGAGAGGGCTGAAAAAAGCTTAAATACAAGCCATGGTCTCCAGGCTCACCTTTGTTCCTCAGAGGAGGAAATACTTTGTCAATTTCTTATTTTTTCTTTAGGAGCTTATCCTCATGTAGTATTTTTATGGATTTCTCTAACACGCTGACACTTTAAGCTCATCCTTCCTACCTTTGACCTTATAAAGTTGCAGTTCAAATTGAATTAGAAAGTGGAGTCTTTAAATCCTAATATGAAAGTTTTAACACATGAGTTTTGATAAAATACATTGTCTTTTTTTATTGGGTCCAACCATTACAGATAAGTATTTTAGTTATCCATTTATCCTCTTATATTATTTTCCTCTGGCCATCAAAATAACAATCATCATCATTGTCATTACTGGGAGGGGTACATATTTTGTGAGAAAAATTGAGGAATAGAACTGAAACCCATAGATGGAAATTACAGCTTAGTGTTAAAAACTTTTAGTTCAGTATAAGAACTTTCTAACAGAGCTGTGCAAAGGTAGTATGAGCTCTTAAATAAAATTACTTAAGCTCTTTGATCCTCAGTTTTCTCTTCTGTAAAATGAGAATAATTTACCACTCACCCTATAAAGTTGTTATGATGCTTAAAAGAGTTAACCCAATTAGGTACTTGTCCTAGAACTGGCAAATATACATGCTTAAAAAATATTTGTTGAATAAATGAATGGAAGTATACTCTCTATTTTGTGTTGAAGCCACAGAGAACTGTTTATTTGTCCCTGAATGTCCTTTCTCTCTTTTTTGCCTTTTCTTAAGACTCAGGCATCCTCCAAGAAACTTTCTCTGACTCCTCCAGAGAGTTAGGTTCCCCCATCCCATTAGCTTCCCTAGGGCCTGTGGCTGTCACTGGCACTGACTGGAAATTGCTTGCGTTTCTGTCTGCTCCATAGATTGTTAACTTCTTAATGATGAGACCGTGTTAATCATCTCTGTGGCTTTAGCACCTGCTGTAATGACTGGCACATAATGGATGGCTAATAAATGAGTGTGTCGATAAGGATGATGAATGAAATACAAAGCTCAGGAAGGCTTTAGAGGCAGGTGAAGTTTAAAGGCAGGATTATGTGAAGATGTTAGTTATTTTTCTGCAGTGGCAAGTCTACTTTTAAAAAGATATCTTTTTCCGTATGCTGCTAGGTGTGAAAAATCCAATGTAAAAAATTTTAAGTTATTTAGAAATTCAAAATTCTCCTGCTTTTCCGAAGAAAGCACATTTCCAAAGTAAAGGAGTGGCCTCAGGTGTCTCTGTTTTATATACTTTGGTGACTACCAGCTAGAAAACATTTCTGGCTGATGAGTAAGAAAATGTCTAAGAACCATGTGAAAATATCTTTATGTTCATGCTTCTCTCCTTCGGTTGCCTCACACAAATCCAAGTGTGACTGCTTTTCTGATTGGAAAATTCAGTCTGTAATTGTTGGATTTGAGATTTGCCAGTTAAGAGCTTGGGCTTTGAAGTCATGGAGACCTGGGTGCTGTTCTGCTTCTTCACCAAGTTAGCTGCATGGCCTCAGGCAGATTGCCAGTTTATATAAGTTAGAAATAATGACTGTCCAACAGTTATTTCAGGAAGTAGATAGACTATTATGGAAGTGAGCACTGTGAAGGCAGAGATTTTGTCTGTTCACTGCTGAATCCCCTGTGCCCAGTCAGTGCCTGGCATGTAGTGGGCACTTAGTAAACATTTGTTGAATGAATGAGGACTTAATAAATGGTAGCTATTAATAGTTCCATTTCAGCTGTTTTTTGTTTTTGTTTTTGTTTTTGTTTTTTAATTCCACAGTGGTTTTGTTGGAATGATTATTTTTTTTTCCTCAACCCCAGTTTTGGGGTAAGAAATTATCTTACCGTAAATGGTCATTCTCAGTTATTTAAATATAACTCCAAAAGGGAATTCCTGAGAAGCTGGTTAGTTTAACATCATTGCCAGCAATTAAGTGAGGCTCACTGTTGGGATTTTTATCCAGGCATCTAGATACTTTCATGAAAGCCATTATTATGGCTTTTTGCTTGTTTGTTTGTTTGTTTGTAAATTTCCTAGTGACTGGTTTAGCTTTCACATGTCTAGGACCAAGAAATTCAAGTCCATGTGCATCTTAGGTCTCTCAGCAACTCCAAACACTGTTGCTAAGTCACTAGGCTGATTCAGATGACCTTTTAAATCAAATGCAGTTTGCTTATTATGTGGCTGTTAGGATGGCTTTTTTGTTTTGCAAATAATGGTGAGTTTCCTATCTGGGTAGGTCCTGTCAAATTGGAATAATGATAAAGGCTATCTGTTTACCTAAGAGAATCTAACCCCTTGTATAGTTTACTTTAAAAATTTATCTGGTAGTTGAAAACTAAGGATTATAATTTGTATTGTGAGTTTTCTCTTTTGTTTTTAATAAAACCAAAAAAGTACATTATTTTTTCAAGAATAATGTTAAGTTGTAACCGATTTTTTTTTTTTTAAAGAAAAATGTGAGACTCTGGTGGGAATTTAAACTTGTGTTTCAAATATACATATATTTAATGTACCTAAATGTATATTTTCTCATTTAATTTGTACATTTGCCTAGAAAAAATGATTACATTAGTTTTCTGACCTCATTTTTATGAGAAATGCTTTCACATCCCTTTTCATGATTCATTTACTTCTCAGAAGTATTAACATGTTTACAGAATATGATAGTTATAAATATTTTATAGTTTATACCTTACTTCTACATATATTATGTAACTCGGACTTCACAATATATTTGTGAGAGAGGGGCATTATCTTTAAAAATTTTGAGGAGATAGTAAATGTGGGAATTGAGGGTCAGAGAGGTCAGGTGACTTACCCAAAGTCACGTGGCTAGTAAGGGTATAAAACTTAGATCTGCTTAGTTCTTGTCACTATTATACACATTTGAAGTCAGTTTCTATATATTTAAATTAATCATTTATATCAACTCCTTCTCATGTAAAAAGTACTGAAGCGATTTACATGTTCTTAAACTTGTGTACATGTATTTAATAGATCTCTTTTAGGTAAAGCATCTGATATAAGGCCAAAGACAACTAGATATTTACATTCTTTTTTTCACTCATTCAGTAAATATTTATGTGGCTCCTACCATGTGCCAGGTACTGAAGTTATGGTAATAAACAAAACAGACAAAAATCCCTGCCCTTGGGGAGTTCTAGTTTGAGAGAACATAATAAACAAGATAA
>NW_011888999.1:1876503-1904684 GCF_000151845.1 Pteropus vampyrus | reverse complement strand
TTTCCGTATGCTGCTAGGTGTGAAAAATCCAATGTAAAAAATTTTAAGTTATTTAGAAATTCAAAATTCTCCTGCTTTTCCGAAGAAAGCACATTTCCAAAGTAAAGGAGTGGCCTCAGGTGTCTCTGTTTTATATACTTTGGTGACTACCAGCTAGAAAACATTTCTGGCTGATGAGTAAGAAAATGTCTAAGAACAATGTGAAAATATCTTTATGTTCATGCTTCTCTCCTTCGGTTGCCTCACACAAATCCAAGTGTGACTGCTTTTCTGATTGGAAAATTCAGTCTGTAATTGTTGGATTTGAGATTTGCCAGTTAAGAGCTTGGGCTTTGAAGTCATGGAGACCTGGGTGCTGTTCTGCTTCTTCACCAAGTTAGCTGCATGGCCTCAGGCAGATTGCCAGTTTATATAAGTTAGAAATAATGACTGTCCAACAGTTATTTCAGGAAGTAGATAGACTATTATGGAAGTGAGCACTGTGAAGGCAGAGATTTTGTCTGTTCACTGCTGAATCCCCTGTGCCCAGTCAGTGCCTGGCATGTAGTGGGCACTTAGTAAACATTTGTTGAATGAATGAGGACTTAATAAATGGTAGCTATTAATAGTTCCATTTCAGCTGTTTTTTGTTTTTGTTTTTGTTTTTGTTTTTTAATTCCACAGTGGTTTTGTTGGAATGATTATTTTTTTTTCCTCAACCCCAGTTTTGGGGTAAGAAATTATCTTACCGTAAATGGTCATTCTCAGTTATTTAAATATAACTCCAAAAGGGAATTCCTGAGAAGCTGGTTAGTTTAACATCATTGCCAGCAATTAAGTGAGGCTCACTGTTGGGATTTTTATCCAGGCATCTAGATACTTTCATGAAAGCCATTATTATGGCTTTTTGCTTGTTTGTTTGTTTGTTTGTAAATTTCCTAGTGACTGGTTTAGCTTTCACATGTCTAGGACCAAGAAATTCAAGTCCATGTGCATCTTAGGTCTCTCAGCAACTCCAAACACTGTTGCTAAGTCACTAGGCTGATTCAGATGACCTTTTAAATCAAATGCAGTTTGCTTATTATGTGGCTGTTAGGATGGCTTTTTTGTTTTGCAAATAATGGTGAGTTTCCTATCTGGGTAGGTCCTGTCAAATTGGAATAATGATAAAGGCTATCTGTTTACCTAAGAGAATCTAACCCCTTGTATAGTTTACTTTAAAAATTTATCTGGTAGTTGAAAACTAAGGATTATAATTTGTATTGTGAGTTTTCTCTTTTGTTTTTAATAAAACCAAAAAAGTACATTATTTTTTCAAGAATAATGTTAAGTTGTAACCGATTTTTTTTTTTTTAAAGAAAAATGTGAGACTCTGGTGGGAATTTAAACTTGTGTTTCAAATATACATATATTTAATGTACCTAAATGTATATTTTCTCATTTAATTTGTACATTTGCCTAGAAAAAATGATTACATTAGTTTTCTGACCTCATTTTTATGAGAAATGCTTTCACATCCCTTTTCATGATTCATTTACTTCTCAGAAGTATTAACATGTTTACAGAATATGATAGTTATAAATATTTTATAGTTTATACCTTACTTCTACATATATTATGTAACTCGGACTTCACAATATATTTGTGAGAGAGGGGCATTATCTTTAAAAATTTTGAGGAGATAGTAAATGTGGGAATTGAGGGTCAGAGAGGTCAGGTGACTTACCCAAAGTCACGTGGCTAGTAAGGGTATAAAACTTAGATCTGCTTAGTTCTTGTCACTATTATACACATTTGAAGTCAGTTTCTATATATTTAAATTAATCATTTATATCAACTCCTTCTCATGTAAAAAGTACTGAAGCGATTTACATGTTCTTAAACTTGTGTACATGTATTTAATAGATCTCTTTTAGGTAAAGCATCTGATATAAGGCCAAAGACAACTAGATATTTACATTCTTTTTTTCACTCATTCAGTAAATATTTATGTGGCTCCTACCATGTGCCAGGTACTGAAGTTATGGTAATAAACAAAACAGACAAAAATCCCTGCCCTTGGGGAGTTCTAGTTTGAGAGAACATAATAAACAAGATAATACCTATAAAGACATTAGGAGATAAGTGCTAAGGAAAAAAACAGGGCTATGAAATATTGGATGGAGGCAGGGTTTGAAATTTTAGATGAGAGTGACTAAGGAAGACCAAAGGGTCTTTTGGAAAATGATCTGGAGGAAGGAGCTAGCTAGCCATGAGTTTGGTGGGGTAAGAAAACCCCAAACAAAGGAGAAAGCAAGAAGGGCTTTGAGAGGTAAATGTCCCAAGCATATTCTCCAGGTCCACTAAGGAGGTCAGTGTGGTTGAAGTAGAGTTAATGAGGGAGAGAGTAGAAGAGTTGAAATCAGAGAGGCAGCAGAGGGTCCAGACCATGCAGAGACTTGTAGGATGTAGTAAGGACTTTGGTTTATACTCTGAATGAAGTGGAGAAACTTGGAGTGTTTTGATTCAGATTTTAATAGAATCAGAGTGCTGCTTTATCTATAGCAGGGGGACAAGAATAGAAGCAAGATCAGTAAAAGGGTATTCAGGCTAGTGATAATGGTGACTTAGACCAGAGTAGTGGCAATGGATGTGGTGAGCAGTGTTCAAATTCTGGATATATTTCTATATATGGCTGACAGGATTTGTTGACAGATTGTGTGAGACAGAGAAGATTGAAGAGTGACACCAGACTTTTTGGCCTGAGCGACTAGGATTAGGTTGCCATTAACAGAGATTGGGAAGATATAGGGGAGGGGCAGATTGGCAGTTGGGGAGAATCAAGTATTCTCTTTTGGACCAGGTAAGTTTGAGAAGTTTTGTAAAAATGTAAAAATAGACTGTTGAATTTTGGTTCTGAAGTTTAAAGGGAAGATCCTGGCTATAGACATTATTTGATAGTCATCTGTATAGATTAAACTCATAGATGAAGTTTTTTAACCCATTTTCTATTTGCTCTGAGAATACTCGCCAGCAGCACTTGCGGCTGCAGCATTTACCCCGAGATAACTCACAGATTACAGTCCTAACCTTATCCCCAAAGTTTGCCACACAGTCTCTCTCTTTTATTACTATTTTCACATCACTCTAGTATATTAATAGTCTTTGGAAATAAATGACATCATTCTTTTTATAGCATTCTGGTTTTAGTAGTGGTATTTCCATTTACAAAATATAGTAATTCTCAATCGCTAAAAATGTCAAATCCTAGAAAACGTAGCATTCCTAACATGTGATGTTAACATTGTTCTTGAACAGTTAGTTGTTAGCCGAAGATTCATTTGATGAATCCGATTTATGTATACATTTCTGTACATTAGGGTTAGAGAGAAGTTCTGTTTAGAAATAACTCCAAGAACAGTTTTTATATTTTATTTCCACATTGAAGACCAGTCAGATTTGCTTCAGCCTCAAAGGGTATGTTTATGTAAAAGTAACACTGCAGGGATCTGCATTTAATTTCTAAACAGGAAATGGGTTAATGATTATGCAAATTATGTAAATAATTTCATATATCTGATAATGTGACCTTGAAGATTTGTTGTTTCAAGCTTTGTAACAATGTCAGTGAAATGGAATGTGCATTAACAAATGTAAGAACACATAAAAATGCTCTGTAAGTGATTTCAAGATATATATAAAGGTATACCAAGAGGTGCCATACAAAGAGAAAGTTATCTAATACCTGTCATAGGCCAAGTATTTGATATTTGAGACCAGATATTTCAGTCCCTATTTTATCCTCAGGAATCTAAGCTTCCATGAAATTAGGAAGAGACAGACCTGGGACAGGAACCCAGGTGTGTCTGTCTGATCCCAAAGCTCATGCTCTTCTTACTCTGCACCACACAAGTCAAGAGGGTATGTGCTGTTGGTTTCCAAAAGCAATCTTATGTCCACGAAACGCAATGTGTAAAATTGAGCATTGGACTAGCGTTATAAGACCTGAGTTTGTATCTCAGATTTGGCATTCTAGCTGAATGATTTGAGCAACCCTTAAGAATTGTAATTTAACTTACCTCACGGGGTTGTTGCAGTGGTCAAATATGCAAGACTTTGTAAACTCTTAACCAGCTTATGCATGTGTGGAGTTAATAATACCAGAGAACAATTTGATTTGTAATAGCATCAAGAATAAAATACTCAGGAATTAGGTTAACAAAAGAAGTATAAGACATATACATTGAAAACTACAAAACATTATTGGAAGAAATTAAAGATTTGAATAAATGGAAAGACATCTCATGTACTTGTGGAAGGGGTGATATTGTTAAGATGTCAGTACTCCATAAATCATTATACAGATTCAGTGCAATCTTTGTCAAAATCCTAGCTGGCTCTTTTATAGAAATTGACAAGCTTATCTTAAAATTTATATAAAAATGGTAGCTGATAGATGGTCATGGGGATGAGGAGCATGGTGTAGGGAATGCAGTTAGCATTAATGTAATAGCTAGGTGGAGAGCCGGAGGAGAGAAAGAGCAATTAGGGGGATCATTTTGTAAACTGTACAAATGTCTAATCAATGTACTGTATACTTAAAACTAATAATAAAATAAACTTTAAAAATTTTATATAAAAATGCAAGGGACTCAGAATAACCAAAACTGTCTTGAAAAGGAAGAACATATTTGAAGAACTCATACTTCCTGGTTTTGAACTCATACTTCCTGGTTTCAAACTTGTTATAAAGCTACCGTGATCAATACAGTGTGATACTGACATAAAGGTAGGTATATAGATCAGTGGAAGAGAATTGACAGTTCAGAAGTCAACTTTTATATGTTTGGTCAATTGATTTTCAGACAATTCATTGGGGGAAAGAATAGTTCCGCCCCCCCTCCCCCAAGAAATAATGCTGGGGAAAACTGGATAATCACATGCAAAAAATGACATTAGATTCCTATTTCATACCATACAAAAAATTAATTCAAAATGGATCAAATGATTTAATTGATAACTCAACTTAAAAATAGGCAAGGATCTTAATAAATATGTTTTCAAAGAAGATATATAGATGTCCAATCAGTACATGAAAAAATGCTCAATACCATCGGTCACTTGGGAAATGCAAATCAAAACCACAGTAAAATTCATTTGACACCCACACAGAATGGCTATAAATCAGAGGATGGGAAAGATGGGTGGAAAAGGTGAAAGGAGATGTCAATAATATTGTGATGAGTTTGCACCGTGAGAAATGATTGCTAGAATTAATGGGGTTATCATTATAAGGTATAAATTATTGAATCACTATATAGAAATGTACACCTGAAACTAATATAACTAATATAATATACCAACTATACTTAAATTAAAAAAAAAAGATGTAAAAATTTAATAAGGGTTGATAAGGATATAGAGAAATTAGAACCTTCATATTTTGCTAGAGGGAAATGTGAAATGGTGCAGCCACTTTGTAAAACAGTTTGTTATATACCCAAGAGAAATGAGAACATTCATTCATGCAAAAACTTGTACATGAATGTTATAGGAGCAATATTCATAATGGCCAGAAAATTGAAACAACACAAATATACATCTAATGAATGAATAAATAAAACATAGCATATTCATACAATATAGAATATTATTTGGCAATAATATAGAATATTATTTGGCAATAAAAAGGAGCAATATACTGTTATGTTACACTATGGATTAAACCTGAAAACATTATGCTAAAAGTGAAAGAAGCCAATCATAAAAGACCCCTATTGTATGATTTCATTTATATGATATGTCCAGAAAAGGCAAATCTGTGGTTGAGATAAAAAGTAGTTTGAACCACTTCAGCACATCTGAAATGTGCTGAAGTGGTTGCTTGTGGCTGAGAGTGAGCGAGGTTGGGGTAGGGAAATGGGAATTACGGACTGCCAGTGAGTATGGGTTTCTTTTGGGGATGATGAAAATGTTCTAAAATTGTGGTGATGGTTGTAAAACTCTGACTATACTAAAAACCATTGAACTGTACATTTTAAATGAGTAGAATTTGTAGTAGGTGAATTATCACAACAAAGCTATTAAATATTGTTAGGGATACTGTCTGTGGTTCTATTGAATTTTTACTTAGCTAAACTAAATAACCTGTGTCAAAGACTGATCCTGTGTACATCATTCTGAAATGTCTTGTGTGAACCAGCCAAGTCCAATAACCTAATAACATTTCCATAACTTTCAAGCTAATCTAAAATGGGGACTTTGAGTAATGACCAAAGTTTGAATTTTCAAATATAGGAAATTTTCTTTATCACTTTGATAGTTGGGTCCTAGGAAAGAAAAAAACTGGTATTGAGGGACTCCTGTGTGCCTGACACTTGTGCTTATTAAATACATCTGCATGTACCAGCTGGTTTAACCTTTACAACAACCTTATGAGGTAGGCCCGGTTATCTCTGTTTTACAGATGAAGAAAGTCACATGGCCTTTGAGTAATGAGGCTAGGATTAGAATTTAGGCTTCTAGATTCCAAGTCCCAGTACAGTCTGGGCTGATTCGTAGTGTACAATTTTCATTCCTCTCTGGTTCTATTTCTTGCACTTGGTTGGAAAAATGTTGTAAAACTCCAATCAGAAGCTCCTTTCTATATGACAGATTAGATCCTCAGATCAAATCCCCAAGATTATAATTTTAGCTGTCATGCATAATATAAGTTTTCTTCTATCTTATCTGGGTATAGATATGAAACACTAACAATCTTATTTTTTCTTCTCTCTCTCACGTAGCAATGGTGACCTAGACCCCTGGTCAGGAGGTGGAGTAACCAAGGACATCACAGACACCTTGGTTGCCATCACTATCCCAGAGGGGGCCCATCATCTAGATCTCCGAGCCAACAATGCCTTTGATCCCACGACTGTGGTATTAGCCCGCTCTATGGAAGTTAGATACATGAAGCAGTGGATCAAAGATTTCTATGCCAATCTAAGAAAGAAGCACTGAGCAACTTTGGATCATTTTCACTTTCTTCTTTTATATTCATTTCACCTACATTCCCATTTACTTTGGTTTTCTACATGTAATTACTTTGCCTTGTTTATCATTTGTCATTTTTGGTGGGGCAAAGGTTGAGATAGAAGAGAGGGTGATGGTGGTGACAGCAGCCATCCCGCACCCCAGGTCCTCGTCATCTTTATGCCACTTCCAAGAAGAATCTCTTCGTGACTGCTTTCCTGCACCATCAGTGGGCCTCATAACTGGAGCAGAGTTCCTGACTGCCTTTTGCAAAAGGGAGAGTCAGTCCCTTTGTTTCTCTGCAGGCAGAGATTTCTCTTGGTTTTGAGATTGAAGTCTCTTTGGCCCATTTGTCATTTCTCCACCCATGCCCTCCCAAAAGAAAAACAAAGATAGATAAAAATGATGTAATTGCAGCTGGTAGGAAGGATGTCCGATGCCAATCCAGGAAATAGGAGCCATTTCTTTTCTACTTGATTTAATGATTTTGAACCGTGCTGTAAATAAAGAATAAGGCTGGACCTTATACCTGTGTGTTGCTTCTGAGGCTCACTCCAGCTGTTGAGAATGCTATGTGCACTGGGCTTGGCTGTTTTTGGAAAGTCCTTTTATTTATTCCACTTGGCAGCTTTTCTTAGTTCTGGGATATTTGCCACTGTGGTACTGCCAGTAAGAAATCTGGCCTTTTTCTGCTCTATTTCTCTTTGTTTCTAAGGTCAGTTTTGTAGTAATTTGGTTACATTTTGCCAGTTTAGGAAAATGACTATTTTGTTTTTCCTTTGACATCAGAGCAAGCTTTTATATACTGTGGTCACTACTGATAGTTTAGTAAGAAGCCTTTAAAATTGATGAAGTTGACTATTCAGAAGGTAGAATATAGTTATAGTCAGCATTTTTTTTTTTTTAAATTTTATTTTCTGGTGGTCGTTGCTACTGTCCTTTAAGCCAGAAGTGTCAGGACACTAAGAGGCAGGTGCACAAGAACTTTTCTGTGTGGCTTCCGAAAGACAAGCTGACTAATTCATGCGGGCAGCATATTTGACATTAATAAATGGCTGAGCCATTCCTATTTCCAAAGGGTTGGCTTCTTTCAAGCAGTTCTTACACTGAAACCTTTCTTCAGAAGAGCTTTTCTAGGATAACAAATAGAGTTGGATCAAAACCTTTCAGGGACACAGAGAGAGACTAACAGTTTCTACTCTTTTGAAAGATTTCTTCCCCCTTGTTTCTTTTTATTTTCTCTCAAAAATTTGTTTTCTTCACCCTGCCTTGGGAATATTTTCTATTTTTTAAAAACTGTACCTTGGTCTCGATTGCTAAAGCACTAATTTTTTTTTTAATATGCAGATATTAAGTTAATTCTTGGATGAGAGACTGAAATATTTCCCTTATTTTCCCTGGCATCTGGAGATACAGAAAAATCTTTGTCTGGTTTCGGAAGCCTCCAGTTCTCATTATAATGAGTTGTCCATCAAAGCATTTGGTCACTATTTTTATTTCAGCATCAGAAAAAGTCTGCTGAGATGGGAATTCAAGGGTCAAAACAATACTAGTTTTTATTCTTTGTCAACTGAGAAGTTATATAATGTAGGGTTTATGGGCTTAATGGAGGATATGATTGCTATTTATTTTAGGATATTGATTTTAGGATATTTTCCTTGAAATCTTTTTACTTGTTTAAAATCTTTAAAATACTTTTCTGCTTCATTTAATATTTTTTGGATGAGTTGCATTTTATGAAGATAAAAATTGTCAAAAAAAGACTTCTGCAAGTATAATTTGGTCTTATGTACATGTTTTTTTCTATGTATAGTTCATGACAGACAGCATACTTAACTAGAGTTAGCCTAATTATAAATGCTGAAATTTAATTTTAAATTGAAAATAATTGGAACATTAAATAAACCTTATTATTTAAAGTATCCCCTAATTAATAGATAATGCTTTTGAAAGACTAGAAAAGAGACAAAGAGTTGGGGTAGTTTTTATTTTCTCTTTCTGTTACTTTAACTACCTGGAGTCAATAGATAGAACTAAAGAAAATTAGAGATCTTGCATAAGGGTTCTGTAGAATCCAGAAATTATCAAGAGGAGTCAGTGTCTAGTGTAGCATATTAGAGTGAAGGCACCTCGGATTTCTAGTCCAACCCCATCAATTGTGGGTGATGACGTTGCGCCACAGAGAGAAGGGACTCGTCATTGTTTCGTTTTATTGGAATAGCTTAATCTTTGTTTGGATTCAAGAAACAAAACCTTGCCAAACCAGTTTAAGTAAAGAGGGAATTTATAGAAACTGCAGGAATAACTCTAAAACTTGGGAAGCTAGGAATCGTGAGGGAATGGAACTGGGGTCTAGAAAGTCATTAAAAGTCAAGACTGCTATTTCTCTTTCACTTTGAACATAGATCGTCATTCTCAGCTACATGTGAGATTTGTTCCTCAGATGTTTATTGTTTGGCTAGCAGGCTAAAGTGTGCATGTGCATCACATTACCTGAAGGGCTTGTTAAAATATTGATTGCTGAGCCCCACCCCAGCATTTGTAATATGTCTATGGTGGATCCTGGGAAGTTGCATTTCTAACAAGATTCCAGGTGATGCTGGGGGATCACATTTTGAGAACCACTAATGGAAAGAATTCTGAATTTCAGTTTCTTCACACAGGACATGTCCCTTCAGTTCACCTCACTTCTGTTGTCCTGCCTGATCTCATTAGAGTATGGGAGCCCTGCCTAATATTTCTTTTCCCATGGCTGCTTCATTCTCTCTGCAGACCAGCTTCCTCTTCTGTGCTTGCATAGGGCCCATGATGACTTCCCAAAATGATGTCTGAATTCAGGCTCCTGAGGCTGCACCTCACAAGCCCTCATCTCTCAGGTAGTTAGGGAGGGACAAGTTCATGAAAACATGGCTTCAGAGATAGAATATTTGGAATGGAGGGGGAATAGTTCAGGCAACTCAGTATATTTATGTCACACAGCGTCTCTTGGAACACAGGTATCCAACAAAATGCCAATGTCTTGTGTAGTAGAAAAGACCATAGTTAAGCAAGTTTGGAAAATAACAGATGAAGCAAAGTGAAATACTTTTTTTCCTTAATCTGTCAATATGCATTGTTACTCTCCAAAATAGTAACCGAGAATGCAGCTTTTCTTACTTAGAGAGCTGCAACGCATAAGGCATTTTCCTGAAACCTGGAGAATAAAATGGTGAAAATGCACACTATGTGTTCTAATACGGTTTACATTTTTGTGGGAGAAAGATATGAAATGTCAAATTATACCAAGAGTCGGTACAATTGTAAGTGCTATGAAGAGGGGGTGCTCTAGCAGGGAATCTGAGCCAGTTTGTGGAAATCAGAACGCTCTTTTGAAATGTGACATTTTAGCTGTTATCTAAATGATAAGTGGGAGCTATAGAAGGAAGAGGAGTGGAGAAAACAGTGCAAGAGTCCTGAGAGTAGCACATTCAAGGAACTGAAAGAAGGCCAACGTAATGGGACAGCAGATAACCAAAGAGGAAGTGACGTAAGATGAATTTAGAGACGTTGGCAGGGAGAAATCTCATTCAAATAGATCATGATAGGAATCATTATAAGAGATGAGAATACATCGATGGTCTATAATTAGGGAGTGACGTGAACAGATTTTTCTTTAAAAGATCATTCTGGAGAATGTCTATTAAGATCCTCTGCCCAGTTTTTAATCAGATTGTTTGGGATTTTTTTTTTTTTTTAATATTAGCTGTGTGAATTCTTTATATATTTTGGATATTAATCCCTTATCGGATATATCATTTGCAAATATCTTCTCAGCTTTTTAGTTTGATGTAATCTCATTTGTTTATTTTTGCTTTTGTTGCCCTTGCCTGGGGAGGCATATCCAAAAAATTACTTCTAAGTCCTAGTCAAAGAGTTTATTCCTTATGCTTCTTTATTCTAGGAGTTTTCTGATTTCTAGTCTTATGGAGTAGAGAGAAAAGTAAAAAGGTGAAGGGGAGGGAATATGAGATACAAATTTCCAGTTATAGAGTAAATATGTCATGGGGATATAATATACAGCATAGGGAATATAGTCAATAATATCATAATAACCTTTAAAAAAAAAAAAAGCACTCAATGTAGAGTGTTCATCGTAGGGTACAAGCATGTGCTGTAGAAGACCACTGTTGTCCAGGTATGAGAATAGATAGTTTTATTAAGGTGGTAAAGGTGGAAATGAGAAGTGGATGAATTTGAGAGATTTAGTAAGGAATGCCAGTGGTGGTGGGTTCTATATGAGATAACGAGTTGGGCGGGTGTCAAGGACGATAATTTCTGGCTTGTGTGCTTAGATAGATGGTGGTGTCATACACTAGAAAGGCAGCACTGGAGGGTGACCAGGTTTGGCGGGAAGATTATGAGTTCGGTTTAGTTTTGTAATGCTGAGTTTTATGCACTTTTGAAATAAACAAGTGGAACTAGCAGTCAAATGGGACTGTTGGATGTAAACATCTCAGTTTGGGCTGAGAGCTATAGTGCATAGATGGTAATCAAAGCATGGGATGTGAATTCAAGGAACTTGTGTTCAGGAAATATACTTCAGGAGTACCTACCATGAATGCATTCTTAGGAAATCCACAACTAGTACATACGACTCTACTGAGCCAACCCACCACTTGATCCCTGGTAAAGCCTTTGCTTAAACTGGCATGTACTTCTCTGCACTCATTTTCCATTCTTACTGCTACCTTTCACTTTCCTAACATCCAGCAATTCAGCCATACCAAACTTCCTGTTGTTCTAAAATACCTCTCTGTCTAAAATTCCCTTCTCAGCACTATCCTCCAGAATGTTTTCACTGGCAAATATCTATGCATCTTTCAAAGCCAAGATCTTGCTTACTTCCCCCATGAAGTCTTTCTCAGCTTTCCTATAGGGAGTGGTTTCTTATCTATGCTCTCACAGGACAAGGTTCACACCTAGCTTGTCAACTAGAATGTAAACTGCATCAAGGTGGAGATTGTCCGTCTTGTTCATGTTTGCATCTCCAGCACCTGACCACCTCTAGTTTAGCACACATACTCCAAATTGTAATGTTTTTCTAAATGTTCTTACCCTCTTTTCAGGGACATCAAGCTCTCTGAGAGTAGAGTCTTATTCCTTCTAGTAATCAGCATCTAGCATGGGGCCTGGCAGCCAGGTCTCAGTAAGCCTTTGTAAATTTATATAAATGGATACATTTCAGAGTGGGAAGACCAAGCTTTCTATCCATCTCTCTCTGCTCACATGACCTCCTCCCTTGGGCTTCCCCGGATTTTGGAAAGAGGATCTCCTTGTACTACTCAAAACCTCTAGAACTTGGACTTAACTGATTTTCCCTCACTTCAACTGCATGTGCCCCTGGCTCCTCCCATTCCATCAGCCTGGAATTCCTTGTCAAGGGGGCTGACTGTAACTCTGCCTTGATGTTAGGTGGGAACAGAACACTGGCTAGAAATAGTCATTCAAGTGGATGGATTTCTCTGGAGCCACTCTTCAATGAAAGAGGTCAAAGGAGGGGCTGGTTCCAAAAAATTTTGCTACCTAATGAGATGGGAGGATAGAAGCTTGCAATAGTAGAGCTGGAAAGCAACCTTAAGATCATCTAGTTTTACATGTGTGTTTAACATAGCTAACATCTTTAATAAGAAACAGGCCCAGAGTGTGAAAGTTACTTGCCCAAGACCATACAACTAACATGTTTATTATTCATTTTTAAATTTTTGTTACACCTGGTTCTGAAAGGTTGTCAGATGATCTAAAGATGTGCATTAAACACAGCATACATGGGACAGAAGAGATTTGACAGAGATAGAGAGGTAAAATGGATCCAGGAATGCAAACAGTAAAACAGCATTTATCAAATAGGTTCCACGGAATGCTAGTAAGGCCAGATGTCAGTGGCTGTTACATAAAAAAGGGGTACAAATCAAAATGTTTACACATGTTTGAAACAAATTCAAACAGGTTATTACAGAATCTCTCAAAACTTTGATATGCTATGTGCATTGTTAATCAACAAGAATTTTTGACATTTCCAAAATTTATTTGCTCTAGAACCATTTTTTCAACATTTGAGGAACTAGTGCTCTGACAAAACCCATTGGGAAATGCTGCCATGGAATTCTATATATTTTCTGAAGATAGGGATCAAGAAAATTTGGCTGTAAGATTTCTAGCAGGCATCTGCAAAGAGGAAAGCAAAGTTGGTTAAACAATTCACGCTATGCATTAGATAAAACCAGACCAATCAACCTGGAGAAGCCCTGCAGGAAGTTCCTGAAAGAAGGGGGAAAAGTGTAATATAATGAATGAGATCTTCAACTTCTTCACCCATACAGCTAAATTTCACTGTATTCATCCTTATATGATCCTTTAGTACAGAGGGAAGTCATAACACTGAAGCATAAAAATTATTCTAAATGGACTAATGAAATATATATATATATATATATAGTTGCTGACCTGGCTTAATCTAGAAATAGATATTTACAGTATCTAGAAGAAGACTCAGCCAAAATTTTGCCAGGTACCTAGTTTATATGCTGTAGTAGATACTAGAAAAGGAGGGAATGATGCTTTATAACATAAATGAAGCAGTTTGAAATCATAAGCTCAGGTGCCTGAATTTAATACCATCCTGCTTGGCTCACAGGTGAACTATTGGATCAGTGGTAGCTCACTAGCCAACTGGAGGCAAAGTGGAGACAGAAGCAGGTGCTTCTACCACAGAGATATTTGCATCTGTAACCAAATTTCCTCTGTGGCTCTGGCGGAGTGGTTTTAACCTTTTTTTCTGTTTTGTAACTCCTGAAATATGAGGCAAATAGTGAGAGAAAGGTTTACAGAAAACCAGCAATCAATAACTCCAGCATAATAAACTCTAAATGAAACTTTTTGCTCAGTGATATGTATATAGTAAGGGTATATAGTAAGTACTCTTGAATAAGTACAATTCAGTGAAGTATACAGTTGGTTTGATACATGGCTTCCTTCTCTCATCAACAAAGGCCATCGAATTATTTTTGTTTCAGAAATCTCCCTTATAATTGACAGAACACATTTCATATGTTATGTGTAGAGAGCCAGATCTGAGCCAGACCTGATTGAAGCATTGGCAAAGCTATGCTTGGCTGTGTTGCAGATCCTGTGGCCAAAGCATTGGCAAAGCCATGCTTGACTATATAGCAATCTGCCAAGGACCAAGAAGCGAAACAGTTAACAGACAGTTGCTTATAGGTTAGTGTAGATAACCAGATACAGACAGGCCTTGGGAAATTATTGCTGCCAGCAAGTTTCAAGTCCTGAGAAGACAGACTCCCACTCCCTCTTCGACCTTCAAAAGTATATAATAAATGCGCTGAGTTTACCTCAGGGTCACTGTATCTAAGCAAAGTGCAGTATCCCACCTGGCCCCAGCTTTTGTATATACTGTCTCTGTGTTTTTCTCAATCCTTCCGTTGGCCCCTCTCATGTATGTTAACCCTCTAGCCATGCAGGTCGTGGCAATGATGATGTCCGTTCATTTGGTCAATCTACCTACTTTCAGAATGGATGGTCCAACACGAAACAGTCAAATGTCCACCTGCTTTATATTTTAGGAACTCACCATCTCTCGTTACCTTTTCTGAAGTCACAAAACCCTTCCCTGCAGGCGTTCACTCTAAGTTTAAGCCAGCGTTTTTCAACTGGCAGCACTTTTGTCCTCCAAAAGACATTTGGCAATGTCAAGTGATGTTACTGTTTATCACAACTCTGGGCTGGGGGAGGGGAGTTGCTGCTGGCATCTAATGAGTGGACACCAGTGTTTCTTCTAGGCTTCCTACAATGCAAAGGACAACTTCCCACAACAAAGAATTATGTGGCCCAAAATGGTGATAGTGTCAATGTTTAACCTAAATCTCTATCATAACTTAAGGCCCTTTCCTCAAATTTTACCTTGCAAAGGGGATGAAAAATTGTTAATTCAATTTATCTAATAGTCTTATACTCTAAACAATACAATAGCACGGTGTTTAAAATGTACAGTCTAAACATTGTAGGACAGACACCCTCCTCTCTAAAATTTAATAAACTTTATTTAGGAGACTGGTTCTTAAATTACTCCTTGAATTTCTCTTCCCTGAGCCAAATAACCCTAATTCTTTGGATTGTTTGTTCATTTATCATTCATTTGTTCAAATATTTATTGAATGGCAGCTCTATGTAAGTATCGTGTAAGGTAGTAAGAATAAAAAAGCAAAGCCCAGTCTTTTTCCAGAAGCTCAATGTTAAAGAGGAGAGATGGTCACCATGTCAGATTAGATACATTGGGCTAAGAATTCTTTTTGCATTCAGGATGCTGTAGGAGCATGAAAACAGAAGTGATGAATTCATCCTGAAGGATTGAGGAAGGCTTTAAAGGAGAAGTAACATTTGAACTGAGACTTGAAGGATGAGTTTGCAGTGTGGATGGGGTTTAGTAAGAAAGGCAGTAATAGCACTATTTATATAATATTCATATATATATGAATATTTATATATTCATATATATTTATATATATTCATACATATATGAATACGTATATTCATACATATATGAATATGTATATATGTATATATATATATATATATATTTAAGCATCCATTATATACCAAGGGTTAGGTACCAATCATGTTACTGTGAAAAAGACATAGCTCCTATTATTATGGAGGTCATACAAAGAGCCAAAGGAACAACCCCCACCTCCCTCCACCCCGCTAATGCTTTATATCATACTTTATATACCTCAGAACTCCACAGCCTGCTTTTTCTCATTTGAGCCTCTCAACAACCCTGGGCAGGAAGCAAAGCAGAAAATTACCTCCATTTTATAAAATAGGACCATGAGGCCAAGAGAAATGAAGTAACTTTCTTCTACCCCCAGTCATGGCCACAGATCTAGTAAGTGGCAGTTTTCTGATTACAAACCTTGTGCTTTTCGACTCTTCCTTCGTACCAAGCTCAATTTCCTGTGGCAGTGAGGCAAGCCCACTTCTTTCCATCCCCTCCTTGCCCTCCTATCTTCATCTCTGTCTTTACTTTTGTTTTCTGCTGGCCCTAATGATGAAGGAGTTTTTCAGTCTTCTCAGTTCCAATTACTGAGGGACCGACTAGGGAAGGAAGGAGTGAGAATTGCTGTCCTGCCACTGTCCATTTGCAAACTTATTTCTACCTCGATTTCCCCCAAATGTTGAGGACTAGGGAAAACTGAGATGGGGAACAGAAAATCTCTTTTGTATGTCTTGGTGTTTGATAATGTATGCGACCTCTCTGGGTGGTTTAAGCGGTTTAGGTACTTTCTATAAAAGGGATCTTTTAATGACAAAACTAATGTGATTATCTGAGTGAGTGTGAGAGGCTTATTCAAGGCTTAAAGAAAATCTGTTAGAATAGCTGAATGTATCTGCTTAATCCTTTCTCTAATGTGGCTGAACAATGCTCTGGGAAGCCATTGGTTCATTCTTTCTTCTAGTAAATGCCTGTCTCCAGAGGTAGAGACTGTTTGCAGCCTTTGATACCCTTACGCTTCATCTTCTCAGCTGCACAAAAGCACAGGAAAAGCCTGAAGAGCTCAAAGCTCTGGCAGAAACCAGTGTCTCCTTTAAATGCTGAGGGCAAAATGTACAGCACATGCATGCTTTCACACAGCATGGAGAGACGTGAGGGCTGCAGTCACCATTGGGAACAGCGTCTCGGAGAAGGATCCTGTTCCCAGTCCTTGATTTCATTGGGTTCTGGGTGAGGGATCACTTGTGGAAGCTTAAAATTTTATACTTGAGTTTTAAGAGTGGCTTCGCTACTCCTTTAGGGGGAGCTGAGGGGTGAGGTGGGCAAGGGAAGAATAAGAAGGAGGAAAAGTGATACAGTTTAGGTTCTGCAACTTGTTCTGTGACTGGGCCAAAATAAAATCCCTCTGAATCTGTTCTCTTATTTGTGAACTCAGAATAATAATATCTGCCACATAAATTCACTGTGAGAACCAAAGTGAAAATGTGAATATGAATGTGAGTGTCACAGCCAATCTAGGACATTATGAGATAACATGTACACTTTTATTTTTATTTTATCTTACTTTGTTTAAAGTAATATTTTAAATTCTTGTTCTTTAAAAAATACCCTTGTCTTCTACATGTGTAATTCAATTTCATTCAACAAAGCATGTGTTGGTTATCTACTATGCACAGAGCATTATGCACAGTTCGGGGGATATAGATATGAATTAAATCTCTGACCTTTAAGGAGGTCACAGTCTTGTAAGGGAGACAGGCATATAAAATTCAGCTTGATAAATGTATATTAGAAGGATTAATTCTAACTTGGGGTCATTAATAATAATGGCTAAACCTTATACAATGCTTATTATTTGCCAACAGCTGAGCCAAAAGCTTTACTTGCATTACCTCAATCAATCCTTATAACCCTATGAGATATCATGCTCATTTCACCTGTGAGGAGGCTGAGGCTCAGTCAGATCAATTAAGTCACTTTTCCACAGAATCACAGCTAGTAAGTGGTCGGCTAAATTGTAGTCCCAGATTTGTGTGACGTTACAGTCTAAACACTTAGTCATTGTGCTGTGCTGTCAAGGAAGACTTCCCAGAAGAGTTGACCGAAGCTACGTTTCAAAACAGAATTAGAAGTTTGCCAGGTATACAGTGGAGAAAGAGCATTCCAGGCAGATGCAATAGCGTAGGTAAAAGCACATCAGCTGGAAAACTGTATAGAGGGAGCTGGAAGCAATTTGTGATTAGTGATGAAGTAGGGCAGGTTGGGGAAGGAAGTAAGAGGCAGATTATGATCTCACACCGTACCTCTGTGAAAAAAGAAGGTAAATTATTTATTTTAATTAATTACTTGATTTATATCCTATTTGTCAAAAAGAGTTTTGCAGCAAAGTGAGAAATGTCGCCACAAAATATGCTTCAAATTTTAGAATCAGAAACTTTCACATAGATAACAGACTCATTTCATGCAAGAGCAAATCAAAGCTGAATGCATGTAAATGTCTTAATCAAGGTTATAAGTAGTTTAATCAGCTAAGCCAGGAATTTTTTTTTTTTTAGGTGGATTATTAGTTAAAGTGAACACTAAATGAGAGTTACAGGATTATTTTCAGGTACACTTATAGAAATTGGTCAATTGAAAAGAAGGAGAGATGTAGTGATAATTTCAGGGAATTGGAATAAAATCCTTAGTTGAAGCTGTAGGTTCCCCACTAGGAATCTTTGTGACCACTGTCTTTGGAGAATGGTGTTGGATATGTAAGTGCCTTGGCTGAGCTGAAGCTGGAATCAAGTTCACATGGAAGGTAGAGTAAGGGGTATTTTCCTATGTCTATTGATTTTTATTGATTACTTTAAATGGGGGCCTGGTACAAATGTGGTCTGGTTGTCGCTGACTTCACAATACAAAAGACAGGGCTGGCAAGAAAACAGGTAATTGCAACAAACTGGAATTAGTTATTAATAAGGAATAGGATGCTATTATAGCTTAGAAAGGACATGAGTAACCTACCTTCTGATTGAGTGAGGAAAAGCTTCCTGGGGGAGAGTGACATCTAAGATAAGACCTGAAAGATAACTAAGTGTGGTGAATAGGAGGGCAGAGAGTGCTCTAGATAAGGAAATAGTTAATGCAAATGCCCCAAGGACAGAGACCACTGCATGTGAGAAAATGAACTTGAATGTGCTATTCCCATTTGGTATAGCTAAAGTGTAGTGTGTCAGGTGGGAGTGACATGAAACTTTTTTTCCCCTCTGATCTCCCTTTCCCTAATATGCAAGGTTACATATAGGGGCAGTTTACTAGAGAGTGTCACAACTCAGAAACGGTTGCAATATGTTTGGGAGTGCCACAGAGAGCAGATATTGATGTAGTGGGGGTACGTTAAATGATTGCACAAAACAAAATCTTCAATATTTCCCCTTCCCTTGTCACTACAGCCATCCCACTGACCTAAGAACCGGTCACCCCAAAGGGGCTACTTCTTACCTCTAAGACAGAAAACAAAAAGGCATGAAATCAATACTCTGAATGTAAACTATACAAACAAATGTCAGTGCAGCAGGAGGGGAGAGCAGTAGTGAGCAGGCCTGAGTGATGGTGGTAACCTGCTGAATTCCCAGGTCACAGAATAATTTACTGACTGGTTCTGGGCCACTAGGTAATTATCCAGACAGCCCTGATTCTGGTGCAAAGCCTCCTGCTGCTCATGTTATTAACACCAGCAGCAACCAGCGGGCGTTGGTGGGAGCAGAGAAGAGCAACACAAGTCCCCAGTCTGCTAAGTGAATGTGGAGGCACTTGCCAGGGCCCTCTGAGCTGGACCTCACCAGGAAAACCAACTGGCTGCAGCATTCGGCTTTTAGCCCAGCTGTTGCATAGTCCCCAGAGAGAGGCTCCCCAAGAATGGCCGAGGGCTTGTACAAAGGAAGTAGGCACCCAAGTCCTGGAATTTGACCAGCTTATGTCAAAGAGCCTCTGCCCTGTTCCCCCTTGGAGATGACTGGAAAGTGATTTTGAGGCCTCCCTAGAATAACTTAAATTAATATCCATGGAGCAGTGTCAAACACGCCTCTTTGACATGGCGTGGGAAATAGACTTTACTGCACTCAAGTGGGGCTAGGGAAAGTGATGGCATCTGTTCTAGGGTTTAATCATTTGGGAGCTTGACCTCAGGTAACCCTGAAGAGATTTCAGGGGGCAACTGGTGTGGCAGTGAGGCTCTCTTGTCCCATATCTCTCTTTAAAACATAACAACATATGTAAAGTCCTAGCACATAGTAGACATATTTAATCAATGTGAATGTACTTCCTTCTTTCTTCTATAACATTATCTAGTGAATGGCCTGACTCATTTTTCATCTTCTTTTCCCTCTCATCCAGGGGCAATTTTGCATCCCAGGGAACATTGCCAATGTCTGGAGAAACATCTTTGGATGACATAATTGGGGAGGAGAGTGCCACTGGAACTTAGTGGCTAGAGGACAAAAATGTGCTCAACACCCTACAAGGCACAGGATAGCTCCCACAACAAACAATTAACCAGTTCAAATATCAAGACAGCTGAGATAGAAAAAAACCTACTCTAGGCGATTTTGCACACTGCAGCCAAAGTAATTCTTTCAAACACAAATCTTAAGTTGCTTTCTTGCTTTAAAAATTCCAACTGGTTTAGTCGTTGTCACCATAAATCCATTCCTAATTATCACTTAATATGTATGGAGCAACTGTCCTGTGGCAGGCACTACGTGAGATTGCAGAGGTACATCTGCATAGTTCCCGCCCTTGAATCGATGGTTACAAACACTGAGTTTCTGTCATCTCCAGGGTAAAGTCCAATCAAATGAGGGTAGAAGGGGAATGTGGGCAAATGGAAAATGAGGACTTGGTTTTGGGACATGAGGAGAGATTCTGCTGTGGGACGTCCAAGCAGACTGAGCAGAAAGGGCAAGAAATAGCAGTCTAGATGCTGTAGAACTTTCTACCCCAAGAGGCATGTGTGTGGGGTATTGTGTTTCTTGTTTCAGTAACAGAACACTCAGCTTCTCAGGTTCCAAGCCTGAAACTCAGATTTCCTTCTTGACTCTTCTCTCTTCCTCAGGCTCTCAAGTCTTTCTCATCTATTTCAGGAAAGCATTATGTCCCAATGCTTAAAGTAGCTATTGTGTGTAATGAATTAGCTTTTCTCCATTGCAACTAGAAGTGATCCTAGCTATGCATCATCCATAAGAAAAGATTTTAAAAAGTCATTCAAAATATTTTCTGTAGGATTCAGCTTTTTCTAGGGGCTCTTGTTGAGAAAGGTTGGCAAATATCATATCTCTATGACTTGTGTTTTAATTGAACCCTTACCATTATGATCTTTACATATTTTCTCCTTTATAGAAATGTCTGGGTCTTTTGTCCATTTTTAAATTGGGTTATTTGTTTTTTGCTATTGAGTTGTGGGAGAGCCTTATATATTTTCAATATTAACCCTTTGTTAGTCCTATGATTTGCATATATTTTCTCTCATTCTATAGGCTACCTTTTCACTTTGTTAATTGTTTCCTTTGCTGTGCAGAAACTTTTTAGTTTGATGTAGTCTCACTTCTTTATGTTTGCTTTTGTTGCTTTGCTTTTGGTGTCATATCCAAGAAATCATTTTCAAGGCCAATGTCATGAAACATTTTCCTGGTTTTCTTTTAGGAATTCTATAGTTTTAAGTCTTAGTTTTAAGTCTCTAATCTATTTTGAGATGATTTTAGTGTATGGTGTAAAATAGGGGTCCAAATTTATTCATTTACATATGGATATCCAGTTTTTCCAGCACCATTTGTTGAAAAGACTATCCTTTTCTTTGGCACTCTTAACAAAAATCAGTTTACCATAAAAGTGTGGGTTTCTTTCTGGGCTCTTTATTCTTTTCCACTGGTCAATATATCTGTTTTTATGCCAGTACCATATTGTTTTGATTACTGTAACTTTGTAACGTATTTTGAAAGCAGGAAGTGTGATACCTTCATGTGTTCTTTTTCAAGGTTGCTTTGATTAACGAACTCTTTTGTGGTTCCATACACATTTTAAGATTGTTTGTGCTATTTTTGTGAAAAATGTCATTAGAATTTTGATAGGAATTACATTGAATCTGTAGATGGCTTTGAACATTTTAACAATATTAATTTTTCCAGTCCATAAGCATGGGCTATCTTTCCATTTATATGTGTCTTCTTTGGTTTCTTTCATCAGCCTTATAGTTTTCAGTTTATAGATTTTTGACTTCTGTGGTTAAATTTATTCTTAAATTTTTTTTGTATTTGATGCTATGGTAAATGGGATTGTTTTCTTAATTTCTCTTTCTGATAGTTCATTGTTAGTGTATAGAAATGAACTGATTTTTGTATGTTGAGTTTGTATTCTTCAAATTTACTGAATTTGATTATTAGTTCTAACAGTCTTTCGGTAGAGTTTTTAAGGTTTTCTGTATATAGTATATGTCATCTATGAATAGAGGTAGCTTTACTTTTTCCTTTCCAATGATATCTTTTATTTTTTCTTGTCTAATTGCTCTGGCTAGGTCTTCCAAAATTATGTTGAATAAAAGTGGTGAGAGTGGTATCCTTGTGTTGTACCTATCTTACAGGAAATGTGTTCAGCTTTTTACCACTGAGTAGGTTGTGAGCTGTGGGCTTGTCATATATGGCCTTTATTATGCTGAGATATGTTTCCTCCATACCCATTTTGTTGAGAGTTTGTATTATGAATGGATCTTGAATTTTGCCAAAATGCTTTTTCTGCATATATTGAGATGATTATGATTTTTATCCTTCATTTTGGTAATGTTGTATATCACATTGATTGATTTGCACATGTCGAACCATTCTTACATCCCAGGGAGAACTCCCATTTGATCAGGGTAATGATCCTTTTAATGTATTGCTGAATTTGGTTTGCTAATATTTTGCTGAACATTTTTGCATCAAAGTTCATCAGTGATATTAAATTGTAATTTCCTTTTCTTGTAGTGTCCATGTTTGGTTGTGGCATCAGGGTAATGCTAGCCTCGTCAAATTAATTTGGAAGTGTTCTCTCCTCTTCCATTTTTAGAAGAGTTTGAGAAAGGTTGATATTAAGTCTTTAAATGTTTGGTGGAGGTCACCAGTAAAGCCATCTTGTCCTGGACTTTCCTTTGTTGGGAGGTTTTTGATTACTGTTTCAATCTCCTTACTAGTAATTGGTCCATTCATGTTTTCTATTTCTTCATAATTTAGTCTTGGTAGGTTGTATGTTTCTAGGAATTTACTGATTTCTTCTAGGTTGTACAATTTGTTGGCATATAACTGTTCATAGTAATCTCTTATGACCCTTTGCGTTTCCGTGGTTTAGTTATGTTTCCTCTTTCATTTATAATTTTATTTGTCTTTTCTTTCTTTGTTAATTTAAGCTAAAGGGTTTCAATTGTATTTATCTTTTAAAAAACCCAGCTCTTACTTTCATCGATCTTATTTATTTTTTAGTCTATTTCATTTTTTTTTCTGCCTCGTTCATTGGTTACTTCCTTTCTTCTACTAAACTTTGGGCTTAGTTTGTCCTATTTTTCTAGTTCCTTGAAATGAAAGTTAGAGTGTTATTTAAAATCTATCTTTTTTCTTTTTCCCCAGCTTTATTGAAACATAATAGACACTTTGTTGCTCGTATTTACACTATACAATTCAATGAGTTTTCTTTTTCAATTATAGTTGGCATACAATAATGTGTCAGTTTTAGGTGTACAGCATAGTGATCAGAGATCCACATAACTCACAAAGTGATCACCCCACTAAATATAGTATCCCTCTTCACCCTTACATATTTATTACAACATTATTAATCATCTTCCCCATGCTACATTCTACATCTCCATGTCTATTCTGTGTCTATCCATTTGTACCTCTTAATCCCATTGCCTTTTTTCACTGTCCCCCAAACTCTACTCCCATCTAGTAGCCCTCAAAATGTTCTCTGTATCTATGAGTTTATTTCCGCTTTTGTTGCTGTTGTTGTTTATTTTGTTCTTTAGATTCCACATGTATGTGAAATCATGTGATATTTGTCTTTCTCTATCTGACCCATTTCATTCCTTCTAGGTCCATCAAGGCAATATCTTTTTCCATCCCCTTTCTTTTAGTCTGTGTGTGCCTTTTAATCTGAAGTGAGTCTCTTGTAGGTAGCATAAGTAGAGATTTTGCTCTCTTGTTTTCTTGTTTTCAGCCACTCTATCTTTCATCTACACTTCCCCTAAGTTCATTGAACATCTTTATAACCAGTGTTTTGAATTCTGCATCTGTTAGATTGCTTGACTCCATTATTCCTGTCCTGTTCTCTCATATGATTTCTGCTTCTTTGTCTTCCCATTCACTGCCTTTCTGTGTCTGTTTCTATGTATTAAGCAAAGCTCCTAAGTCCCCCGGTCTTATTAGTATGGCTTTGTGTAGTAGGTGTCCAATGGCACAGTCCTGAGAGGGGCTCAGCTGCAGGCCAAGTTTAGCCCCAGTTAAGATTCAGCAAGCAATTCACAGATGCTGCGCTTATAGCTGCCTCAAGAGGCCACACCAGAAACCGAGGTCAGCTGCCAACAGTTTAAGTCTTGGAGTTGGCTCAGCAAAGAGCACCTGACTTGCCAAGGACATACTTGGATATGGCTTTGGCCGCGATTTGGAGGAGGTGGAGTTTTAGGGAATCCTCTGAGCAGAGCAACCTCTGTTATCCTGTTTGATGACGTCTCAGCTATAGTAGAGCTGCATCCAGCATACTGGGAGAGAGGAAAGCTCAACAGAGGAACAATGGATACCTTGACACTTCTGTCCAGGAGAGAGCCATGCCTCCAGCCCTCACTCCGACAACTCAGTGTCCCTCTGTAAGTCCCTGGTACCCTCCGAGCAGCTGACCCAGCGCTGGTGCTCAGAGCGAGCAGGCCACCACAAAAGTCCGTTCACGGACACGGCCCTTTTAAGAGGCGTCTGCAGCTGCTGCTTTCACAGTCTCTGTCCCACTCAGCCACTGGGAACCAGGTAGCCTCACCAGGAGCCCTCCTACCTTCTACCATTGCAGGTTGATTAATTATTTCTCTCCCTAGTTGTAGTGCTTCTGTTCATCTAGATCCCAGGCACTTTTCCTTGCTGTATGCTCTGTGTTTCTGTCACAACTGTGATTTGGTTGCAAGAGGGATGAACAAAGCCTCTATCATCTATACCATTTTTTTTTTCTGAAATCTTTCTTTTTCCTTAATGTAGACTTTTATTGCTATAAATTTTCCTCTTAGAACTGCTTTTGCTACATCCCATAAGGTTTGGTATGTTATGTTTCCATTTTAATTTGTCTCAAGATATATTTTAATTTCTCTTTTCATCTCTTCTTTGACCCATTGGTTGTTCAGTATCATGTTGTTTAATCTCTACATATTTGTGAATTTTCCAGTTTCCTTCTTATAATTGATACCTAATTTCATATCATTGTAGTAGGAAAAGATGCTTGATATAAACTCAGTTTATTTAAATTTATTAAGACATTTTTGTGACCTAACATATGATTGATCCTGGCGAATGTTCCATGTACATGTGAGAAGAATGTGTATTCTTTTGCTATTGGCTGGAATGTTCTATAAAAACTGTTAGGCCTATCTAGTCTAACATGTACTATAAGTTCAATGTTTTGTTATTGATTGTCTGTCTGGAACATCTACCCATTGTTGAGTGGAGTATTGAAGTCTCCTACTAGTATTGTATAGCTGTCTATTTCTCCCTACAGATCTGTTAATTTTTGCTTTCTACATTTTGTTGCTCTGATGTTGGGTACATGTATATATTTACAATTGTTATATCCACTTGATGAATTGACCTCTTTATCATTATATATGACCTTCTTTGTCTCTTGTTACTGTTTTTGGCTTAAAGTCAGTTTAATGATATAAGTAGACCTACCCTTGATTTCCATTTGTCTGAGATATTTTTTACATGTCTAATTTTTACTCTGTGTTTCCTTAAAAATGAAATGAGTCTCTTGTAGGCAGCATATAGTTGAACCTTTGTTTATTTTTAGCCATAAAGCCACTCTGTGTCTTTTGTTTGCAGAATTTAGTCCCTTTACATTTAAAGTTATTATTGATAGGTATGGACTTACTATTGCTATCTTGCTAATTGTTTTCTGGATGTTTTATAGTTCCTTTATTCCTTTTTTACTCTTCGTTTGTGGTCTGATAATTTTCTGTAGTACTGTGCTTTGTTTTTTTCCCCCCTTCTTTATCATTTGTGTAGTTATTATAGGTTTTTGCTTTGTGGTTCTCAAAAGTCTTACATGAAACATTATATATCTAAAACAGTCTATTTTAAGCTGATAATAACTTAAATTCAAATGCATATAAAAGCTCTATATTTTTATGTCCCCTCTCACGTTTTATGTTTTTGATGTCACAATTTACATTTTTTACATTGTGTATCCATTAATAAACTCTCATAGTTAAAGTTTTTAAAATACTTTTGTGTTTTAATCTTCGTACTAGAGTTGTGATTTACCCACCACCGTTACAACATGAGTATTCTGAATTTAACTACATATTTGCTTTTATTAGTGAGCTTTATACTTTTATATGTTTTTCTTATACCAGTTAGTGTTCTTTTATTTCAGCCTGAAGAATTTCCTTTAGCATTTATTGTAAGTCTGATCTACTAGTGATGAACTCCTATAGCTTTTGATTTTCTGGAAAACTTTTTCTCATTTAATTCTGAAAGACCACATTTCCAAGGAGAGTGTCCTATTTGACAGATTTATTTCTTTCAGTACATTGAATATATTGTGTCACTACCTCTGGCCTACAGGTTCTGCTGAAAAAATCCAGTGATAGTCTTGGGGAGAGTGGGGGTTCCCTAGTATGTAACAAGTTGCTTTTCTCTTTCTGCTTTTAAGATTCTCTTCTTGTTTTTAACTTTTGACAATTTATTTATGTGGCTCAGCGTGGGTCTCTTTTGATTCATTTTATTTGGTACTCTCTGGGTTTCCTGAATTTGAATGTCTGTTTCTTTCCCCATTATTTCTTTGAATAGGTTCTCTGTCCCTTTCTATTCCTTCTGGGACCTCTACAATGCATATAATGGTCTGTTTGATGGTGTCCCCTAAGTCCTTTAAGCTAGCTTCACCATTTTCATTCTCTTTTTGCTCCTCTGATAGGATGAATTTCACTGCTCTGTATTTAAATTTGCTGATCCTTTCTTCTGCTTGATCTAGTCTGATGTTGAACTGCTCCATTGAATTTTTCAGTTTAGTTATTATATACATCAGCACTGTGATTTCTGTTTAGTACTTTCTTATATTTTCCATCTCTTTTTTTGAATTCTTACTTTTTTCATGCATTGTTTTTCTGACCTTGGTGATCATTTTTATGACCATTATTTCGAATTCTTTATCAGGTTAATAATCACTTATCTCCACTTCATTAAGGACTGTTTCTAGAGTTTGATTTTATTCTTTTGTTTGGAACATAGTCTTATGTTTCTTCATTTCTTTTGTTGACACCATGTATTAGTTTTTGTCCATTAGATAAAACAGCCACATCTCACAGTCTTGATGAAATAATCTTGTGTAGGAGATAAACCTTATTGTTAAGCCTGGCCCCAAGTTCTTGGTTGTCTCTCAAACCTTTGTGATTGTCCAAGTTACCTTCTTCATTCTTAGTGACTACCTAGTAATAGGTGTGCCAAGACCTGTCAGTGTCTCAAAGGGCAGGTTGCATTCAGCACCTAGATACAGGTTCATTGAATGTCAGACCCTCAGGCAGAAGCTGGGAAAGTATATATTTAAGCCCCTTCCAGGAAGAAACTGGTAGATGGGCATTTTTGCCTGCTTTCTCTTGGCCTGAATGTATAGCTGTGGGAGTGTGCTCGTGCACCTGTTAAGAACTGCTTCTTTGTTTACTACAGCCCCATGCGACTTGTGAATGCAAGCTCCATTGGCTGTCAGAGCCATGTAATTGGATAGCTCATCCCTTGTCAGTTGTAGCAAAAGCTGAGGCACTAGATGTGCGCATATGCTTCTTCTAGGGAGATACTGGCAACTTAGAGCTGACTAGAGGGAGAAGGTAAGAGAGGAGTCTCTTGGATTCCTTGGTCCCAGGGGAGAATCACAATCAGCCCCTAGGTGTGTGCTAAATTCGAAGCCTTACCCTCAGGTAGCATCTTTTATTTTTTAATTTAAAAAATTATTTAATTAAAAAAATTTCAATGACAGTTGACATTCAATACTATATTAGTTTCAGGTGTATAGCATAGTGGTTAGACATTTAGATAACTTATGAAGTGATCCCCTCAATAAGTCTAGTACCCCCTGACATCATATATAGTCATTACAATATTATTGGCTATATTCCCTATGCTGTACTTTACATCCCTGTGACTATTTTGTAACTGCCAATTTGTACTTCTTAATCCTTTCACCTTTTCCCCCGCAGCCCCTCAACGTTCTCCCACCTGGCAACCATCAGTTTGTTCTCTGCATCCATGAGCTTGTTTCTATTTTGTTTGTTTATTTATTTTGTTTTTATTCATTCCATGTGCGAGTGAAATCATACAGTATTTGTCTTTCCCCATCTGACTTATTTCATTCGCTATAATTCCCCATAGGTTCATCCATGTTGTTGCAAATGGTAAAATTTAAATCT
>NW_011888999.1:1872768-1875401 GCF_000151845.1 Pteropus vampyrus | reverse complement strand
GGGAAGGTGATGGGTATGTATAAACCTTCCTTTTTTAACTCTGAGAGTTATTGTGATGATAAAAATGAGTTTACAGTACTTTGGAAACTTTTTTTTCTTTTTTTAATGGGATTTTATTTTATTATTGTTTTACTATTATTTATGCCTACAGCACCTGGTCTTCCTAGGTGGTCTCCCATCCAAGTACTAACCAGGCCTGACCCTATTTAGCTTCTGAGATCAAACATCGGGCTTGTTCAGGGTGGCATGTCTGTAGACCATGGACCATGGCTCTACTGGGGCGTGAACCCAGGATCTTCTGCGTGTAAAGCAGACGTGCTAACTACTACACTATGGAACCACATCCTTTTTTTTTTTTTAATGGTGACATTGGTTAACGAAATCCAGTAAGTTCAGCTGTACAATTTCACAGTAAGGCATATATATCTTTACACTGTGTGTTCACCTCCCATAGTGGAAACTTTTAAGTGCTATAGAAATGTAGTTGCTGTTAGTACCTAGAGCAATATAATACAGGCTCTTAGAGATGATACCACATTGGGCCCAGCCCCATGATTTTCTCCTCTAACTCCTTCAAGTTTGGCTTCCTCTGCACTGTCTTCGTAGAGCTTGTCCTTGGCCTAGAAGCAGATGGGGTGTACAGAACTTATACCATCTGTCCGTGCCAAGACAGGTTAGAAAGGGAGGCAGAGGTACTTCCAAGCACTGTGGCTGGGTATTACATACCTCCTTACTCTCTTTCTCTTTGCAGCAGAGAGTGAGGATCCTGAAAGGATTCTTGGTAGTTTTTGTGTCTGGCTCAAACTGAGATGAGTTGTGTTGACTCCAGCCACACAGATGCTGCCAAAGGACATTGCCTCCTTAACATGCACAGCATCCAGGCAGTGAACTACAGATAAGATCGTGCTTCTTCAGATGCAAGTGTAGGAGCTTTATTGTCTTCAGAGGGATCTTGGAAGTGACCATAGACCTGGGTGTCAGGAGACCTGAATTCAAGTCTAAGCTTTGGCATTCGCCAACTGTGTGACAAGTTCTTTCATCTCTCTGGGCCTCAGTTTCCTTAACAATGAAATTAGAGAATAGTATTTAGATTATAAGGGCAAATTCAAATTAGAAATAAGAGACTCTCTTATTTATGGTCAACTAATTTATGACAAAGTAGCCAAGAATATACAATAAAGAAAGGGCAGTCTCTTCAATAAATTATGTTCAGAAAATTGAAGATCCACGTGCAGAAGAATGAAACTAAATCATTATTTTATGTCATACAAAAATCGACCTGAAACCATAAAACTCCTAGAAGAAAACATAAGTGGTAAGCTCGTTGAAATAGGTCTTGATTGTAATTTTTTGAATCTGACACCAAAAGCAAAAGCAACAAAAGCCAAAATAAACAAGTAGTTCTACATCTAAAAAAAGGAAACCATTAAAAAAATAAATAAAAAGGTAACCTACTGAATTGGAGAAAATATTTGCAAATCATATATCTGATAAGGAGATAATATCAAAAATATATACAGAACTCATATATTTTGATACAAAAAAGAATTTGATTAAAAATGGGCAGAAGATCGCAATGGCATTTTTCTAAAGAAGGCATACAGATGAGCAACAGGTACATGAAAAGATGCTCAACATCTTTAATCATCAGGGAAATGCAAATCCAAACCACAATGAGATATCGTCACCTCTCACCTGTTAGGATGGCTATTATCAAATAGACCAGAAATAAGTTGATATTCAAACTCACCAAGAGAGATGTTTTAATTGAATAAAATTATAACAACTTATTATTAATCCTGCCTGTTATATAAAGCTTTCATACTTGTCCACCTCATAAGTTATAGATAGCTAGTTTGTTAATGTGTCTATTCCAGGTAGTTTTTGTTAATTGCTGTGGTAAAGTTGAGTTAAAAAAGCAAAAGAGAAATGTCAAATATGAGTAATAAGCAAACTGATAAACTAAGATTTTTTTTCATAAGATTGCATCTTTCATAGCACTTCTAATATAATACTTTATTTGCTTAAGAATGTATACATGTACACACTCAAATCAATATCCCTTATATTCATATTCTTTTGGTGAATAACAAATTACCACAAACTTAGTGGCACAAAACAATAACTATTATTACCTCACAGTGTCTGTGGGTAAAGAGTCTGAGTATGTGTTAGTTGGGTCCTCTGCTAAGGGTTTCGAACCAGTCTGAGATCAAGATGTTGGCTAAGGCTGTGATTTTATCTCGTTTTTGAAGGTCCTCTTCCAAGCTCACTAAATGGTTTTTATATAGTTTTAATATTGAAGTCTCCATTTCCTTGCAAGCCATTGGCAAAAACTGATCCTCTCTTTGCTTCGGGCTCCCACCCCTCAGCAATAGGTCCTCTTATAACATGATAGTTTACATCTTCAAGGTCATCCACATCACTCCTATTACTCTGCTATAACAGAGTCTTAGATATTATAACATAATTATAGAAGTGCCTATCTCATTACTTTTGTCAAATACTGTAAGCTAATCCAGGGAGTGAATATACCCTTAAATTCACAGAGCCCACCCAGACTCAAGAGTAAGTGGTTATACAGAGCATATATACCAGGCAATAGGAATCTTGGGGGAATATCTTAGAATTCT
>NW_011888999.1:1854294-1871393 GCF_000151845.1 Pteropus vampyrus | reverse complement strand
AAAAAAAACTATCTGTAAAAAGTTTTTTATGTATATTAACTTTATATAGACTTGATTTGTCATTGGAAAACAATTTGACTTACCAGTTTCAGGCGTTTCCATGAAATTCAGCAAACTCAATACCTGGATTTTAACTCAAACACAATCAGTTATGTAATTAAGTTAATTAATAAACCTATAATTTTTCAGTAAAAGGCTATTCATTGTTCCAGTTTTCTCATCTTTAAACTGACAGCAAGTGTGCTCACCTGTTTGACAGGGTTAAATAGAGGAATATCTGATGAGAATTTCAATAGTAATTCATAAAAATGATGGAATTGCAGAATTACTATAATTTGAGGCTGGTAGGCCAAAGTTCTCTCAAGTGTCCTCCCTCCAGCTCATCTCTTCCAGAAGCATGTGAGCATCTGAATTACTCTATTGGTTTGGATTTGTGGGTTCACTCAATGTAGTCTTTTACTTTTGCCCTGAGTGAGCAACTCTGCCTTGTTCCTTGTGAGATTAATTTGTAGCAGCAGCATCATCTTCCCACCACCAACTCCACTCTCATTCACCTCTGACTTCTTCCTCTGCCCTCAATCCCATGTCCAATCCATTGCCAGCTGGTTTGATTTTGTCATCCTGATGTCTCTCTCATCTGTTACTGAATCTACTCATACCGCCCACAGTAGCAGCTTTATGTGGTTTCATTGGGCTCTCTCCTCCTGTCATATTCCTAGCCTCTTTTACTTGGTGAATTGTTACTCAATATTTAACAGAATAAATTTAGCCTCAATTTAGCCTCGTTCTTAAACCCGTGCTGAAATTTCCCCTTGAGCATTACTATACTTTGTATACTATGCTTTATACTTACATTTTTGACCCAATATTTTGTATCTCACCTCCCAATTTATATGTTGAAATCTTCTGCCCCAATGTGATAATATCAGGAGGTGGGGCTTTTGGGAAATAATTAGGTCATGAGTGTGGAGTCCTCAGGAATGAGGACACAGAGAAAAGGCAGCAGTGTGCAACCCAGAAGAGAGCCTCACCAGAATCTGACCCTAATCTTGGACTTTCAGCCTCCAGAACTGTGAGAAATAAATTTCTGTTGTTTATAAGATACCCAGCCTATGATACTTTATTTTAGCAACTAGAACTGACTAAGACACAATGTAGTTACTTGTTTTTCGTGGTTGTTGTCCTCACTAGGCTGGAAGGTCCTCCAGGAAGAGACTAACTCCCAACCACTTTTCTGAACTATCATTTATTAGCGTCTATGTGCCAAATACTGTATAAGAATTTTACCTATGTTATCTCATTTTATCACTTCCTCAGACATCCCTGGAAATAGATTTATAAAATCCACTTGAGAGGAGCAGAGCATTTACATGACTTGCTGAGCTGTGATTTGAACCTTTCTCCTTTACATTCTGTTGCATCATCCATCTCCATAACCAGGCACATGGCAGATACTGAATGCTGAGTTACAAACTGAAATTACTCTGTGTAAACCTCAGTTTAGACACCTCCTGTTCTAGGAATTCTTCTGTTACCTAATACTGCCTCTTTTGCGCATGAACCCTCCTGATCAGACCTGTTATCGCACTTATCATGCCGACTTGTGATCTTTCACCACACCTGTCAGTTTTCCAGCTCTGTTGGGTGAGCTAGGTGGATTATGTGTCTCTTCTGGAGTGAGAGAGCAGGAGTGGGAGGCTGCCCTGCTGAGCCAGCTCTGGAAGAAATGCTCCTGGAGTACCCAGGGCTGAGGTAGTTAATTTGCCCCAGTGGTGAGGAGGAAATTTCTTGTAAAAGCTAGCTCCCCTCAGAACAATGTGGCCTTTTATTTTTTAGCTTTGGAATGAAGCCTAGCTGTCCGTGGAAACAAAGAGAGGAGCGAATCACTGAACCAGTCTCGCACATAAAAAACTGGCCATGTCTGTCTTTGAAGTCTCCTTTATGCTGTTTAGAAAACTTTGGATTATAAGGGGTGTTTTTCCCTCCTTTTCTTTCTCAGTTCCTCACCCCATCCCAATTTTTTTTCAGAGAAAAGAGAGAACTGGGTGTAAGGGAACCTTTCTTTGAAACAGGGCACAAGTCATTAATTAAGGCTCCCATTCATTCCTTCTGACACTTGCTCATCAATCAGATTTCTTCTTAGCATTCTGATGACCCTGCTGACCTGGAGTCCTCCATGCTGTCTGCCAGACAGAATTGAAACTCAGACCACACACCAGAAAAGAGGGAGTGGGCTCTGGCTCCTGGCTTCCTGAAATTGAGGAGAAAGAGTCTGGGGACAAAGCTGGCTGGTGGGGAGCTCTTCTGAGTTGAGGTGAAGGTGAATAAAAAAGATATTTTCTTTGCGGAAGCAAGTGTTGCTCACTTCACTGGAACAGTGATCTATAGTTGCCCTTCCCTTTCTCTCCCTAACTCAGGGCCAGCCATGGAGCTTGGAGCCCTGCCAGCTAGGCCCGGGACATGAGCTAGCTGTTTCTCTCTGCCAACTCAGCACTGCTGAAAGAAGTTAACGGCTCTAAGCCTCCTCTCCGAAAAGTACAGGGAGCTGTTCTGGACATGACAGAGGCATTTTAGAGGGAGTTGGGGTAGTCAGCCTGAGCTATGGGGCTTTTATTATTCATTCATTCATTCATTCATTCATTCATTCATTCGATAGCCATTAACTTGGCACCCGTTGTGCAGTAAGCATGCTGGGTACTGAAGACAGAACTGTGAAAGAGGCAGATGCAATCTTTGCCCTCATGGAGCTTACAGTCTATTTGGGAGTATACCTAGGAATTTTCTTAAAGAAAATTTGGGTATTTAGGAAGACCCACTGTGGTCATATAAAATTAAAATTCAGTAACTATTTATTGGTCTCCTTCTATATTCTAGGCATAGTGCTAGGAGCTTGGAATACTGAAGTGAAAAAGAAAAAAGTGCTCACAACCCATATCCTCAAGGAATGAACAGAGTAGGCAATAGAAGACTGGTAAAATAAGGTCATTAGTATTCAGTGTAATAAGTGTGATTACAATGGTACATACAGGAGAAAATAGAGAATAGTTTATTCTACATGGAATTCCTTGGCTCTTACTCTGAGTGAGATAAGAACCCCTGGAGAGTTTTGAGCAGAGGAGCAACACAATCTTAAACCTTTAAGAAAGTCTGGAGAATAGATATAGGGGGCCAGGGAGGAAGTAGGGATACTGGTTGGTAGGTTTATTGCAATAAACCTGGTTTGGTGTCTTGGATCAGAGGTAATAATACAGATGTGGAGAATGCAGCCAGCAGAATTTTCTGATGAATTTGATGTCTGGTATTAGATAAAGGAGTCAATGGTGACTCCAAAGATTTTGACCCGAGAAGCCAGAAGGTTGGAGTTTTCGTTAACTGAGATGGAGAAAATAATAGAAGCAGAGGTTTTAAGTGGGGGAATCAGGAGTATGGCTTTAGACATGTTAAGTTTGAGATGCCTGTTAGAAGGCTTGGTGATTGTCTTTAAAATCGTGGGACTGGATGAGATCACAAGAATGTGAGCACAGTAGTTTCCTCTTATTCTTGGAGAATACAGTCCAAGACCACCAGTGGACGCCTGAAACTGCAGATAGTACTGAATCCTATATATTCTATGTTTTTTTCCTATACACACATACCTATGATAAAGTTTCATTTTTAAATTAAACACAGTAAGAGATTAATAACAATGACTAATAATAGAATTATAACAATATAGTGTAATAAAAGTTAAATGAATGTGGCATTAATAAATAAAGTAAAGGTTACCTGAACACAAGCACTTCAATACCACCACAGTCGCTCTGAAAACCAAGACAGCTACTAAGTGAATAATGGGTAGGTAATAGGTAGTGTAGACAGTGTGGATATGCTGGACAAGTGGGTGAATCTCATCCCAGTTGGGTCAGAAAGGGTTGGTGCAAGATTTCATCATGCTACTCAGAATGATGCCTAATTTAGAACTTATAAATTGTTTATTTCTGGAATTTTCCATTTAATGTTTTTGGACCATGGTTGATCATGGGTAAGTAACACCAGTCATAAGGGCGGGAGACTACTGTACATGAAGGACAAAGTCCCAGGGTGTCCCAAAGTTTAAAGGTTAGGAAGACAAGGGGGGACCAGAAAAGGAGACTGAGAAGTAGCAGTCAGTCAGTGAGACGAAGAGGATTGTGGTTTCCTGGACTCAAAGTAAACAAGAGATTTAGAGGAAGGAGGGGGGTTGGAACGGGGAGGGCAGTGGCAAATATATCACATACTCCTGAGTGGCAAAGTAAACGATGACTAAGATTCGCTGGATTCAGTAATGTCGATTACTACAGACCTTTATAAGAGCACTATCTATGAAATAGTAGTGATGAATTCTTATTAGAGGTAGATTCCCTAGAGAATAGAAAGAGAAGAATTAAGAGAAAATGAACATAGACAATTTTTTTTCAAGAATTTTCTACGAAGGGAGCAGAAATATAAGTTGTTAGTTGGAAGGAGATGTGGAATCTCAAGATTTCCTTTTTAGTAAATTGAAGAATTTCAGATGTTTTTATGCAGATGGGGATGACCTTATAGAGAGATAGCAATCAATGATATGAAAGAGAGAAGAGATTTTTTGGAGTGATGCCATTGATTAAGGGAGAGGAGAAGAAATCCAGTACAGGAATGGACAGGTTGGCCTTGCGTGGGAGTAGACTGTCCATTCACAGCAACCAGAGGGCAGGCAGAGAATGTGGGCACAGACACCCGTGTGAAGGTAAATGTGGTGACACAGCTTCTGGAAGTTCTATATGACTGTTTCTACTTCCTCAGTGAAAGAAGCAATGATGGAAGAAGAGGTGGAGGTTTAAAGAGAGCAAAATGAATGAAATGCTTATCTAAGAAAGTGGGAGAATGAATGGAACACGGAGATAATTCTTAAGCAGCTCCAAAGGTCTGTTGCTGTTTAGGAGTCATAATCTTAAAATCAGATCGGTCAGCGTGGTTGAGTGTTTACCTCCAGCCCAGTTCAACTGCTCAGGTGTGGACTGGGAGAAGTGTAGAAGTAGATCTCAAATAAATAAATTAGAAAAAAAAAAAGAAGTCGATCTCACTGAGATTGAATTTTTTAAAGAAGAATATAATAAAGCAAGAAAGGGAAAAGATAGTTGAAAGTGCTTGTAAGGGAGAAATTATAATGATCGTTATAGACTCTAACCTGGGTAAAGAGGGGAGTGAAACCACAGCAGGCTGCTACAGTGGGAGATGGTGAAAAAAGTACAATCTATGGATTGTAGGTCTTTGTGGGGTCCATTGGGATATTCAAACCAGAAAGATAGGACATGGTGGTGATCAGAAAGCAGCATGCTTGGACCTAAGATCAGGCAAAAGTTGCAATTATTGGTAATAATAACTTGTAGATCTGACTGTGGGAATGAGTGGCTACATTAGGGTGCAGGACAATATCACAGAAGCTAGAACATAGGAAGGAACATCTATATGATTATTGAAACTGGGTCTCAGCAAAGTTATTGAATTATAACTAAGTAAGAGTAAATGTGAGATACACTCTCCAAATGAGGGAGTGTGACTTAAAGTCACTGGATAACGGCCACAGAGAGAGTGCAGTATCGTTTGACAACGTTACTTAAAGTTGGGAGTTGTAGGACGGAAGGGGTAAGGATGGTCAAGAGGCACCATGACGGTCAAGAGAACATTTACCCTATCTGGGTTCTGTGGTACAAAGAATCTGAAGATAAAACAGCAACCACTTGTGAGGGGTGCTGGAGAAGAAGTGTCCTCCCAAGAGGCCAGATTTCTGTTAGAATGAAAAGGGAAAGTAAAAGATTGAGGATATATGAGATTGCTCTACTCAATTTGCTCTGACACCTGATGACTGGCTCTGACTTCTAAGGGGATATAACAGAAGGGTTTCCTCAGACATCTCCCGATGGCATCAGAAAATCGGGTACAGAGAGCCAAGTGGGGGATGAGAACCCAGAAGATGAGGATGCCTTGTCAAAAAGGTGTCTGATTTAAACAGATACAGAGGGCATATGAGATTAACCCTGATAGTCTCAAGGTAGATAGTGATATGAAGCTGTAGGTATTGGGCAGAGGGAAAAGGGAGAAGTAAGGATCCCATCAGAAGCACAGAAGTCTGAGAGGTGGTCTTATCTGGATCAACTCAGATTCGAGGGCACTCTTCTCATTTACACAGCACAAGGTACTCTGTGGCTTTCTCTTGATCTATTGGTGCATGTTTCTGGTGAAACTGGGCTGCTATTACTTGTTTAAAACCATCTGCATTGACATAATCAAGACCTGCTTCAGCTTTCCTTATAAATTGGGGTTTTGGGAAGTGGCCTGGCCAGCCCACTCCTAAATTTAGCTCTAGGAATAATGAATAACTCAATTTGGCTGAAAATAAACACTGGATTAAAAGAGACCATTTACGATAGGTTATAAGTCAGCCAGGATATCTTTGATTCTGAGTCTGGCAAAACACTAGGGAGTGACAACAGGTCATTGAATTTTGGTGTGTTCTTTGGGCCAGGTCTGCTAGAAGTATACATGTTTTTGGGAAAAGTATACTAGAAATCATACTTTTTGGACTATTCAGATGTATTTTAATATAAGAATTGTTGCCTTGTAACTCCTTACTCTGACTCAGTATCATTTTCTTTTATTGGAAGGGCAGATGCCACCTAGAGCAAAGTGTCCATTATTCAGCTTTCAGTCTCAGACCCGAATTCTTTGATGAATCCTTAGGAAGACAATATTTTTGAGAGTAAGGCATTTTGAAAGGTTTATTTCTAAAGGTCTTAAGCTACTTTTATATATCAAAAGCAAAGCTTAGATTTCTTATCATGAATATTTAATTTTATCCAGTGTTTTTCAGACTTCTGGACCACAATCCATGGTAGGAAATACTTTTTTTTTTATCATCACCAAATACACACACACACACACACACACACACACACACACACACACGCACACACGCACGCACGCATGTTTGTGTAAAATTGAAACAAAAATTTCAGGAAATGGTACTGCCCTTATTTCAGGGATGCCCCTAATATTTTCTATTCTGTTCAATTCTATTTTATTTCATCTAAAGAAATGCTGGTCTTAACTCACTAAATTGATTTTGCAACACATTGATAGCTTATAACATGGAATTTTAAAATCTACTATAAATCATACTGCAGGAACAGTCAAGGTATGTAGATAGGGAAAGGCACTGACTCATGAGACTGAAGAAATCCCATCTCTCTTAGCATTGTTATTGTTGGAAGGAGAGATCATGGAAGAGGTAGGGTAAGATAGACACGGGAGTCCTCATTTACCACCTTTTTAGGGTATAACCTTGAGGTGTGTGTGTGAGAGAGGATGTGAGTGAGGAAGTATGTGTGTGCATGCATGTGTGCATCTGTGCATGTGTGTACCATACAAGTCTCAGATAGACATGAGGGAACTGAAAGCATTGGAACTAGTGGCCTGGGTCCAGGGCCTAGGGATGCTCCAAGCCTCTAGAAGAACTTGTGCATTTGGGTTAGTAAGAGTCTAACTCGAGTCAGAAGCTGCGTAGTGTAGAAGTGGCTGAGAATTAGTCTAGATAAAGATAGCACTGCTGGTTCTCCTGGCTTAAGAAGAGCACACAGGAAATTCAGAAGTTTCTGTTTGGCTTGGTGTTGAGGTGCAGATGTGCTGAGAAGATTTGAGGGGTAGCAGAGTTGGGATTTCGATAAAGGAAAGACCAGATATGAATAGGAATTTTGCAGCAGTGGGCAAATTATTAATAGCATGAATGCTAACAGCAGCGAATACTGGTATGATATTCCAAAATATATGATGGGATCAGCAACACCTCCATGTATACCAACCCAGGGACCCGATCTGAGGTTGAAGCATAGGGAACTCCCTGAAGAGATATGAGGACCCACCTTCCCAACTGCCACAGACCTATGTAACCCCCTTCTCACAGACCCAAATGCCATACCTGAGATGGATTAGAGGAAGGGAGAGAGAACCAAAAGACTGAACATTTACCCAAAGGATACCAATGTATGTGAAAGAGACCGTTAAACCAGAAGAAAAAGAGATTATTTAATTGAAAATTTTAAGTCCTTTTGGTCTTGCAAATTTTGAGGAAGATTGGAGCAATTAAAGAAAATTTGAAATGGTAGTTTGTTACATTTGTATCTTCATTACAGGTGTAGTAACTTCCAGGTGTTTTGTGTTTGTGACCTAGGCAAGCAAGATGATGCTTATCTTTACCTAACACTAGGACACTAAAGCTGGGCACTTTAGATAGTATGTCACTTAAACTTTACCTTGAAGGTGTGTGCTATTAGTCCTATGTTATACAAAAACTTAGGACACAGAAACTTTGAGATAAATATTGTATTAAAGTTCACATAGCTGATAAGAGGCAGCACTGGGACCCTAACCTGTCGACCTTTAAAGCCTTATGTTATGTCTTGCAGCTACTGTGGTGATCTAATTAGGCTGTTGTCCCAGGCAGTGCTGCAGTCACTGATTTCTTCAATCACACTGGGCAAACATGGTCATATATGGGAAGGAGGAAAACAAAGGGATGTTAAAATGATAAACACAGTCAGAACCAGATAGTCTCCAGAGAGTTATAGATACTCTTAATAATCACATACACAGTGCTTTATAGTTTATAAAGCTCATCATATTTCTTAGTTGACCTTCACAAAAATCTTACGGCAGGTGTTCATATTATCTTCCTCCCGCAGATGAAGGAACCTGGTGTTGGAAGGATCGAGTAAGTTTCCGGAAGTCATATTGTTAAGGGGTGGAATAGAGACCCTCAGCCAGATCTTTTTATTCCTAAAGAGACACACATTGGAAGACTCTGACTTCCTATTTAGTTCAATGACAGGAAGACTGTGACAAAACATTCTGTTACGTTTCTGTATTCTTCCCTGCAAGTGAGACACAGGCACCTTTGCTCTCTCTTTCACGTCCTTTTTATCCTCTCACTGGTGGTTGCTTTTTGATGCCTGGCTGTGATGTTCAGGACAAGTGGAGACTGATTTTTTTTACAGGTGATATATGGCAATGGTTTATTTCCCTTTCTCTAGCCTGAGGATTGGCAACCACTGTAGCTGGGAAGCAGCTGCCCAAAGCTGGGGCATGGTGGGGGTGGGAGTGGCGGGGGAGGGCTCTGAAGATGCTTGGTCACAGGAGAATAAAGTTATACAGGCTTCTGCTTTCAAAGCCTTTAAAAGAAGATTCTGCTTGAACTCAGACCTTTCTGTCCAGCTGGTTTGGCACCTTTTCCTCTCTGGTTTTGAGGAGTCAGAGATGATGTGGGATAAAGGACACATGCCCCCCTGCTGACTAGAGACCAAGCTTGGAAGTCTGAATAAATTGGCTTCCACATTAAAAAAGAAGAAAGAAAGAAAGAAAGAATGAAAGCTCTAAATGAATTGTGAACAGAAGAACTGATGTGTCTCTTATCTGTCTGCTGCCTGTTGACTTTGGCGGTGAGATAATCACCATGGTTAATGAGGATCCTGGCAGCCAATTATTATTCATCCCTGATTATTCTCTTTCAGCATTGTTTTGACATAGAAAACCCTGAATGAATATCGAATCCCCAGTGCTCTGCAGCATTGGGGATTCTCTTTATAAACCACGATCTCCTTGTCCTTTCCCCAGCTCTTTCTCCCTGCCTGCCCTCTTTCCGCCACTGCTACCAACTGCAAGAGACGAGGGGGGACTGAGCAGGTAGCCTTCCAGACATCATATTCTCGCTCCAGTCACAGGAGCTCTGCTACAGTCTGCTTTATGAAATGACTTATTGGGTGCCATTTACTCCTAAGGGTTCCTCTGTGAAACAGCTGAAATCCACATGATCTCAGATGTTCACCATCTCTAGCTCCAAGATCTGATAGGGGTGCACCCAAGCTTCCTGTTTTCTATCCATTGAATAAGTAAGTGTAAATTAGTATTCGTCCTTATTATCTGTCCTTCCCCCAACAGTGACACCAGAAAGAAGGTGAAGAAACCTTGGCACATCCTGCTTATACAGGTGTCTGACAGCCAATGGAATTCATTTTCTTAGTCAAGCTAAGTTCACCTAGAGCTAACATTTCTGTCAAGGAAAGGGTGACCACTCTGAAGTTTACTCAGTCTTGGTCCCAATTTTGTTTGGTCCCTGGAGATAAGCTCCTCAGGTTAACAGTGTCCATGTACTTCTGTTCCTTTAACTAATCTAGGCCCACGTACTCAACTACATGGTGGGAGGGCACAAAAAGAACAGCAGGAGAGGCTCCCAGTCTCCAGTTAATTTGGGCATTCTAAAGGGCTTGCTCCGATCCACCGTTCCCTGCTCCCTAGTGCCCCTTCTCTGGCTCTCATGGATCGCTTGACTTTCTTCTGTTGACATACTATGTTGGACTCATTTTTCTGTCACATATCAGTTTTTTATATGTATAAATGTGCACTCCGGATCCATAAATTGCACTGGATGTAAAAGTGTTTCCTGCCTGAAACTCTTCTCCCACCATATCTTCTGGGATAAATTCTAGGGCTGTCACCTGCCTGAGTTTTTGTCAGGGTGAGAAATAGAAATGTGAAAACTTAAGAAAAGTCCAGAGGAAACAGCCAAATCTCTATCTGGAATGGGAAATTGGGCTAGTACATAAAGTCATTAATCCTTACCAGGCCCCAAGGTAGGTGATCGAGACCTAGTTTTTACCTTCATGACACTCACAGGCTAGTGTCTGATCCCTGACAGAGATAGCCAAGAGCCTAAGGGTTGTGATAAACCTGATTTGACCCAAGCTGGTATTAGGAGGCAAAGATTTATTTGGAAAACCGCGTAGGGCATGACGTGCTCCCAGGCAGTGATGATACTGGGGTACGGCAGCAACAGGGTTTGAAGTAGGACTAGAACTTGTTGAGGGTGGGAGTGGGTAGTGGTGAGAGAGGCAGGATGGATCTTACCCACTGGGGGAAAAAACTTGAAGGTTTGGGTGTTGGAGCCCAGGTTAAGAAATCTGGATTCAGAAAACTAAATTGTTTGCTGAATCTGCATTGAATGTTGCTTTTTAGGGCACATCTCTCATTCCGTTCTTTTGCTGATATATTAACAACATAGCTGTAGAGTGGCGTAGTATAAAGAATCTTAGACTTGTGACTCCTTTCTACCTACTTGCTACTTTGAATGTTTTGTCAAGTGGCTTCATCTCCCTGGATTTCATTTTCCTCATTTTAAATGTGAGAGTTTTAATATTTGCCTCGCTGTGTGGTTATGAAGATCATGTGAGAGGTTATGAAGTACCACATTATTTGGACGCTCAGGCTCTGTACACACTGAAGTGTTATTCTTGTGTGTTATGTCTATTTTTAATAATCCAGCTATCTTACTTCTGAGTATATATCCAAAGGAAAGGAAAACAGGATCTTGAAAGGATATCTACACCTCCACGTTTATTGCACCATTGCTCACAATAGCCAAGACATGAAAACAACCTAAATGTCCCTGTCAGTAGATGAAAGGATAAAGAAAATGTGATATATACATATAACGGAATATTATTTAGCCACGAGAAAGAAGAAAGTCCTGCTACATGCAATAATTTGTATGAACCCTGAGGGCATTATGCTGAGTGAAATAAGTCAGAGAAGGAAAATACTATATGATATCACTTATATATGGAATCCAAAAAAAGTTGAACTCGTAGAAACAGAAGTAGAGTGGTGGTTACCAAGAGACAGGGGGTTGGGTGAAGTAGGGAGCTATTGGTCAAAATGTATGAACTTCTAGTTATAAGATTAATAAGTTCTGGGGATCTAATGTATAGCATGGTGATTATAATTGAAAATTACAAAGGAGTAGACATTAAATGTTCTCACCATAAAAAAAGAAATGGTAATTATGTGATAAGATATAGGTCTTGGCTGATGCTGTGGTAGTAATCATTTTGCCATATATAAGTATATCAAATCAACATGTTATACACCTTAAACTTACACAATGTTACATATCAATTGTATCTCAATAAAGATGGGAAAAAGGGCTGCAACTTTCTTTCAGGGAGATGATGGGGCCTAACTGAAAATAACAAGAACTACTCATAAAACAGATCTTTATGCAGAGAGGAGTCAGTTTTTGCCTCGTTGCTAAGGTCCCAATTGTTTCCTGGCTGTATTTTGTGTGTCTGTGTCAGGCTATTCTGTGGGCTCCTTTCAGGAACTTGGTAATATCGGCCTGCAGATAATTAGATCAGTGTCATCACTTTCTCTGTTCTCCTTTTTATTCTGCTGTGACCATTTGCATGCAAATAGAAGTGGGTAATATTCCTTTCCCTTTAACAAGGTTAGCTTCTTACTGGGATGTAACTTGAGGAGCCATACACATAGAGGGGCTTTGGGAAAAGTCTCAAGTCACCGTGTGAGTGAGTGGGCTTTAATTGGGCCTACAAGACCCAGGTGTTAAGTCGAGCCATCTACCTCCCAAACCAGCCTTTTGAAAACTTACCCTAATGACATAGAGGATCTTCATCTGGGGTTCATCAGGATGCAATTGTTCAAGAGAAACTTTTAGGAGGCCTGCATTCTGTTGTGAAATTGTTTCTGGTGTTAATGAATTTATGTATGTTTTTATAGGTCTTCCCTCTGCCTAGGGCTTATCAAAGAGACTGACCTAATAAAAACTATCAAGAGTTTGCAAATATGAAGTTTGGGAGGAAGATGTACATATTTATTGTTGATTTGCTATAAAGCAATGGAGTTAGTTTTAAGAGAGAGCATAGGTTTAGATGTCTGTCAGAACCAGATTTAAATATTAGTTCCACCACTTAACTAATGGTTTGACCTCGATGAACTTACTCATCCTCTCTGATCCAAAAAAGAAATGAAGAAAATAATCCCACTTACAATTGCATCAAAATGAATAAAATACTTAGGAATAAATTTAATAACCAAGGAGATGAAATATCTGTACACTGGAAACTATAAAACATTGGTGTAAGAAATTGAAAAAGACACAAATAAATGGAAAGATAGCCTTGAATTCATGGATTGGAAGAATCAATATTATTAAAATGTTCACATTACCCAAAGTGATCAGTGCAGTCCCTATGAAGAATCTAATGGCATTTTTTTTTCAGAAATAGAAAAAACAATACTAAATTTCATATGATCCACAAAATTTCATATGATGCCAAAGCAATCTTGAGAAAGAAGAACAAAGCTGGAAGCATCACACTTCCTATTTTTAAACTATATTACAAAGCTAATATAGTTTTCATAATCAAGTACTTTTCATAGTACTAGCATAAAAACAGATACATAGACCAATGGAAGAGAATAGATAGAGCAGAAATAAACCCATGCATATATGGTCAACTAATTTTTTTTAAATAATATTATTTATTTTTCAATAACAGTCAGCATACACTATTATCTTAGTTTCAGGTGTATAACATAGTGGTTAGACATTTATATAGCTGACAAAGTTATCACCCCAATAAAACTAGTGGAGCTCTGATACTGTACATAGTTATTACAATATTATTGACTATGTGCCTTATGCTATACTTTATATCTCCATGACTATTTCGTAACTACCAATTTGTACTTCTTAATCTCTTCCTCCTTTTTCACTGACCCTCCCATCTGGTAACCTTCAAAATGTTCTCCATATCTATGAGTTTATTTTGTTTGTGTGTTTGTTTGTTCTTTAGATTCCACATGTATGTGAAATCATATGGCATTTGTCTTTCTCTGTCTGACTTACTCCACTCAGCTCAATGCCCTCTATGTCCACTATGAAATATCTTTTTCCGTCCCTTTACTTTCAGTCTGTGTGTGTCTTAATCTGAAATGAGTCTCTTGTAGGCAGCATATGTATGGGTTTTATTTTCTTATCCATTCAGTCACCCCATCTTTTGATTGAAGCATTTAATTCTTTTTCATTTGAAGTACTTGTTCTTAGATATGTAGTTATTGCCATTCTTTATTTAGTCCACAGCAGGAGACAAGACAGCCCTTTTGTATGGAATAAACCACTGGAAGCAGCTTGGGTGGGCCCACAAGTTGGGAGAGGTGGAGTCTCAGGGAATCACTTGGATGGAGCAACCTGTATTATCCAGGATGATGGCGACTCAGATATGGTGGGCGCCTGCATTCGCAGGGTGGGAGCAGGGTGGACTCAACAAAGGAACAATGGATACTGCCAGCACTTCTGTCTGGGAGAGAGCCACCTCTCCAGCTGTCGCCCTGAAGCCTGACAGCTCAGCGCCTCCCTGTAAGTCCCTGATGCACCTGGAGCAGCTGCCCCAGCATCAGAACTCAGAGTGAGCAAATCCGTCAGAGGTAAGGCCTGGCATGGGCCCTGCAAGAAGATTGTTTGTGACTCCTACACCCTTCTGTCTCACTCAGCCACAATCTCCTCTGGTTTTCACTGCCATAGGTTGTGAGGACCTCTCTTCCTGGTGCTGGAACCTCGGGCTGGGGAACCCGATGTGTGGTCGGGACCCCTCGCTCTTCGAGTAGGGGAGAGGGCTCCACAGTCAAGATAGCCCTCCCGTGTGGGACCTGGAAGTTTCAGATCTCTGGCCCTCTTATTGGTTTGAAGTGACCTGTTATTTCTGTCCCTAGTTGTAGGGCTTCTGTTCAGTCAGACCTCAGGCAACTCTGCATGCTGGTTGCTCTGTAGTTTTGTTATAATTTTGGTGTGGTCGCAAGAGGAGGCATGCACAGCCATATCTTCTATGCCATCTTGACCTGCATTCATTATGGTCAACCAGTCTTTGATAAAGGTGTCAAGAATACACAGTGGGAAAAATTGTCTTTTCAATAAATAGTGTTGGGGAAACTGGTTATTCACATGAAAAGGAATGAATTTGGATTCCTATCTTACTCTATATACAAAAATTAACTTGAAATAAATTAAAGACTTCAGCATAAGATCTGAAATTGTCAAACTTCTGGAAGAAAACATGAAGGGAAATCTCCTTGGCAATGATTTTTTTTTTTTTTGATGTGACAACAGAAGCACAGACAACAAAAACAATAACAGGTAAGTGGGATTGCATCAAACCGAAAAGCTTCCGCACAGCAAAGGAAATAATCAACAAAATGAAAAGACAACCAATTGAATGGGAGGAACCTATTTGTAAAGTATATATTTGATACGGAATTAATATCCAAAATATATAAGAAACACCTCCTGAAACTTACTGAATTTCATTAACCAATGTCACCATAATAAAAAACAAATTAAAAAAAATAATAAAAAAGAAAGTGATTTACTGAAAACAAAAACAAAGCCTCCTACAACTCAAAAGCAAAAAATCAAATACCTCAATTGAAAAGTGGACAAAGGACTTGAATATACATTTATTCAGACGTACAAATGGCCAACAGGTAAATGGAAATGTGCACAACATCACTAATCATCAAGGAAATGTAGATAGAAACCACATTGAGATCACCTCACACTTGTTAGGATGGCTATTATAAAAAAGACGAGAGATAAGTATTGGCAAGGGTGTGGAGAAAAGGGACCCCTGGTACACTGTTGGTGGAAATGTAAATTGGCACGGCCGTTACGGAAAATGGTTTGGAAGTTCCTCAAAAAATTTAAAATAGCACTATCGTATGATCCAGCAATTCCACTTCTGGGTATTTTTCAAAAGAATTGAAATCAGAATCTTAAAAAGGCATCTGTGTGCCCATGTTCATTGTACCATTATTCACAATAGTCAGGATAAGGAAACAACCTAAATGTCTATTGACAGATGAGTGGATAAAGAAAGTGTCGTATATTCATACAATGGAATATGATTCAGCCTTAAAAAACAGAAGGCAACTTTACCATTTGTGATAACATGGATGAAACTGGAGGACATTCTGTTAAGTGAAATAAGACACCAAAAGACAAATACTGTATGAAATCTAAAATAGTCAAACTTATAGAAGCAGAGAGTAGAATGATGGCTGGCTTTCAGGGGCTGGATGGAGGGGAAAATGAGGAGGTGATGGTCAGAGGGTGCGAAGTTTCAGTTATGCAAGATAAACAAGTTCTAGATGTCTACTATAAAGCACAGTACCTATAGTTAACAATACTGTATCGTGTCCTTAAATATTTGTTAATAGGGTAGATCTTGGGAAACTTATGCAGGTGATGGATATGTTTGTTACTCCGATTTTGGTGATGGTATTATGTATGGGTATACGCATGAGTCCGAACTAATCAACTTGTATACATTGAATACTTGCAGTTTTTTTGTATATCAATTATACCTCAATAATTAAAGTTTTGAAAAATAAATAAAATTTATGGGTAAAGAATTGTTTACTGAAATAAAGATACTAGGATAAATTTATGAAAAATATGGAGGAGAAAGTTGATCCTTAACTCATAATATCTTAACTTTATGTCACTAAATTTCTGACTATTATATACTATTTACCAATATATATTATGGGATGATTAAAAGAATAGACTTAAGAAATAAAATCACATTATAATTGATAACACTGTATTGTATAGTTGAAATTTACTTGGAGAGTAGAACTTAAATGTTGTCACCCTCCCCTCAAAAAGGTAAATATGTGAAGGGACGATGGTTAATGTGTTAATTAACTCAAAGGGAGTAATCTTTTCACAATGTATATGTACATTAAGTCATCACATTTGTACATTTTAAATCTCTTAATGTTTTATTTGTCCATTGTACCTCAACAAAGCTGGGAAAAAAGAAATAAAATCATAGAATCACAGTTAAATATTAGTTAATGTGTAATTAATTTTGGAGTGGGGAAAGATCTTTGTAAGCTTAAAATAATAGGAATAATCATAAAGCCAAATATGTACTGATTTGACAACATACAAGTGAAATCTTATTTATGTTTAATATAAAGCATGGTCTTCTGGAAGAAAACACAGAAGAATATATTTCCAATTGAGATAGGCAAACTTTTTTAGATGGTGTCCAGAAAGCACTAACACTTTTTAAAATGCTAAATTGGACTTCAACAAAATTAAAAACTTCTGTTCATCAAAAGACATTTCTAAGAAAATCAATAGAAAAAGCACAGACTGTTTATATTCATAATATACAAAGAACAAGAAAAAAAAA
>NW_011888999.1:1805435-1854244 GCF_000151845.1 Pteropus vampyrus | reverse complement strand
TGGAGAAAAGGGACCCCTGGTACACTGTTGGTGGAAATGTAAATTGGCACGGCCGTTACGGAAAATGGTTTGGAAGTTCCTCAAAAAATTTAAAATAGCACTATCGTATGATCCAGCAATTCCACTTCTGGGTATTTTTCAAAAGAATTGAAATCAGAATCTTAAAAAGGCATCTGTGTGCCCATGTTCATTGTACCATTATTCACAATAGTCAGGATAAGGAAACAACCTAAATGTCTATTGACAGATGAGTGGATAAAGAAAGTGTCGTATATTCATACAATGGAATATGATTCAGCCTTAAAAAACAGAAGGCAACTTTACCATTTGTGATAACATGGATGAAACTGGAGGACATTCTGTTAAGTGAAATAAGACACCAAAAGACAAATACTGTATGAAATCTAAAATAGTCAAACTTATAGAAGCAGAGAGTAGAATGATGGCTGGCTTTCAGGGGCTGGATGGAGGGGAAAATGAGGAGGTGATGGTCAGAGGGTGCGAAGTTTCAGTTATGCAAGATAAACAAGTTCTAGATGTCTACTATAAAGCACAGTACCTATAGTTAACAATACTGTATCGTGTCCTTAAATATTTGTTAATAGGGTAGATCTTGGGAAACTTATGCAGGTGATGGATATGTTTGTTACTCCGATTTTGGTGATGGTATTATGTATGGGTATACGCATGAGTCCGAACTAATCAACTTGTATACATTGAATACTTGCAGTTTTTTTGTATATCAATTATACCTCAATAATTAAAGTTTTGAAAAATAAATAAAATTTATGGGTAAAGAATTGTTTACTGAAATAAAGATACTAGGATAAATTTATGAAAAATATGGAGGAGAAAGTTGATCCTTAACTCATAATATCTTAACTTTATGTCACTAAATTTCTGACTATTATATACTATTTACCAATATATATTATGGGATGATTAAAAGAATAGACTTAAGAAATAAAATCACATTATAATTGATAACACTGTATTGTATAGTTGAAATTTACTTGGAGAGTAGAACTTAAATGTTGTCACCCTCCCCTCAAAAAGGTAAATATGTGAAGGGACGATGGTTAATGTGTTAATTAACTCAAAGGGAGTAATCTTTTCACAATGTATATGTACATTAAGTCATCACATTTGTACATTTTAAATCTCTTAATGTTTTATTTGTCCATTGTACCTCAACAAAGCTGGGAAAAAAGAAATAAAATCATAGAATCACAGTTAAATATTAGTTAATGTGTAATTAATTTTGGAGTGGGGAAAGATCTTTATAAGCTTAAAATAATAGGAATAATCATAAAGCCAAATATGTACTGATTTGACAACATACAAGTGAAATCTTATTTATGTTTAATATAAAGCATGGTCTTCTGGAAGAAAACACAGAAGAATATATTTCCAATTGAGATAGGCAAACTTTTTTAGATGGTGTCCAGAAAGCACTAACACTTTTTAAAATGCTAAATTGGACTTCAACAAAATTAAAAACTTCTGTTCATCAAAAGACATTTCTAAGAAAATCAATAGAAAAAGCACAGACTGTTTATATTCATAATATACAAAGAACAAGAAAAAAAAAACAGATAAAAATAGGTAAGAGACTTGAAGTGTTTTACAAAGGAAGATATGTGAATGGCCAATAAGCACATGGAAAAATTATCATCATCATCATCAGGGAAATGAAACTTAAAAACAATAAGATACAACTGTATATCCGTTAAAATGGCTGAAATTAAAAAGCTGACAGTAGCAAATTCTGGTGATTGTGTGGAGCAACTGGAATACCAAACATTGCTAATGGGAATGCAGTATGCTATAGTCATTTTGGAAACTGGTCTGGCAGTTTCTTATAAAGGTAAATATACACCTACCCTATGACTCAGCAATTCTACTTCTATGCATTTATCCAGGAGAAATGAAAACATATGTCTACAAGACTTGGATAAGAATGATCATAGCATTTTATTAATAACTACTCTAAGCCAGAAGCTACCCAATTGTCCATCAACATGGATAAACACGTTATGGTGCGTTTATATAATGGATTACTACACAGCATTAAAGAAGAAAAAACTACTGATATAACAATATGGATGAGTCTCAAAAATAGCATGTGAAGAGAAAGAAGCAAGATGTAAGAGAATGAATATATACTGTATGATTTCATTTGCATAAAGTTTTAAGGAAGGCTGTACTAAGTTTGGGTGAAAGAGATCAGAACAATTGTTTCCTGGAAGTAGGGATTAGTGCCATTATCAAGGGCTTGAAAGATGTAGGGGTGGTAATTCCCCTCACATGACGGTACCTCATCTACTGGCTTGTGCAGTAGAAGATGGATGGATTTTGGAGAGAGACAGTGAATTATCATGGATTTCATTAGATTATGACTACACTGTAACTGCTGTTTCAGAAGTGGTCTCTTTTCGGGGGGAGCAAATTAACACAGCTCCTGCCGCTTGGTATGCAGATATTCTTCTGGTAAGTGATACATATACACAAACACATGCGCACACATACATACACACCAATAAGCAGATACCACCAGAACTAGTTAGCATTCACTGGGCAGGATCAGAACTCTATTATAATTTAGACTGTCGGGACTTTGACAATCTCACCATTTCAGAAGGACATCATACTTATTCACTGCATTGATGACATAATCATTATATATATATGCCTTGGTAAGAAGCATGCATGATAGGGGAATAAACAACTCAGAAGATGGATAATAAACTCCTAAACCTTCAGTATAGTGTAGTCTGCGACAAGTTGAGATATAACCTCCACAGTGAAAGGCAAGTAAAAGGTAGGTTGGTGTACATTACATGCCTTACCAAGAAATAGAAACAATTTGGTGTATCCTTTTAGATTTTGAAAGCAACCTATACCACATTTGCATGTGCTGCTTAGACTATTAAGAGACATTTCCAAACGAGGCTTTCAGTTTTCAGTGAGGCCCAGAGAAAGAGAAGGTTCTGCAGCAGTATTAGTCTGTGGGGCAAGCAACTACATTACTTGGGTCTTACGAGTCCACTTGAGACAATAATGCTTAAAGTGAATACAGCATATTTTGATGATATAGAGGCTCTTGCAAGCCTCCTGAAGGACTCACAGCTCAGGCCATTCAGGTTTTGGAACAAAGCCATAGTATCCTTGGAAAATTACTCTTCTAGATTGCTATCAGGCCCTGGTAGAGACTTCATATCTAATCATGGGTCTCAAAGAGAACATGTTGCTGGGGCTGCACATAATGAACTGAGAGTCATTTTATACAAGCCATGAAGTTAGGTGTATTCAACAATTAAGGTGATCTACAGTTCCAGTTTGCCTGGGACTGAGGAGGCTCCCAGGGTATGGGACTTTCAGTGCTAGAATTGGGAATACCCTAGGACAACTGGGACAAGCATTCCACCATTAATTAAAAGTGACTTCTATATTATTAGGCTCGAGCAGGACCTGAAGGCAGTTCATTTTATGACTGAGACTTCCATAGAATCTACTGTTGCATTGCCATACCCACAGCTTCATGGGGAATTCTCTGTGAGCATTTGACAAAGGAAAAAAGTTTCAATCTAGATTATATATAGTTCCACATTTTTTACTGGCTCCAGCCAGAAGTGTTCTTTAGGAGTACAAGAGCTCAATTTTGTAGATGTCAGTCTGTCTTTTTTCCAGACTCATCAAAGGGACAAATTTTCTTGCTGGAATAGACAGTCTGTATTTGGATTAACTTTTCCTTCCCACATGCTTCTGCCAGATCCATTGTTTATGGGCTTTTAGAATGCTTTATTCACCATGATAGCATTCATACTTCACTGTTTTTATCCAGGAAAAAATTATTTACAGTAAAAGAAATGAGGATATGGGCTCTAGCTCATGGAATTCACTATTCTTATTGTGTAGTTATATATCTCATTACCTAGAAGCAACTGGGTCTATAGGCCAATAGAATGTCTAGTAACGACATTGACTGAGAAACAACCCTTTTGGAGGTCAGCGCGGACTTAATACATAAAGAAAGAATGTTTTCAACAGGGAACATACAATGGTTCCATGGAACTGGAATTTGAGAGTGTCACCTTGCCATTTTGGGCTCCTCATGCCATTGATCTAACATACAAAGTTGTGAGTACAATGGCTGAGATGAATGATTGTAATTTTCAAGGGAATTTGGGTTACTAATATACAGTGGGGCCAAGAACTATGCCTGGAAATCAAGGGATTCTCTAGGTTTACTATAGTGAACCCCCAAAAAGTAGGGCTGCTGAAGATCCAGACCCTTTAAGAATGAAGATTTGGTCATTCCACAAGGCTGTGAACTTTGATCAACTAAAGTGATAGTTGAGGAAAGAGGAACTCAGAAGTTAGTGAAATGAGGAAATTATAAAAGTCAATCATGGCATTGTGATCATTTATAGAAATGAAGACTGTAACAGTTATGATATTTTTTTCTTGCTTGTATGTAAACTTTAGTATATATTAACTATTTTTCCTCACTTCTTTTCTCTCTCTCTTTTTAAACATAGGAATTGTTGGGATTAACTTTACAATTTAATCTTCAGGTTATGAAATATTTAGTTGAAATTTTGACTGAATTAAAAGAGACATTAACCTAAACTCATCCAGAGATGGATATGGTGGCTGTTGGGACTCTGTCTCCCCTTTTGGGATGAGAATGCCTTCCTTCGTATAAGATGTACCTTGTTTGGAGGCAGCATGAAATTCTTATTGTTGCTATATGGAAATTTAAACATAGTAAGAGGGGTATGATTGGATATTGAGTAGGGAAAGAAATGCATTGTGCTGTTTATTTATCCATTGTTTCCTAGATCTGAACCCACTAGTCTATATCTCTTTTGTGAAACTGGGGATGGGACTCTGAACACTACTTTTCCTAGATTTTCTTGCTAGCTGGCTTGTAGTTAGGTTGTACCAATGTGAGGCACTGGTGGAAAATTGGAAAGACAAGGGATGAAGGGACTTTTTGCTAATTTCAGCTCCCTTTAGTGTCCTTCTAGCATCAAGATACAACTTCTTTCTTTCTTTTTCTTAATTAAAAAAATTTTTTAATTAAATTTTTTGGGTGACATTGGTTAATAAAATTAGATAGGTTTTGAGTGTACAATTCAATAATACATCATCTGTATATTATATTGTGTGTTCTCTACCCAAAGTCAAATCTTCCATAATCATATATTTGACCCCTTTTTCCCTTATGTACCCTCCCCCTCCTCCTTCCCTTCTGGTAATCATTAACCTGTTCTCTGTGTCTATGAGTTTTTATTTGCACCGTCAGCACCAGCTGTACCTGCCCCCTCAGTCAGAGCACCAGCTATGTAAGGCCTCTTCCTCCAAATCCCAAGTTCTGGTGACCCCACCTCTTCCTTTTGGTTTCTTCAGTCCCAAGAGTGAACTGTTGCTGCTGTTAGTAATAGCTGGCTTCCCTCAGAGACCCCTTTTGGTTCTTTTAGTCTTAGAATATTAGTACAAGTGATTTGTATTAAATGCCCATGTTTGAATTTCCTAGGTGGTTAACTTTTTCCTGATGGGGCCCTGACTGATACAAAGTGGATCTTCTGAGGAGGGGTGTTTCTTTGCACCCCTAGTGGCAAAGGTTAATGGAATACCCTAGGAAGCCAATACAAGATAACCATAATGGCTCAGACCTTTCAGAAATAAAGATTAAGGTTACCTTACCAAATAAAACGTCATAACTAGGTGAGGTGCTGGCTGAAGGCAAAGGGACCATGGGATTGGTAATGGAAGAAAGTCATTATAAATTCCAGCTACAACTTGTGATTATATAGTAGTTATACATATTTTTTTTGCTTGTTATATTTATATTTGTACTATTAACCAATTCCCTTTATTTTACCCTCCTTTTCATTATTCTTTTATAAAGGTGCACTTGTCATGCTTAACTTTATAATTTGGTTTATTAGGTTGTAAGATGTCAAGATGGAATTGTGATTGAGCTAAAAGAGAAAAGAACAGGGCCAATAGATGGATACTGTGATCTATGGGGCTTTGGGCTTTCACACCTTTGGAGCAAAGGATAAGTGTATTTTCATTTATTATGAGGGATAATTATATTATATGAGGCCAATATAATTATATTATATTTTGCTATTTTATTGATTGGAATTTTAAATATTCAGAAACTTGTATGTCAATATTGTGCATGTGAAGGAGCAGAATGTACTATATTTTGTCTCTTGGTATTTAGCATCTATTTCTACTTCTATGCCCTCAACCTCTGCCTGTATAGCAGATGTTAGAAAGATAAAGACTTCATTTCCAAGACTTGCTTGTTGCTAGGACCCTGAATGTAATTTAGGATCTCCTAATGAGATACATTCATGTTAGGTTTGGAAGGTGGAAGGAAGGCAAAAACCATTTTTACTGGGATAGTGGTCATTTTTATTGGGATGGTGGCCAGGATTTTTGCAGTGGCCAGACTGGATCATATGATAGTTCTATTTTTAATTTTTTGAGAAATCTCCATATTGTTTTCCATACTGGCTGCATTAGTTTACAATTTCACCAACAGCGTGTGAAGGTTCCTTTTTCTCCCATCCTGAATATTTTGTCTTTCTATTACATTTCCATACTTTTCTATCTTCCTCCTCTTCCTCCCACAACATTATTAATAATAATAACAGCCATTCATTGAATGCCTATGTATTGGTGCAAGGCAAGGATGCTTTATGTAAATTGTTTCTTTTAATCCATATAGAAGTTCTGTAAAGAAAGTATTATTTTTCATATTTTATGGTTGAGGGACTATAGTCTCATATGTATGACTTCCTTTGAGCAGAGCCTTTGCTGATTTTGATCTTATTTCTAAGCAGAGAGGAGAAGCACAGATACCTATAAGAGGGGATGTTTATATGTTGAAAAGAAAAATGTTTTTATGCCAGTTTTTATGCCTGTTTATGCATAAAAATCCAATGATTATGGAAGCCATCATCAGAAGTGCTGCCAAAGCCATAAGGCCTTGGAAGAGTGGTGGACTGAAGGAATCAGTAACTGAAATACAGATGCCCCCCAGTCCATTTCAGTGAAGAGAGTTGTTCCACATTCACTTCTTGCTCAGTGAATCCCCAATCATATTCTCTCTAACAGTAATACATGTGGATCCCCGCTTTATCTCCATATCCTTTTCAAATTATGGTTGATTATTAAGTTCAAGTCTCCATTCAAATATGATCTTACTCAGCTTACTTGCTCAGAAAATAAATTTAAGCAAATAAATTCATTTCTTCAATGGAAGAATACCAGTGTTATAGAATGTAACAGAATGGAGAATATTGATTTTAAAAAGTAGGTCAGGGAGTCCACCCATGGATGTAAGATGGGGCTGAGGCTGGAGGCCTAGGATAACATGAAAGAATCAAGGAGCCAGAGGTCTCTCTGAGGCTGAAAAGTCTATGTCAAAGGAGATAAAGTATAAAAGTCGGAAGAATTGAAAGTTGTGGTCAAAAAGTGGGATATTGGGGTTTAAGGTTTCAGAACTGAAACATTTTCACTTTTGGATCAAACGCCAGGTCTGACAATGGCAGTGGGCTATGGAAGAGAAGTGGGTCTCTGCACTTTCCCTATTCCTGGAACATTTGTTGCCTTTCCCTTTACCATTCTTACTGGAAAACTTCTATTCCCTCTTCAGTTATCAGGTGCAATATTATCTCACAGAAGCCTTTGTTGAGAAAAGTGTCTAAAACATAAAAATAAGGCCAAAAAAGTGCCGCGTCTTTTTAACGTCATACTAAAACATGTAATAAATTTATCTAAGGATCATCTGACTTAGGGAAATAAAACTTTATTACAGTTCTATTGCCCTGTAGGACGTTAACTTAGCAGTCTTATTTTAGGATTCCATTTTTTCACTGATTTTGAACCGGGTTTGTTATCCTACTCTTTCTTTCACTTATGAGTTAATTAAAATTATGACACTTGATTTCTATGTATCTTTATAAAAATTATGTTTTTAACATTTTGAAAATTGCACTTTGATTTCTTCTCTTCCCCTTTCCATAATCTATCTCTCCTTCATGTTTTCATAGCATCTTGTGCTTATTCCATGCATTGTATTATAACTATGAATTTAATTCATTCAAAGAATATGTATTGAATTCCTCTCAGGTGTCACATACAATGACAGGTTTTAGTGATACTGTGGTGAACAAGGCAGACATGGTCTGGCCTTCAAAGGTTTTTTCTTTTTCACAGCCTTCTCCACCTACTAGTGTGTAAGTCCCAATAGTATAGAGAGTATGGCTTAGCCGTTATGGCTTTCTCAGTGTTAAGCATTGTGCTGGCCCACAGAGTCACCCAATAAATACTTGTTGGATAAATACATGGATAAATGTATAATAGTGGAAATATGCCATTCATAGAACTGAGGTACTAGTGTGTTAGATGAACTGTTTCTTTGGGCTTGAAGTAATCTAAGATGATGGTGGGTATTAGAGTGAAGAGGCAGACTATAACTCAGTCTTAAGTAAATGAAAAGAAGTGACTGGTTTGTGACACAACCTTAAAAAAACAAAGTATTTACATGGTTGGAAAAGCAGAAAGGGCTGGAATTGGCTCTGGGAATTAAATGTAACGCCAGGAAAGTTGGATCCTAAGGGAAAGCAAGAAGGTAGATGAAATTTGAGAGAAGAGATGATAGATGTCATGGTAGTTGTTTTCGATGGAATAAATTTCTAGGGGGACCAGAGGAAAAGTTTGAGGTTAGGGAATTGAGAAGAGTGGGAGGTTGATTCAAATTAGAGGATGAATGGGGGTGAGTAGCCTATATCACAACTTAAAACTTGATCATATAAAAATACTCTCTTTTGAACTTTGTTGCATACATTTCACAGCACTACCTTTTATCTCTCTCTGTCTGATCACATGGTCACTCTCCCCATTCATTGATGGCACAAGGCCCTGTCTTCCATTCCACTCTCCAGGCCAAGCTCTGTTATTATTCTTAGTAACTTTAGTGTCTACGTGGACAAGCCACCCAAAACTCTTATTTTTCTCTTTATCAAACTCTTTTTATCGACAAATGTTTATTGAATGCTTTCTTTGTTCCCTGTACTATATTATGCAGTGGGTTTAGAATGGTGAAAAAAAATCATGCCTCCCATATTCATGAAACTTACTGTATACTTAGTGACATTGACATTAAATATAAATGCACAATATAATATATAGCTGCGTTTATTTTTGTACTAATGTTATAAAAACAGCAAGGTACTATGAATGGGATTACTGTCCTTATTAAAAAAACCATCCTCCCACACCCCCACCCCAGAGCACCTTGGTCCTTTCCACCATGTGAAGACAGAGGGAGACGTTTGTAATCTGCAGTCTAAAAGAGGCCTTTCATGCGAATCTGACTATGCTGGCACCATGATCTTGGTCTTTTAGCCTCCAGAAATTGTGAGAAATAAATTTCTATTGTTTTTAAGCCATCTAGTCTGTGGTATTTTGTTATATCAGCTCGGATGGACTAAGACAAGGAGGTCCAATTCCATACCATGCAGAGGTTAAGTAGGTGAAGACTGGAAAATTTGGTCAGGAAAGGACAAGAGAAGGTAGAAAAAGAAGAGAGAAGTTGGGTCCCGGCAGGAATACTGGTGTGGGTACGATGAAAGAGAGCATAATCGAGCATATCTGATGAGGGAGACAGATCTCCCAAGGTGGCAGGTTTGAGTAGCCACTGCTATGGAGTGCGAGCATAAAAGCTCATTTTGGGGAGGACACAGTGGGGTGAGAGAGAAAATCGACCTCCTATGGACAATTGTTCTTCCTTTTCCTGATTCAGTACTGGGTTCCAGACAGAACATATCGGATTCTTCTGAGAAGTTTCCCTGAGTAATAGTGATGTTGTTACATGGAACGAGTCACCTTTGTCCCGGGTATAGATCTCAGACTCAGCTGGAATTTCTCCTTTCTCAGAGTCTATCCACTGGACCTTTGGCTGGGGGAACCAGCCCCCTGACTTGCACAGTAATTGGACTTTTTTGTACTTAGTGGCCTCTACATGGAAGTGAGGATTTGAGCCAAGAACTAGGAAGAGGAAGAGAGAGAAGTCAGGTCTTATGCCCATTTTCCTGCACACATATCCCTCCTCTGCTTCTGAAGAGTTATTTCTGCTGACTAGACCCCAAAAAACAGAATAACTGAGGCTCTGAAGAAGTCTTGGCAACAAAGGATAGGGACCTAGACTCCTGGGCTAGAGAGGAGTCCAACACAGTTCAACATGATGTCTTCTGCCTATTTCTTGACTCCTGGTATGATTCTCTTTATTATCTTTTATTTAGCCCCAAGCTGTGATATATGAATAATGAAGTGAGTAGGAGAAGTAATGGCCATCTCCTTTTCTCCTATGATTTCTTTATATTTCCTAGGAAAATTAGATCAGAGGAAGAATCCTATCCCAGAATAAATTCACTCTTGTAAAGTGTCAAGGGGAAAAATGTGGGCCATTACTACCACTTTCAGCTCAATTGTACTATCATTGTACAAGGAGCCTTGTTGGAACCCACACAATATTGCTCATTGTCAGAGGGTCGTACATTGAGGATTTTCAGAGCCGCAAGCCCATTATACATGACATTTCTCACAAGCTCTGTCCTCCCGAAATACTCCACGGCTTCCTCAGGCTGGTCTCTTCCATCTTTGTATTGGTGTACCAGCTCGGATGGCAGGGATCAGGACCAGCTTATTTGCATATTTTTAACACTTTGAGCAGGCAAGAGGAAACAGGGCAACTCAGCTTCAACACCCAGCATGGCCACCAAGGATTCATGGGGTCCCTCAACTCAGAATGCTCCTGAAAAGAAACAGAGATGGAGTCAGTGAGGACTGGGGGTAGGATTTGGGCAGAAGAGGATTCGATTCCACACATGATTGTCTATTTCTATCCTAACAAAGTCCTGGGGGACAAGGTCTGAAAGGGTATAGTTGCTGGATCTTGGGGCTCTCTTTTCTGACCTGAACATACACATAGAGCTAAAAGAAAGCTGGAGATGTTTGAAGTAGGAGATTTAGGACTGGCTAAGGTGAGGCAAGCAAAGGACTTAGGGCACAAATTTTGAGGAGGCACTCATTTTGGGGGTATAAGTAAGTGCAAAGTCAGCAAGATCGTGAGAGGAAGTGTCTCTTTAAATTTGGGGCCTTAGGCTCTTCACTTAATTCACTCTGTGGGGAGGAACCTGAGGAATCTGGCTGCAGGAGGTGAGAAATAGACATACTAGCTCTTTCAAGTCAGATTCTGTCTTTGTCTTGGAGGGAGGAGGGGAACTCTGATGGCTCTGGAGTGGATAGTTGGATAACTGTGTTGAGAAAGTATCTGAAGCAGCGCAGTGGTAAAGATGTTTAAGAATCATTAATAGGTTTATGGACACGCCACCCTGAACAAGCCTGATCCCGTCTGATTTTGGAAGCTAAGCAGTGTCGGGCCTGGTTAGTACTTGGATGGGAGACCACCTAGGAAGACCAGGTGCTGTAGGCGTAAAAAAGAAAAAATAAAGGACTGTAAACTGACAAGGTCTTTGCAATCTTTGAGGTCAACCAAAGGTTGCCTTGCTTAAAAAAAATAAATAAATAAAATAAGAATTATTAATAATGTCAGCCATGAGCATGGGATGAAAAAATGGGGGCATACAAACTAATTTTTGCTAATCTTATTCTACATTATCTTGAGACTCTAGGAACTAATGCTTCTTTATTACCATGTGGAGCGCCTTTACTTTCTCTCCATCTTTGCCCCACTGCATGCGCATTTGTACTCAGGTGTGTACACACACACACACATGCACGCACGAACCCTTGCAAGCACACATCAGCAGGCCTGGATCAGGAGAGACAAGTAAGAATGCCTAATATACTAATATACTGCCTGGCACTTAGCAGAATAAAGTTAACCTCTTTCCTTTTCCCAGGATCTCATAACATTTGTATTTTTGTCAGACTTTTCCTTCCAGTTTTGTTTCCTTTTTCTTTTTCCTCCCTCTTACATATCAGAGAATCAGAGGCCCACATAAGGATTCCTACCTGCAACCAATATGAGCATCTGGAGGCACAGGTAGAGAGATGAGGCTGCTATGAAAATTGTAGAGATTCGCTGTCTCCTCAGGTGACCAAGGCAGGGTGACCCCAAGGCTTTGTGCTGACACATTGGAAAGGGAGGGAGACACTGTAATGAGGAGGGAGACAAAAAAAGAACTCTGGGACTTAAGTCAAGGGGCAGAGAAAGGAACACAGGGCTCGCGCTCCTGGGCAGGGAAAGGGCACACCTTATCTGTGGGACTAAGGAGAGGGCCAGCGTAAGAGTCTTACTCCTTTTTATACAAGTTTTGGGACCATTAATTTTCAGGACTACTCATGGCTCTCACATTTCCACCGTCTCTCTCTTATACACATCTGTCTGCTCCCATTCAGCCTCCTTCACTGGCTCCTCTTACTCAACTCACAGCTTAACTGTTTCTCCCCCAGGGCCCTGTCCTGGTTCTTTTGCTCTCCTTACTTTATATGTTTTCCTTTTGTGACTTTTTATAATCTCATGGCTCCGACTACCTTCTACATGCTGATGACTCGCTCTCAAATGTACATCTTCTGTACATAATGTCTAAGGATCTAGTAGCAGGACCCTGCTTCTACAGGGACCAGGAGCTTAGGGACCCCTATGCCTTGGACCAATAGGAAAAGCAGGTGGCTTCTATCATTTCCTGCCTCACTCCCTTCCCCAGCCTGGCCAAGACAGGCTTCTGATGTCCCCTTCTAGAACATGTAATTAGTAGTAGTAGTGAGGAAGTATCTGTAATGCACCTCAACAATTACTACAACTTGGAATTTGGTGGCCGTGGCTGTGAAGTTTGCTGCCCAGGGCCCAGGGCTCAGAGATCTTGCAGCTCAGAGAGTGTCTAGGAAGAGTTGTCCCAAAGAATGGAGGAGGAGACATTCCAAAGGCTGTGTTCTCTTCAGGAAGAGGTGAAATATGCTTCAAATGTAGGGAAATGAACCCTGAGCAGATAGAGGCATGTGGTATAACCATGCAAGGTCTTAAGGACCATGAAAGCAATTACAGAGATGGAGCATACATTACTTCATGGATTAGGAAGCACTTCTCAACCTTTTTGATATCATGGCACACAGAAAAAACAATGTTATTTGTTGGGCAAATAACTGTAGTAAACTAGAAGGGGATTAGGCTTTATGGACTTTGTGGAATAAATGACATTTTCTCTATATTATATTAATTATAAGAAAAATGAAATAGAAATTATCAAGAAGTATATTAAACATAAATTTAGAAGATATACAACTAAAAATCTTAAATTTTTATCATTTTTGAAGTTACTTCAATAAATATAGCTTTTTTATTTCCAATTATATACTTGAAATGACTACCAATTTTCTTGCAATTATATGCAAATCTACAATTAACCTAAAATAAAAAATTTTATTAAAAAAAAATTACCCAAGAAGATATAACCAGTTAAGCCACATAAGCAAAACTTAATCTAGTTTTTATCTTCTGAATGTAGGTGAAACTTAATTTAGGTTATTTCTTGTAAATGCCTCTGATAACTGTAAATAAAACTTGTCTTCCTAAAGTGGTATAATTACTTTTACCCAATCTCCCTGTTACTTGGGAACTCCCATTGTAATAACAACCAATCATTGTGAAGATTAAAAAACTTCCTCATTCTCACTTTATAAGCCTTCCTGTAACATCATGCCTCTGACTTTCATACTGCTTTGGGATTTGTAGTCTCCCTGTTCAAGAGCAGTTTGTTTCTCACTCAATAAAATATTCATATAAAATTTAAAAAAATGAAATGAAATGACTATAGATAATTATCAGTGTTTAATTACAATTATCAATGATGATCTCTTCAATTTCTTGATAGTCCCCGTTGGTGAGATATTTTATTTGCATAAATTGGTGATACAAATTTTAAAATCTTTTTTTATTCCCATTTAAAAAAAATTGTATTTAAAGACCCTAACAGCTCTTTCTTTTCTTTCATTTACAAATATAATGTTGAAATTTCTTGAAATCCAACTGATTTTTTCTATCCAGTGTTTCAAAATAATGAGTTTTACTTTGCAGAATAGGCATGTGGTGTTAAAATAATCACTTCACAGTTAGTTTGCACATATCAACTGCAAATTGACAAAAACATCTGATATAAATGAGAACAGAGTTTGGGTGCTGCTGCTTTGAGCTCTGCCAGGAATCACTGCCAGGCCTCCTTGTTCCTCCAGTCAGCTCCAGGTAGGGCCATATTTAGGCTTCCTGAGCATCCACAGTTTGAACTCTTCCTGTTGCTCTGTGGGCTCCTTTTCCTTGAAGGGCAGCAGCATTCAGTGCAATTGGCTGATGACTAAGTCTAAGTAGTTAATCAAGCAGACTATGTAGTCGCTGTCACCAAATGGGATTTGTCAGATGTTGGTCCTCACATTTGCTGCTCATCTTGCCAAGCCATCTGAAGAATCCAAATGCTAGTATAACTGGTATAAGACATGCTGAAGGATAAAATGTGAAGTCCTACAGGTATCCGTACTGGTACATTGTACCTTCAACTAAGTGGGGCCTGTTTCCAAATCTCTTGAGGTATAGAAAATGACAGGTTAAGTACAACATTTTATGGCAACTATCTCACCAGAGCAAGAGAAAGGTAGCTGGTTCCTTTCCCTCAGGAAAGAGGCAGCCCTCATGAATGTCAGGGAGCGGACACTGTGGAAGCAATTCAGAGACCTAAGAAGCTGTTGAGAGAGCTGATGGAGAAAAGTGGGGAGGATCTTAGCAAAGAGTTTCAGGCTATTAGTACTAAGCTCTTCAAATAGCTAAGTCTTGACCAAAATCTCTTTATAGAAACTCACTGCAAAATTAAAACATATAATACCATTTCTCTAATAGTTGCTTTGTATTTCTTTCATACCATACATGACATATTTATGGTGGAACCCAAAGGAAATAGTTTTGAAAAAAGAAAAACAGGAACAAGACTTAATGGTTTTATAAAGTCTCTGGAGGATTATGTGGCCTTAACCATACATTTTGGGGTTTACTAAAGCAACTCTCAAGTAGCAGCACACCAGGTCTAGTTAGGGGTTTATTTTCTGAATAGGAATTTATAGCGTTTTGCCAGCTGTCAATCATACTTTGCTGGATCAGTTCGATGTTCTTGGTAATTTCCTTTAGGGAATTCACTTGGTCCACTGTGGCTACTTCTTTAGGCTACATCAAAATTGCCAGATAGTGATTTCGTTTTAGTTTTCCTACCCCTCTTTAGTATTTGTAACTTTCTTCTCTGAAAGTAAGAATCCTGGCTCTTGATCTTTAATATATTTATTTTTTGATCAATCCTCCTGTATGAAGCCAGTTTCTCATCTCTGTTTCTACCCCTTCTCTTACATAAATTCACTCCTAAACCCTCTCCAACACTATGCTTGGCATTCCCCCCACATGGATGCCTCCTTACCTTATTTGGGTTCTGACAAGTCATACCCCATTTCTCACCTTGCTCTGGCTCTGACTCTCATTGGTGAGCCCCTCCCTCCCCTACAATGGACTTTCTCCTCCTCTAGGTCAGGCTGCTTCCATGGGTTGGTATCCCTTCACTGCTTGGGTTCTGACCCTTTGCTGTGGGCCACCTCAGTTCCCCATCTACACCCTGCCCCATTGCACTGCCAGCACAGATGTCAACTTTGCTCTGCCTTACCCAAATACTTTAAGACTGGATTGCTCAGGAAGGGAAGAGAAGAGGAAGAAAGGAAAAGGAAAAAGGAATGGGAGAGGAGGGAAAGGCTATTCCTTGCTTTTTAAAATATAAGAAAAATAATTGTGAGAGATGGAATGGGAAATAAGCCTCTTCAAACAATTTTAAGAAAGAGTACATATGAGGTTTGAGGGTGTTGACATTTATCTTGTTAACACTATTCCTATCTGAGCACTCTTGGAGAGTCTTTTTACACTCTCAGGTGTAAGATTTTGAAGACCACTGATCTAGGAGTAGCAGATTAAGTAATGGAATGGAAACACCTAGGAAGAGACTTTCCACCTCACACAAGCCCCCAAACTATTCAATTACCATCACTATTTTACCCTAACCTCCACAGTTCTACTCCCTTTTCCCTCCTCTGTCTTCTTTCATCCCGCTTTCCTGTCAAGAAGCACTGCTTTCCCCACCATGCCTCCTCTGTGCAGTAGAACTGTTCACAAAACACTGACTTGGTCCTTTCCTCAAGCTGCCTCCTCTTCTAGCTTCTTCACTGATCCACTTCACAGGTGGGCGCTCCAGACTTACCTTTGCCTCTGCAGTGGGGCTGGGTCTCTAACAATCTGTGGTAACTCTGGTTAGAGATTTTTCTCTCAGGAGCTCAGGGCTGGGAGCTATAAGGTAGTCTGGGTTAGAGGAGGGATGTCAAGAGGTGCTGAAAAGAGAGAAACTTTGCAAGAGTGAGATATTCTCTGATCAACTTTGAATTTGGGCTGGGACTCTATGTGTGACCTGTCTATGGTGGAAATAGGTACAGGGTTTCACAAAGCAATATTTTTAGGGCTTTTGATCATCATAGTCTTAAAATGTGAAACTGAAAACCAGACATGTAACTTGACAAAGGTCACGAAAATAAGAATACATACATAACTAGACAGGTTGATTTCCTATAAATTAATGATTAATAAGCTCAAGTGAACCTGAAATACTCTCTGATGATCATACTAGGTTTTCTGAATATGCTCAATCATCCACTTTCCATAATGGCTTTTCACACTTTTTCTCTCTTCTCAAACCTCCTACGTTACTCTGTTGGTTTCTTTAGCTGCTTCCTCACTTCATTGACTAAATGAAGTCATTTGGATAGGAACATCTTTACCTCCTGTACATTGAATCTACATATCTATGCTCACTGTCTCCAGAACAAAGCCAAAACTTCATCGATCTGTAATTTCTCCTTTTCTGTTGTAAAAGAGAAAGTAGCTTTCTATCTCCATGCCCTGACTTCCTATCATTTTATGAACTCATAATTTGTGTATTAAGTTTTTTTGCTGCTTGAACTCTCTAGAGAAGTTTCTATTTCCTACACTTTATGCTGACAGATAAACTAAAGTCCCAGTTTTCTCATCTGTTAAATGGATTTAATAGGAATATCTAAAACAGCTGGGAAAGATGGGTTCTTGCCTGGGTCACACACTTTAGAGGGCTCACTTATCATAAAAATACATACAAAAATGCATTTATAGAAGAACTTGTAGTCAGTACTGCCACATGGTAATGGTGCTTAGTTAAGACTTGTAACTGCAAACACCCACTCTCATAATTAACACCATTCAGGCCCCAGGGGAACACATCTCCTTGTTTTTGTCCTATACCCTTAAACCAAAAGATAACTGCATTTGAATGCAGTAAAAATTTGTGGTTTGTATTGTGGGCTTTTTTTGGCGGGGAAGGATGCCAATTTCAAATACAATTTTATTTAAGACATTGCACTGTCCACTTATAATAGTGTTTATAAAGTACAATGTCATTTCCTTTCCTTGTGTACAGTTATTTACCATAGCAGCTCCACCTTAAAACTGCCACAGAATTTGCTACAGATTTGGGTCCTTCAATGTTTTGTGGGGAACAAAAACTAAATTCACATTCAGGTTGTCTTGATCAGTCTTTTCAATGGCGGCCCAGAGGAAAAACTGCCAGAAGGAGGAGCACGGCCCCCAGGCATTCCTTCTGGCTTCCCTCCTACACTCTATGTGGTACAGCTTGGGGATGACAGGGTTGTAGACTTTCTCCAGCTCTTTCTGATGATGTTCAGATTCTTTGTTCTCTTCAGTCTTTTATTAAGCTAGTCTATGATTTATTACATTTGTCAAGAATCTTCTGTTTATCCTCATTGTCGAGCTTAGAAGTTTCTCATCTTCAAAGGTGGTTTTCACATTGATTGCAAAGAATTCAAGTGAATTTTTGGAGGACACCTTGTCCCACTGCTTCTCATCTTCAACTTTGTACTTCTCAGCTTCTTGGACCCTATGTTCACTGTCTTCCTTGATCAAATGGTTCTTGTATTAGTCATGGTAAGCTTGTTCTCTTTTCCTGTATTCTTATCCACAGCAAAGACAGTGAGGATGCCATTGGCATCAATATCAACAGTGACTTTAATCTAAGGACCATCACAGAGTGCAGGAGGTGTGCCTGTGAGTTCAAACTTGCCAAGTAGATTGTTATCCTCGGTTATGGCGCACTCATCAGTCAGAGTAGGGAGTAAAGGTCTGTCTGCTTGGCAGGATTGGTAGTATTGTGCTTAATGAGGACAGTCATGACTCCACCAGCAGTTTCAATGCTAAGAGAAAAAGGAGTAACATCCAAGAGCAGCAAATCTTAAATGTTTTCAAATTTGTCTCCAGATAGGATGGCTGCCTGGACAGCTGCACCATAAGCAACAGCCTCATCAGTGTTAATGCTTTTATTCAATTCCTTTCTGTTGAAAAAGCCCTGTGCAAGTTTCTAACTCTTGGGGTTACAGGTAAAACTACCCACAAGGACAGTATCATGACTCTGAGACTTGTCTGGCTTGGCATCCTGAAGGGCTTTCTATACAGGCTTCAATGTGCCATGGGATAAGTAAGCATTCAATTCTTCAAATTGGGCAAGGGTAATGGAGGAATAGAAGTTGATTCCTTCATAGTGTGAATCAGTCTCAACACTGGCCTGTCTGTTGGAGACAAGAACACATTTAGCATGTTCACAAGCAGTACAGAGGTGATACACAGCCCTCTTATCCTCACTGATGTCCTTATGCTTGCCCTTGAACTCTGCAATAAAATGATTGACTATTCGATTGGCAAAGCCTTCTTCATCTAGGTGGGTATCTCCAGCTGTAGATTTAACCTAAAATATTCCATCTTCAATAGTGAGGATTAACATATCAAAAGTGCCACCTCCTAAGTAAAAGATCGGCTCATTTCTTCCCACTCTAAGCCATAAGCAATAGCAACAACAGTTGGCTCCTTGATGATTCTCACTTAGTCGAGACCAGCATTGATTCCAGTTATGCTGAGAGTCATTAAACTAGGGTGATACTGTGACAACAGCATTGGTAACAGTCTTCTGTTACCAAGTAGGCTTCAATGATTTCCTTCATCTTTGTCAAAACCGTAAACGAAAGCTTTTCTAGATGGAAACTTTTTGTTTCTTTCTTTTATTCTATTTGGGCCTGCCTGCATCATTCAACATCATGTAGGGTCAATGCTTCATATCAGACTTGTAGTTCTTGTTTAGAAAGTTTATTAATTGTCGATTCAACTTCTTTAATAGATATAGACTTATTCATATTGCCTATTTCTTTTCGTGTGAGTTTTAGCAGATTGTATCTTTTAAAGAATTGATCCATTTTATCTAGGTAATAAAATTTGTGGGCATAGAGTTATTCACAGTATTTCTTCATTATCCTTTTAATATCCATGGGCTCTACAGTGATGTCTCCTCTTTCATTTCTGATATTAGTAATTTATGTCCTCTCTCTTTTTTCTTAGTTAACTTGACTAAAGGCTTATCAATTTTATTGATATTTCCAAAGAAATTTCTTTAGTTTTCATTGTATCTCTACATCGATTTTGTTTTCAATTTAATTGATTTCTGCTCTAATTTTTATTTTTTCTTTTATTCTGTTTACATTGAATTTAATTTCCTATTCATTTTCCAGTTTCTTAAGTTGGAGGAAGCTTAAATGATTGATTTGAGATTTGCCTTGTTTTCTAATAAATGCATTCAATGCTATAAATTTCTTTCTAAGCCCTACTCTGCTGCATACTACAAATTTTGATAGATTGTGCTTTAATTTTCAGTTCGAAATATTTTTAAATTTCTCTTGAGATTTCTTTTCTTGGGCCATATGTTTTTTAAAAATGCATAGCGTAATCTCCAAGTATTTAGAGGTTTTCCAGCTTTCTTTCTGTTATTGATTTTTAGTTTAATTTCATTAGGTTCTAGAGTATCCATTATGATTTTTATTCTTTTGAATTTGTTGAGGTGTATGTTTTGGCCCATAGAATGGTCTCTGTATGCGAATACTTCATGTAAGCTTGAGAAAATGTGCATTCTGCTGTTGTTGGATGAAGTAGTCTGTAGGTGTCCATTATATCTAATTGATTGATGATGTTGTTGAGTTTGACTATGTCTTTACTGATTTTCTAACTGCTGTATTTGTCCATTACTGATAGAGGATGTTGAATTCTCAAAGTATAATAGTGGATTTATTCATTTCTCGCTATCATTTCTCGCAAAGTATAATAGTGGATTTATTCATTTCTTACGTATTTTGACACTGTTGTTAAATATATACACATTAAGAACTGTTATGTCTTCTTAGAGAATTGACCCTTTTATTATCATGTAACGCCCTTATTTATCCCTGATAACTTTCCTGCCAATGTGCTTGGTATGAAATTAATATAGCTACTCCCACATTCTTTTTCATTAGTGTTGACATGGTAAGGGGTTGTCTTCCTTCTAGATTCTTTCAGAATTTTTTACTTACTTTGCATTTATTGATTTTCTGTAGTTTGAAAATGATAGGTCTAAGTGCAGTATTTTGTGTGTTTGTTTTTGATTTTTGGCCTTTATCCTGCTTTGTGTTCTCTGGTCTTCCTGTATCTGTGGTTTGGTGTTGACATTAATTTGGGAGAAGTTCTCAAACATTATTGTTTCAAATATTTCTTCTGTTCCTTTCTCCCTTTCTTCACCTTCTGGTATTTTTCATTATGTGTATGTTATATCTTTTATAATTGTACCACTGAGGATAACTTCTTTTCTTTTCTCAGAAGGATTACACATTGGTGGGAAAAAAGGCACATAAAAGTTTCAAGTATGAGAATTAAGAAATGTTCTGAATCTTATAGAAGCGTGCTTCTTCCTGTACTTTGATTTTGATCACTATCACTTTTCTGGTCATTTTCTTTTAGATAAGCTGTAACATATTAACACTCTTCTTAACTTGTAGTCTGGCTGTGGTCAAATCTATGCAGATCAGAAAAGTCCTCTTATCTCTCATCTTTAAAGCTAAATATCTTTTGAACAGGTTATAATTGTTTGAACTGACTGAAGAGTGCATTTGAATGGCTGATGCTATGTGTAAAAATTGGACTGGTCTAATATGTATTTTCTTATGACTATTTACTCCGCTGCTAAATATCAAAATGTAATCAGGTCCACACAGTCCACACAGTATGGCATAGCCAATTTGGATTCTGACAGTCTTTAATGGAAGGTAAATGAAACTTTGATTGCTCTGATAGTCCCTAATAACCATTGGGGCTCACACCGGGCAAAGTCCATCTCAGAAGTTGTCACAGGCAGCAGTTTTATTATGAACTCAGAATTTCATGGTATGGAGAACTCTAAATTTATTTTGGTTGAATGTGACTCATTAGTGGTAGATGGACAAAGAATAAAACAATATTATTTAGTAAGTCACCATAGTTACTATTAAAAATGAATACATGCATAGATTTATATTTTTCAACTTTAGGATATTTTCGTGGTGGCTTTGAATTGCCTAATGCAGAATCCTAAAAAATTAAATCGATGGCTTAGAATTCAAATGAAAAATAAATTACATTTTAGAAAGATTGCATAAAACTTCTTCGAAAGATTTGCCTTTTCTCTACAGCTTTGCAACTGACAATCTGTGTTGGATTCCTGTGACCCTGAACAATGACGGTGGAAGTGGGCCTTTATTTCACATTGCCTTTCAGATTGCTCTTTAAATTCCCTGAGATGAGTGACTTTGTCAGTTTTGATGGTAAAATGATGCTTAAGATAAAAACCAGAAAATGCCTTAGCTAGAGTCGTGACACCTGTGAGATATCTAGGAGCAGATTCTATATAAAGATTTGCAAACAGGAATGATAGGGGAACATGTTAAGAAGAATTCTTAGCTCAGAGCAGCTTAGCGGAGAAAAACTAAGACCACCATATGGTTATTTTATCTGTCAAAGCACAGAAAAAGCTTTTGCTTCTTACACATGAGAGTTATGGAAAACTATAACATTCTAGCATACGTAAGTAGATGTTCTATCTCACCATGCTAAAAAGTTATATAACTCAGAAGAAGTTGAAGAGAAAGTTCTTTGGAGCACTCATGGATACTTCTGAAAACTTCAAACCTAGAAGAGAGGCTACTGAGTCAGATGTCAGAGAACACTGCTCAAATCAAATACAGCTGAGCTGTAGTGTGAGGAGAAACAACTGGGTCTCCTCCCGGAGAGATGTGTTATCCCTAAAAGAGAGCAGGAACTCTGAAAAGAATGGCTCTTGGACCTTCAAATTTGAAAGAATGAAAGAGAAAGCCTGGTCTTAAACAAAATACCTTTAAAAATTAAACACACACACACACAACACACACACACACACACACACACACACACACACACACACCCCTTTTGTGGCATCTTGAAGAGTCCTCTGATATTTCTTTCTCAAAGTTAGATCCTTCCTTTATACTCTAAGAACCTGAGACTCACTTAGGACAACGATGGTAAATAAAAAGCACAGTAACTCAGGCCTGCATTCTGAGCTTTTATGTCTCATTGCCTGTCACAAGGAAGCTTCCTGGACATATTAAACTTTTTTAAAACTTCAATTCAATAAAAATGAAGATTTTCCTTTTAGGTCACCATTTCTTCTGGCAGACTGAGTCTAAAGTGCACTTTATTTCCCTTTAATTTAACAGCCACAGCAGCTTTTCCAGTTAAATCGACTGTTCATTATTGAGCCCCATTTATGAAGGGGCTGTGCAGTGCAGTTTAATGAATCCTTGGCACAAAGCTCCCTTTCAGAACTGAGAAAGAATAGGGGCTGTTCAGGCCCTGTAGGGCTGTATGTCAAAGCCAGCCCATAATGCCTGTCAGCCAAGGGCAGAAATTCCCACTGATATAAGAATGTGCAAGAAATCAACTTTCACTACTGACGAGCAGATTAAGACACGATCAGGAAATGAGACTGTAGGTTTAGAACAGTGACACCTGTTTGAATAGAGCGATTTTCCCATCCCTTGATCACTGTGTGACTGGGGAGGGCCATGGTAGAAGCAGCAACACAGCTAAGAACCCAAAGCCTTCCAAGGTCTTCCGAGATGGGAAAGAAAGACCAAAGACTATTGTGGGTGGGGGCAGCTTTGGGCTAGGTGTTGTGCTAAGTGTTTCACATTCCTTTTTTTATTTTAATCTTCATAACAAGGATTAATAATCAACATTATGAGGATTATTCACATGTGATGGGAAGGAAACTGAGGCTCATATGATTTCTTTCTTGGTTCAAGGTTACATTGCTAATTAGCCACAAAATAGCAATGATAGGATGAAACATAGGCCTGTCTTGCTCCTGTTGTCTATCTTTTCTAGTGCTCTGAAGTGAAGTTAATCAATAGATTTGGTCCTTTGGAAACATCCAAACTCTAGTCACTAGGAATATTTTAAAAATTTTAATTGCATGTAGTATACATTGAGTGTCTACTATGTGCTAGGCACATATGATGTACATTGGGGATACAAGCAGATAAGATATGACATGAATATGTGAGGAGTGTAGTGATGAGCCTGCCTTTAGTGCAAAATTAGTCTCTATTTTAAGCCCCAGATCTGACAATGTATAACTTTCTTACCGTTCAGAACCTGGGAAAGCTCGGGGAAGTCCCTCTCACTAAGCCTTAGCTGTGCTGCTCTTTCCCCAGCCTCCACTCTGCACAGTGATCAAGGGTGATGGCTCTGCTGACTCTGGTATTGCTGACTGCTCTTCAGAGGGTAATATGCTGCAGAGGATTTCTACAGAAAGGAGTCCTAGATGCCTTTATGTTACATTAAAACTATGAAATCCCTGAGTTCTTAAGATGGGTGTGTGGATTTGTTTTCTTTCAATATTAAGGAACAGATCAAATCTGTTGAGGCATAATTTTAAAAAAGATAAAATCATGACTCTTAGGCAAATATAAAATGAACCACATGTAAGAGATTCTATTTAACTGATGAATTAGCAAGGAAACCACTAAGATATTATGATTGAGTCAAAGAATATTTAAGAAGCCAAGTGTATTTTATGCACTGATAGGATAAGATTACTAGATTACATAAAAACTAGGCTATAAATCTTTGTGGTTATCTGTTTCATGGATAGAAATTATTTTCATCTCTACTAGACAAAACTCCACCAGATAATAAACAATTTTACTAAATCTGGGACCTTCAATCAATAGCAAATGGTGAGAGAAATTAAATATATTCCTCTAGACAATTTCTGGGTGGTCTTTGTTCTGTGTAACATTGAAAGAATGTGGGATCCACCTTTCTGCCTTATTTCCAAGCCTTGGATAATTTTTCTGATAAGTCCTATGTTTTACAGAAAGGTAAATTTGGACCTATGTAGAGAAAGGAAATGATCTGCCTACATCATAGTGAGTTGTTGGCAAAGCCAGAACTAAAACCTTGTCTCCTGTCTCCCTAAAAGTGTTTGTTCCGCTTTACTGCTGTGGAACCACATAGCAATCTTGTTTCTTCCACTGGAGACCAGACAAAGAGAGGAACTGTACTTTTCTGATTATGAAGAGTGAAGGGACATGTATTTTCCAGGGCAGCTTTTAAATTTGGATCAATGAACTGTGGGAGCAGGAAAATATGCTAATTCACCTATTTTTATGAAGATACAAATTAGGAAGTTAACCTTGGAGTTTACTTCTTTTAAGTTTTTTTTTTCAATAACAGTTGACATATGATATTATATTAGTTTCAGGTGTACAATATAATGATTAGACATTTATATAACTTACGAAGTGATCACCGTGATAAATCTAGTACCCATCTGACACTGTACATTGTTATTACAGTATTATTGACTGTTTTCCCTATGCTGTACATTATATCCCATGACTGTTTTCATAACTGGCAATTTATACTTAATCTCTTCATCTTTTTTACCCATTCCCTCCCCCGCCACCGTCCCACCTAGCTGGCAACCATCAATTCGTATCTATAAGTTTGTTTCTGTTTCATTTGTTCATTTATTTTGGATTTTAGATTGTACATATGAGTGAACAAGGCTATTTGTCTTTGTCTGATTTATTTTACTTAGCATAATACTCACTAGGTCCATCCACATTATTGCAAATGGCAAGATTTCATTCTTTTTATTGCTGAATAATATTCCATTGTATATATATACCACATCTTCTTTATCTATTTGTCTATTGATGGACACTTAGGTTGCTTCCATATCTTAGCTATTGTAAATAATGCTGCAGTGAACATAGGCATGCACATGTCTTTTCAAATTAGTGTTTTGGATTTCTTTGGATAAATACCCAGAAGTGGAATTGCTGGGTCATATGGTAGTTCTATTTTTAATTTTTTGAGAAATTTTCATACTGTTTTTCATAGCGGCTGCACCAATTTACAATCTCACCAACAATGCACAAGTGTTCCCTTTTCTCTGCATTCTTTCCAACACTTGTTTATTGATTTATTGATGACTTTTTATTTATTCTATTTATTTATTCTGACTGGTGTGAGGTGATCTCATTGTGGTTTTAATTTGCATTTCCCTGATGATTAGTGATGTTGAACATCTTTTCATTTGTCTGTTGGCCATCTGTATGTCCAGGGGTTTACTTCTACTAACTGCACAGAGGTAGTTCGGTTCCTTAGATAGAGAGGGATTCCTGGAAACATATCTTGAGATGGAGAGTTGTGTACAGCAGTTGATTGAGAAAGACTCTTGGGAGATACATCTATAGGAAAGTGAAGAAGTCAAGACTGGGCAGAAGAAGCTGAGTGCCATCAGCTTCCATTGATTGTGTAGAAAGCTTTGGAAGTGAGACGGCCTTTCAGATTTGATTCAAATTGAAGCAAGACGGGTCTGGTCTTTGTATCCCTGCATCACCTAGCCAAGTCACCAGTGCACTTGAGCAAGGCAGTTTCCTTCATCTGAGGGCAATGCATGGTGAGGGATCCAGATATCAGCCATCGGTAGACAGTAGATTTAGCAGCTGGGGGATGGGTTCATCAGCCTCCAGAGAGGATCTGGGCAGAGCACCACAGTATCCACTCTGTCTTGTTTTTATTACAAGGTTAACTGTAATAAAAATTTTAAACTCAAGGGCTAATACTGATGGATTAGTAAGTAGTGTCAGGAACACTATGTTGGGAAGGGTTCAAGGGCCGTCTGGGCTCAGCAGAAAGAGTATGGGGATTGATTAGTGATATCTGTAGGACAGTGGGATATGATGCCATTTCTTCTTGGATTTAATGACTACACCACACAGTTTGCCTGGGACCATCCTGATTTATGCCTGTGCTTCCAGGGTAATTATTGACAAGTAATGTCACTTTTTATTCTGAAAAACATCCTACAAAAGATCAATTTTTTGCTCGTCCTAAGAAAGAAGTTCTCAATCTTTCTATTCTGGCTTCTCTCTCGAAAAGTGCTTCCTTCTCTCTGGATCTTATTAGGGACTAGTGGCCTGGTGTCCTCAGTGCATTTAGGATTTCAAAGAAGATCTTCTTTGGCAGAGAGGATTTTCTTTAGCAACGTCTGTTTCTAGCTTAGAAACACAAAACTCTCTTGAGGCACAGGTACAAACATTACTGGCAACCTTCCTAGAATGGGCAAGAAAGAGGTAGAGTGTGGAAGTGTGAGGCAAAGTACAAGAAGAATAAAACAGGTTACAATCACAAAAAATTATTCTGCCACAAGTTAAAGCAGAGCTTTGCAGATCTAGCCAGTCTGGCCTGACTGAAGACATGTCGACTCTGCATTTAAAATTAGAGACTATTAAATATAAAAGGGAATGTAGACATCACCTATCCATTTTATAGATGGGACACAGGCCAAGGTTATACTCTAGGTATTTGTAGAGCAGGGATCAGGACCCTGGTTTCTTAAGTGTTCCAGTCTAGTGTTTCTTCCACTGGACCAATTTCAGTTCTCCAAGGAGAAATTTGCAGAGCCTGTAGCAGTGACAACAACATGGAGGCAGCAATTTGGCCTTGGATAAAAGAGAAAGATTGCTCTCAGACCTGGGATGCCTTGGCAGAGGGCTTGGCGAGAAAATTGCTATATGCAAGAGCATGGGCATTATTTTGCCTGTGTAAACAGAGCATGGCATCAAGTTGGGGGCCAGAGTTTCTTCTGGTGCCAAGAAAGTGACAAATGCTAAAGCCACTACCAAGAATAAGGCAGTGTGCCACACACCATAGAACACAAAGATAAATAAGTTCCTCTGCTCAGAAATCTCTAATGATTCTCTCCATTTTCATAAAATCAAGTCTAGGCTCCTTTGCATGGCATTTTAGGTACCTTTTCCAATGTTTTCTCCCTCTACTCCCTGCCTCACACCATGCGTTCCAGTCACATAGTACTATTTAAATTACCCTGATACTACTCTGCAGCTTTACAACTACATGTCTTGGCTCATGAAGACTCTAGTTTGTTTCTGTTTCATTTGGTATTAAACCCCCTCACCCTCACCTTTTTAAAAAACCTATCAAAATTTTCCTATCCTTTACGGCCCAATTCAATGGCATCTTCTTTATGAAGTCTTCTCCAAAAATCTCGCACACAACAAATTACTCCCTCTTATGTGCTCCAGCGATTATTTTCTTGTGCCTTTATTCCAACACTGTTCAAAGGACAGAAAGCATATCTGTGCCATTTCTTCATGTAAGAGCATGGGGTACCTAGGATATAACAGGTGCTCAGCAAATGTCTGCTAAATGAATAAATAAATGACATGACCATTGGACTCAAATAGATCATTGGGAATATGTCTGTCTTCTTAGGACCAGGACTTAATTTATGTGTTTTTCCTTGGTGCTTTTGATGGTGCCTAGCAGTAGATATTTATTAAGTGACAGTGATGGACAGGTACTAGCAATTTCAAGGCAGACGAGGCACAGGATTTAAAGTTAAGCACTGTCAATACAAGCTTTTTGACCTTTGGCAAGCTGCCTAAGCTCTGTGAGTTTAGGTGTCTCTAGTAAAATGGGGTTGAAATTAATTATCTGAAAGGGTTATTATGAGAATTAAATATGTTAAAGTGCCCAATACTGCTTCAAATGTAAGGAGGGAGCTTAATCAATGCTTGTTGAGGGGATGGACAGATGAATAAAGAAGTGCCATAAAAAAGATAAAATATCAGGAAAGCATGTGAGAGGGATATATGACAGTTCGTGGTAAGGAAAATTCAGGATTTTGAAAGCAGAATGGGATCCTCAGAAAGTGTAATGGAATTAGTAATACCTTGGTTCTATCTTGCAGAAGTATAATTGAAAAGATATTTAATCAAGTATATTAAATTCTACGGTCAACAAAAGTCACTTTAATAATAATGAGGAAAGACCAAGTGTAATATAGCAAAACTTAGCCCTAGGCAGGGGAGTCTAAATTCAGTTTCACTTTTCATAAAAGTCATTTTGAGGCAAGGGGATCAAAAGATAGCTGTAGTATCTAAGACTTGAAATCTCCCCCTTAACTCATTTTCTCCTCGATGTGGTCAGGAAGTGCGCTCCGGAAAGAACAGGCAGGTTTAATGCAATTATGCAACGTTGGCCCTCCCCAGCTTGGCCATGTGCTTGGCAACTCCAGCTGGCCTCACACAAGAGAAAGCAAACTTCAGCTGCCCCTCGGGCCATTGTTTTAGCACTCCGCAGAGAAGTGTTCCAGCGGCTGATCGGAGCTACTTAAGCTGTTTAATTGAATGAATTCAACCTCATATAATAGGATCTAGGTCTTTAAGTATTTCTGTCTGCCACACCGGATATTGGGCTGAGGGCTGCTCAAGTCACCCTGCCTTGCTGAGGCCCTGAGTCTCTCTCTGTCCGCACTTGTCACATTTTAGTGTAAACTTATGGATCAGCTCAGAGCAGCTTATGCTATGTTCTGATGGAATCTGTGTTCTGATGGAATTGCTCCACACCGACTCACTTAAGTCCAGTGTGTCTAAGTGGAGTAAGATACCAGGTATTTGAATGAAGTCTGAACAACAACAAAAAATTCCACATGGAGAATTTTGTATAATTTTTCTCATTTCCAGGAAAAGGAAAGGGCATAGTTGCTATTTGGAAATCACGTCCTTCATCTCCATCCTGGACTCATGTGCTTGGGCCTCAGCAGACTGGCCACATGATCGAGCAGGCTCTGACTGAATTATAACAGAAGATATCACAATTGAAAGGCAGGTTTTTCTTCTCCAACCTTGCTCTCTGCCAATCCATCTTTCATACTAATGCCAGAGAGAGATTTCTTTCTTTTTGTGTTTTATAATGTGTATAATGTACAAACACAGACATGACAGATCTTAAGTGTACAGTTACTTGAGTTTTGACAAATGCATACACCACGTGCCCCCTTTCAGTCAATCCCTTCCCCCACAGGCAATCACTATTCTGATTTCCGGCACCATAAATAGTTTTCCTGCTCTAGAATTTTATATAAATGAAATCATATAGTGTGCACTCCTTTAGTCTGGCTTATTTGGCCCAACATAAGGTTTCTGAGATTTATCTATGTTGCTGCATTAGTATTTTCTACCTTTTTTTTATTACTGGATATATTCCATTCCATAATATCACAGAATAATATTTCTAAAATAAAGAACTGGCCATTCTCTGTGCTTAAAATCCTTCATAGTTCCCCACTGGTAGTATATTAATGCCAAAAATTTTCAGTATAGCATTCAAGACTCTTCTTTGGTTATAGCCTCATCTCCAGCCATTTCCACCCATGAAAACCGTATTCCATGTGAACATCTCGCTGTTCTGCTAATATTATCTGCCTCCTACTTCTATGTATTCTGACCTGAAATGTTCTTTGCCCCTTTTCCTCCATGGCAGGTTTCTCTCCAGCCTTTAAGCCTCTGTGAAGCCTTCCCTCACCTCTTAGTCAGTTATTCCTCTGTCCTCTGTGTTGCCACAACCCCTAATACTTCCCTCAATTATAGACTAGATGTTGGGGGTCCTTGAGAATGGGATAATGCACAGCTTCTCTTGCAATTTTAGGATCAGAACAGTGTTATGCTCTTTAAAGAGAGGATTTTAAGATAGCAAATTGATAATTTCATTGGTTGGATTAATGAATCAGATTGTTCAGCATTATCTAGAATAGCTTTAACAGCTCACCTGAATCAGGGTCTGTCTTTTCATAGTCTGGGAAATTGCCTAAAAGTAATTGAGATGTATTACCTCACGGCTAACTCCATCTCTTCAGAGATCTGGTGCCCATCTCTAGATTGCCTAGGGAGTTTTTCTCATTTTTTTGACATCTGAGAACCTCTTAATGGGAACTCAGCAGGCATGTACCCCGCCATTTTTTTTTTGGAGATATAATTGATATACTATATAACTTTAAAGTATATAATTCAGTGCTTTTTAGTATATTCACACACAGTTATATACCATCACCACTATCTAATTCAATAATATTTTTATCACCTCAAAAAGAAACACCACACACATTAATACAAATTGCCAATTTTAGGTAAATGAAATAAAATTTTAAAAAGTTATAGATTATAGCAAGAGAACACAGCTTTAAATAGTAACAAAACATTTCATCTTAGTCACAGTGATAAAATTATATGCAGTTTTTCAGCAAAGTGAATATATTACTATATTCAGATCAGTAACGGATTGCTTCAGCTGTAGGTCAGATTCTTATAACTAGGCAATTTTTCTTACTGTCTATTCATACTAAATTAGAAATTCTAACTCCCAATTATAAGTTTTTGGGAATGACAGCAAGTGTTTATTGGTTCTGTTAGGTAGTTCTGGATATTTGAATCAAACAAGGCATCTTATCCATTATACACCTAACAGCCATCCTCCCTTCTTCCTGCAGATGGAACCCTCCACCTCAATAAGTGTAGATGCCTACCCAGTTTCAGGGACTAAATTATGATTGGTCTAAACAAATTATGATAATATCCTTCCCTGTGGTAATCGAGTAGTAGAAGGGTAAGCATAGAATCTAGTCTTGGCTAATGAGATTTTTTTTTTTTTTCCTGGGGAGGGCTTCTCTTTCTGTAAAAAATCATAAACATCCTGAGGAAAAGGCCCTTTGCCTTTTGAGAACAGGAGCGTGATGTCTGGAAGTGAATCAGTCATTTTGCAACCATGAGGTATGCACATAAGGTTGAAAACTAACACATCAAAGAAGATGGAACATAAAAATAGAGTCTGGGCTCATGGTGGTAAAAAGGAGCAGCTGAGCCAATACCAGAATTTGCTCACATTAGGCTGTCTCTGTCTCTGTCTCTGTCTCTGTCTCTGTCGCTGTCTCTCTCTTTCTCTTTCATCTGTCTGTCTGTCTATCTTTCGTTCTATGAATAATAGCCCAATTATAAAGACCTAGACATTATAAAGGGACTTCTAACTCAACATCCCATCAGATATGAATTTTATTTTCATAAAGTAAAATAATATGCTTGGATATTTTAATTGGGAATATGGCAGTACATGTACTTCCAATTCCACTTTTGGCTGGATTTGGTTCTAGAAAGTACTTTTTAATGCTCAATTGCAGCATGTTGATATAGTTTTGAAGGATTTTTCAATAATGTGCCTCTAATTTTTTTCTTGGATGAGTGAATCATCACCTGAAAGGAAAAAAAAAAAATCGAACTTTAGGTAATCAAGTAGCTTTCACCACAGTTCTATTCCTAAAAATCCTGTTATCTTATCCTCAGCATAAAGCAATCTTGATATTTCATCTCTAAAGTGATTAGTCCTGGCTATTCAGGATACTGAATATGTTGCTAAGATAAATCACTTGAGAAATACCCTTGATATTGTTACAATATCCTTATTAAAATTATAGTGTCATTATTTCTACTAGGAATAGAGTAATTGTGAACTAAGTGAAAAACCTCATATAGAATGACTTCTAAAATTTTAATTGATTATTAAAATAAATGTGTGTAGTTTAGAAAGGAAAATAGTGGTATATTATAATTTTCTTTCCCATTTTCCCTATTTCTGGCTCTCACCTTAAACATTTAAAAATTATTTCTTCTATTTTTAGCTACATGTTTCGAAACGATCTTATGTAGCAGACATAGAGATGCACTGTTCAGATTCCTCTTCAAGAAATAACTCATTACCCAGCTGCTAGAATATGGTGAGCTGGCAGCCTTGCTTGTTAACTTGTCCAGGTTTCCCTCTTCTTCTAAACTTAGGCCACACTCTTCTTGAGGTGATCCCTTCTGATGACTGGGCAAGGTAGTGATACAGAAGCCTAGCCATTTCTGCCTAATGCAATTTTCCTTTAATGAGTCATCTTTGCTCTAGACATCCCCTATGGGTTTGCAGACTTTTGCCAGAGTCATAAAACTGAGGTCTTCCCTGCTGGCTTCCTCTCTTCTTTCACAGGTCTTAAATCTCCATTGTATTCTGAAAGGTTTCCTTGTCCTGTTCTGCTTTGTCTCCCTTTCATCTTTCATAAGTACTACCCATCAAAAAACCACTTCCCCTGAATACTCTATTAATTATATATTTGTTATAGAGTACTCATACCTTTTCCACCTGTGGGATAGGCCCTTCTTCCCTTTCTCAGTACTCCCAATGTAGTTATGGAGCACATTCTTCAATGGTTCCCTGATAAAAATTTCTTGGGAGGCAATCTTATAAGACATTGTATGCCAGAAAATATTGTACTCTCAGGTTTGACTGATCATTGGGTTTGGTATAGAAGTCTAAGTAGGAAATAATTTTCTTTCAGATTTTTAAGGACATTGCTTTATTGTTTTCCAAGTTCTAGTGTTGTTAATGAGAGGTCTGAAGTTATTCTGATTTGTTTTTATATTTTATACATGATGTTTATTTCTCTCTGGAATCTTGTATTTATTCTTTGATATTATAAAGAGTTCATAATAATGTGCTCTCATCTGGGTCTTTTTTTTCAAGTTTGCTAGGCATTTAGTGGGTTCTTTTAATCTGGAAATGCTTCCAGACCCACTGAATAATATATAAAATAGGGAGAAAAACAGTATCCAAAAAAACAGGGGATCTATCATGGAAGAGAAGCAAAGAGAATTCCCTGGATAATGATCAAGAGGTTTCACAACAATTGCATATAGCAGGCCTAGTGACAATGAATCCACCTTGGAACAGGAGAATGGAGAATTCCTGGACAAGAAGGGATTTAGCTGTCTCCAAGAAAAATAAATGGAAGTTTATTTCCTTATGTATTTAACCATGAATCCTTCAATGTGTAGAATCTTTCAGTTCTACAAAATATTCTTATTTTATTTCTTTGATAATATTTTCTCCACCCAGCCAAGCATTGCTCAAATAACTGACTCTAATATTGTGGTTGTTATTTTAAGCTACTCAGTTTAGGAGTAGTTTGTTATACAACTATAGGTGACTAGAATAACATCTACTATTTTAAGATGGAAAATAGGATCTAGTGTTAGTAGAACCTGGTTTGCAAGAGGAAAGGATGCAAAAAACAGACACAAAAACAAAAAAACCAAGAGATAGTTTTTTGGAGGGTGTACAATTTGTAAGGTAAATTATTTTTTATGCAATTGATACTTTATAAATTGTATGCTGAAACTAAGGAATTGATTTGTTTTATTTGAGGTTTCAAAATAGAGAGTGACAGGAAATTGGTATGGGGAGACAGAGAACAAAAGGTGCATAATTATTTCTCCCTTTATCATGTGCATTCCTGACATCTCTGAGGACTAAGATTGTCCTGCAGGGAATATGATTAAAGTTACAAAGAGGAAAACAAAATAAGTAAATCAGCTTTTGATCCTGCTGCTATATTTACCCACAAGAAAGGAGGCAGCTCTCAGGTGGGCTTTTGTCTAAGTAATGTCCTGAAATCCAAGTGTAAAAGAACAATATGAAATCTCAATTCTCCCAAACGGTTTGGGGCGAGTTCAGCCCTTGAGCCCCTGGGAGGCTTGGTTCCCAAGGAGACTAATCCCACTTGCTCAGCATTAGGTATCACTGGAGCAAAAGAACTCTAGTTTGAAGCTCTGCGGAGAGGCCCTAGTGCAGCTTGGAGTGGGGTCCCTCTGCCTCACAGGAAGTGAAATGTATTGATGTTAAAGCCATTCAAGTGAGTGTGCTCACTCAGGGTGTAGGAGGAGGGGCTGATGGGCAAGCAGGAGCTGGTCACTGACTTTGATGAAACTAATTTCATCCCAGATAGAGCTCTTCCCTAAAGGAAAGGAGATCAAGGAGGAAAGCAATTGAGACCATGAGGTGGGGTCTGCATGTACATTTTAGTTGGATATTGGAAACTTTAAGGATTTATTTTGGTCTCAGATATAGAGCTATTTCAAGCAGAAGTTGTTCTTAGTTGCCTTGTAATCTATAGTTTCCATAAATACCATTGCTTTGATATGACCATGCCTCTGCCAAGACTGGTCCCAGCGATAGTGTTTATTTGTTTGGCACACTCAAATGCATCATTTAAGTCTCAGCTCAAATGCTATGTGCCTATACAGCCTTCTCCAACTTCTCTGGGCTGACTTGAAGGTCTTTTTCAAATAGACTCCCACTATCATTCCTATTTTATAGATGAGAACATTGAGGTCCAGAGAGTTAAGTGGCTTTTTTATAGTTGGTCAGATAATAAGGGTTGATTGGACCCCAATCTCAATCTCTGGCTCTAATTTCCTCCCTCTCTCTACTATATTACACTGCATTTTTCTAAGTTTCTACAGTCCACAAGTATAGCTACTCTCTTGCATTTGAAAATAGTCACTTACTTTGTTGGGGGAAAGAAAAAGTGATGCTAATTTTATAGGGTGATGTATTGGTAAGTAATGAGTGGGGCCTAAGAAATAAAAAACATGGACATTTGTGGAGCTACTTTGGGCCAGGAGTTTTCATATGTAGGATCTCACCACAGTCTTGAGGAATTGAGATGACCTCTACTGTACAGATGGAAAAAGTAAGATTCAGAGGTATTATTTGCCTGTTATGTTATGTAATTCTCACAAAGAACAGTTACGACTTTTCACATTTTTCAGATGAGGAAATTGAGCCATACGAAGATGCACTGACTTGTCCAAGAGCGCTCATCTAGCAAGTGGCAGGCCAGAATTTGAAACTGGCCTCAACTAACTCTAAATCAATAGAACACAAATGATCTGGGAATATAGAGTTTTACATATGAGTCTTTTGATATTCCATTGATTTTGAATATGATTATATTAGAGTTTAGCTAACTCTGGGGATTAAGAGAGATTTTTCAGACTAAAGATGTCAATTAAATGTATTGTCCCACGCAGTCTGTGTCTGGGGTGTAAGGGCTGCTCAGTTCAAAGAAGGTGAAAAAAAAAAACCCCACAAAACAAACAAACAAAAACAAACAAAACCAGTGTTCTTGGCTGCCAGACTCAGAGGCCTATGGAATAGTCCTGTCTGGAAGAGGAAGGGAATTGCTGACATCCACATCTGAGGAGTGAGAAACACAACTCAAGGACAGGCCCACACAATTTTTCTGAGAGCAAAAGTCACTAAGAATGAAATAGACAGTCTAATCATAGAGAACAAAATCCTGTGTGCGTAACTCAAATGAAAGGTACATTATAATTGAAACAACTTGAATTTAAAAAATAAAAAGTTTGTTTCAATTGTGTTGGCTTGGGGTAATGCTTACTTCATCTCTTAAATAAAGAGTATTCCTCTGGCCTTTCTTCTTTGGTAAGGTTGTGCCCTTGGGGTGCTCAAAAATGGATTTGCTACATCCTGAAAAATGAAGCTTAAAGAAAAGAGACTCTGAACCTAAACTATGATAACTTATTTAGAGAACACTGTATCACACACACAGTGTCTTCATATATGTGATCTCATTTAATCCTCATGAACACCCTGTGATAGAGAAGACGGGAAAGGGAACATAGTTACCTTTTTTGTGTTTTAGAGAAATAAGGGCAAATATGCTTCTCAGTTTATGGGACAATCAACAGATAAGGATTTTTTACAGGTTGTTGCCTTTAAATATTACAAGTGACCTGTGAGATAAGCATAGTTTCCTGCATTTTACATGAGTAAGCTAAGGCAGAGAGAGGTTGGCTGGTTTGCCCAAAGCCATATATTCATCAGAGCTAGGATTTCAACCTAAGTCACAGAGCTATTGAGTAGTGTGGGGCTAAGACCAGAACCCAAGTCTCATCTTTTATGCTCTATCATATTGCTCATTTCCCTGTCCCAAGAGGATGGCCAAGGTGAAACTGGGTCTAAGTGAACTTCAAGGTAGTTCTTGAAGTGCAACAGAACTTACGGAAGAAAAGCCTGAATGGCATAACTTGTAGGTTCCAGTTCATATTTTTTTTATAAGATGCTGAGTTTTATACACACACAGGGTTCTTCTCTCTCTCAAGCACCAGTTGGCTTAGTGGGAGCAACTCCTTTCTCTGTTGCTTCCTGCTCTCTATCTACTATTAATAAAAAATGGGCCAAGTGTTGGCCTCGATTTACTATTTACTTAAATTTACTCAATTTAATTGTTACTCTGACAATCAAGGAGTAGAAAAAAGAGCACCCGGCTCAAGAGTCCTGTGGAAACTCGAGTTAAAATCTTAGGACCAAGGCTAAAGGTTGAAAACACTAGTTTCCTTCTCCAACTTATAGGAGGAAAGGAAAAGTAGAGGCCAAGAGAGAATCCAAGTTTTGTCAAGGGCTTAGAATGGCCCTAGAGTCTGATTAAACTGAATATGGCTTTGGCCAACTCTCTAAAACTCTCCGAGGCTCAGTTTCCTCGTTTGTTAGGTGGTGATAATCACATGTACTTCACGGGGCTGTTGTTCAAAGGTTAAATGAGGTAACATATGGACAGCTCCTGGCACATGCAAGCGCCCGGTAGCTGGGGGCTGTTATTATTGCTACAGTTGGGAGTGAAGTCAGGTCTCCGGACTCTCTCCTTCTCAGCCTCAGCGGGAGTCTTCCGTGCCAGGGCGTGGTTGTACAGGATGGGCAACCGTCCTGGAGTTTGAGGACTGGCCAGCCCATCTTCACTTGCGGTTGGAGTAACGCGCGCGGTGAAGGGAAACTAAAGGGTTAAGGCGATGAGCTTGAGAAAGCCCAGAAAACTAGAAAAAAGACCCCCCTCCCCACCCGCGCCCCAGTAGCCAGGCTAAATAAGCCCCTCCCCTCCGCCACTGGGGCGGTCGCCGCGCGCTCCCTTCCTCCGCCCCTCGCTTACAAGACCTAATGAGATCCCCCGGGAGGCCGAGCAGCGCGCGGGTCCCGGAGCTAGGAGGCTGCGCCGCACACACCGCGCCAGGGCGGGAGCCGGACCTGGGCAGCGGGCGGGAACCGGCTGGGGGCGCACCGGCTGAGCTGCGGGCCACTGGGGAGCCGTGGCGATGGCGGTGCAGGCGGCACTCCTCAGCACGCACCCCTTCGTCCCTTTCGGCTTCGGGGGCACCCCGGAAGGGCTTGGGGGCGCCTTCGGAGCCCTGGACAAGGGCTGCTGTTTCGAGGACGATGAGACTGGGACGCCGGCGGCCGCGCTGCTGGCGGGCACCGAGGGCGGGGACGTACGCGAGGCCACCCGCGACCTGCTCAGCTTCATCGACTCGGCGTCCAGCAACATCAAGCTGGCCCTGGACAAGCCCGGCAAGTCGAAGCGGAAGGTGAACCACCGCAAATACCTGCAGAAGCAGATCAAGCGCTGCAGCAGCCTCATGGGCGCCGCGCCCCCAGGCCCGCCCTCCCCGGGCGCCGTGGACACGCCTGCCAAGCGGGTGCTCGCCGCCCCCAGCGCTCAGACCGTCGCGGTCCCGGCCCACGGCAAGGCCACCCCTCGGCGGGAGGCGTCGCAGGCGGCGGCGGCTGCTAGCTTGCAAAGCCGAAGCCTGGCGGCGCTCTTCGACTCGCTGCACCACGTCCCTGGGGGCGCCGAGCCGGCTGGGGGTTCGGTGGCGGCGCCCGCGGCCGGGCTCGGCGGAGCGGGCGCTGGGGGCGCGGGAGGGGACGCGGCTGGCCCTGCCGGAGGCACGGCGCTCCCTGGCTGCAGGAAGGTCCCGTTGCGGGCCCGCAACCTGCCCCCATCCTTCTTCACCGAGCCTTCCCGGGCGGGGGGCGGCAGCGGGTGCGGCCCGTCGGGGCCGGGCGTGAGCTTGGGCGACTTGGAGAAGGGCGCCGACACCGTGGAGTTCTTCGAGCTGCTGGGGCCGGATTACTGCGCCGGCACAGAGACCGGCGTCTTACTCGCCGCCGAGCCTCTCGATGTGTTTCCCACTGGAGCCGCCGTCCTGCGGGGACCCCAGGAGCTGGAACCTAGCCTTTTTGAGCCGCCGCCGGCGATGGTGGGGAGCCTACTGTACCCCGAACCCTGGAGCGCCCCGGGCTGTCCCCCGACCAAGAAGCTGAACCTGGCTGTCCCCCGCGGCGCCTCGACCTTGAACGAGCCCTTGCGCTCCTTGTACCCCGCCGCCGCGGACTCTCCGGGAGGGGAGGACGGGACCGGCCTTTTGGCCTCTTTCGCCCCCTTCTTCTCAGACTGCGCCCTGTCCCCGCCGCCCCACCAGGTGTCCTACGATTACAGCGCGGGCTACGGCCGCACAGCTTTCTCTAGCCTTTGGAGACCCGACGGGGTTTGGGAAGGGGCTCCAGGAGAGGAGGGGGCGCACCGGGACTGACTCGAGGGACTTTCCCTTCCATTAGAGACTACGGTGGGGAGTCCCACCTCTCCCGACCCCTCCTAAGCCTAAAGAGTGATTGGAAAATGCACGTGGAGATGAAGCGGGATTTAAAAATTCAATTAATAAAATAAACTTAAGAAAAAGAAATGAGGAGTTGGGGTTGTTTTAATCGCAGCCTCAGGTGTTTAAAAAAAAGGAAAAAAAGCCGTTCGTAGGTTCTTATTGGAACAGACGAGTCAAGGAGCCAAGAACCAAGACGAGGTTGGGGTAATGGGGTGGGGATTGCAGAAGGGTCAAGAGGTGGCTTCTTTAGCCACCTGTCCCCTCTCCAACTTTTCAGCAAAAGAGCAGTGTATTTAGTGTAACTGCCCCTTCCGAACAGTGCCCTGACCCCTCCACTTCCTTTCTCTTTGAGCAAATCATGAATTGAAGCCTACATTGAAAAGATTGGAATGGAGGTATGTTATTATTGACTCGGGTGTTTTTTAGAGGACGGCTTCCCGCGTGGTCTCTTTGCCCTGTTAGGGGAGAGTGTTTTATAGATGACATGAGGCCAGTGGTCCAACGCTGACTTCCAGTGTGTTGGTCCTTTGGTGTGAGTCTCTTCTCTGTTACTCTTCTGCATAAGTGTTTTCTACTCCCTTCTTCCATCTCTTTAACCTTTTTCTGTCCCTTTCTACTCTCATCAGTGCCATTGCTTACTTTCCTTCTCTTTATTTCTCTGACCTCTCATTGCTTTCTCTGATAGATTTTTTTTTTTCCTGTCAGCTTTTCTTGCAACTCTATAGGAAGCTTAAGTTTGGGAAACCTAGGGGTCCATTTCTCTCCTTATGTCATTCTTGGGCCACTTTGGGTGGAGGAGACAGGGCAAGTTGTAACCTTTTTGCATCTAAGTTTTCTTGTTGGAGAGAGTGAGGAGGACAATATTTGTCCACTTCTCATTTACTCACAGCTTTTGGGGCAGCTCAGAGGGAAAATACATAAAATGCCTTGAGGGGGCTGTAGTCCTTGATTAGTTCTGCATACATGCACACACACACACATATACACATACATATATATACATATTTGTATACACACACACACACACACACACACACACACACACACACACATATGGTTTCCTCATGTGGAAGCCATTAGGATTGTGTCTCACGCTCTTTATTGGCCCATCTGTTTGCCTGGTGATTGCCCTTTCCCTTATAAGGTGTGCACCCTACCTCCCTTCTCTTCTCCTGTTCTACTCCCCTCTCTGTTGATTTCTGCCTCCCTGTACTTCCTTACTCCCTCTACCCACACTGTCCCTACAGGAGGAATGGTGAAGGGTGTGAAGCAGGTTTGATTAATAGAATCTGAAGGGGCCTTGGAGAGAGGAGTCTGATCTATTATCTGAGAAGGATTTGGGAAAAGAGATCAGAGAAATATTTTAGCCAGGCATGAAGTGGCAGAGAGGACACACAGCATCATCAGGTGGGTTGAGGGGCAGAGAAGGAAAGACTGGGTGGGAAGTGAGAGACTGGAGAGGAAAAGGGAAACCCTTCAGTTCTGGAGACCTGCTGATGAAAATACAGAAAAAGAACAACACCCAGAAAATATAAGGAGATATTGCCTTTTGATAATGTTGCAAAGGAGAGCTGCCTTCGTTCCAGTCAGCTAAAGTAGATTGTAAGACTATCTACATGTGAGAAAGTCAAAACCCCAGTGTTTTTAAAGATTTTAAAATCCAGGTCAATGTTCGCACAAATCAAAAGTAATACAATATTTTCAGAAAGAAATTTGGGGTGGGGGGGAAAGGTATCAAACCATAGCTGACAACTTTAAAAGCTATCACCAAGTCACTTTCTTCTGAATAAAACTTTTCTTAAGAAAGCACCACACGATGTAGCAATGAGTCTTGTGAACGATGAAAAGACACCAGAAATTTGGTGTCTATAAAATTTCTTTCAAAGTGGTGGAAAGTGATTAATTCCATTGTGCTAGCAGAATATTATTCAACAACCATTTAATTTATCGAAACTACTTAATGAGTACTGTCCAGGATAGGAATTGCACAGCAGGAAAACATTTATAATCCTGTGACAGTTACAAAGGTATTTCAGTGTTTAATTTCTTCTTCCCTCTTTCCTAGTTTAGTAAAACAAGATGTCTCTCTCCCAGCATCTTGCTTGCCGCCTTTCATTAATAATGATAACACCAATCAATACTGTGTGTTTCCATGTGCCAGCACCTAGATAAGTGCCAATTCGCTGAGACTCTTAACAATCTTACGAGGTAGGTACTGTTATTATTCCCATTTGAAAAGTGAGGTTCAGACAGGTTAAATAACTTGCTGAGAACAAGTAGTGAGTGTAGATCCAAGATCCGGATCTATAAGTTTCCTAATAGCAGGAACTGCCTGTTACTTTCAAGGCTCTGCTGCGTTTTGTTAGTACATATGGTTCCCGGTCCCCTGCATTATGCTACTCTCAGGTTTCTCAATCTTACCACTATTGACATTTGGGAGGAATAATTTATTGCTGTGGGGGGCTGTCCTGTGCTTAGCAAAATGTTTAGCAGCATCCTTAACCTCTACCTACTAGATACCAATAGCTTTCATCTAGTTGTGACAATCTAAAATATCTCCATTATCACACGTCCCCTAGAGGGCAAAATCACTGCCAGTCGAAAACCACTATGCTAGACAAATATATAAGCAGCATCTGTGGGGTGCCTGGCTCTTTCACATACATTATCTCATTTAATTCTTACAAAGGTATGTGCTTAGGTATTGTTATTATCCTTATTGTTATATAGGTAAAAAGTAGGAAGGACAAGGGGAGGGTCCAAATCAACCAATTCAGCTGCATCTCAATTTTTCTGCTAATTTACCAGCCATGAACCAGTTAATTAACTGTATTGAGATGCGGTCTTCCCATTGGCAAAACTGGGTAACTATCACAATGGACCATCGTGGGAATTTGGCATAGGGTATGTATAAATGCCCACCAAGAAGGGGAGAGTAATTCTCAGTTTCAGGTAGCTAATGCTTGGCATTATGTCAAGGTTCCAAACAACCCTGTTATCCAGGATGCCAAGAATGTGTGTCTGGCCCTTTCGTAGCCTTCAAATTGCCCCATCTCTGATTCCTCTTCCCTCCACATTGCCTCTGAGCACATGTGTGTCTGACCATGTCACCTACTGCAGTACAGTAGTCGTGCCCCTTAATAATAATCCTGCCAAGGGCTCAATGTACTGTTGCTTCCTTTCCTATGTCATTTTCTACTGTAGCCTTTTAGAAAATATTTTTGTCTCTTGTTTAGCCACATAGTTGCCCATAGACAATTCTTTTTAAATGCAGTGGTAGATATTTTTCAAGACCAAAAATATGATATAATAGGCTTGTAATTGTATGACTTTGTTCAGTCTGGGGATCTTAGTTAGTAAATTACACTGTAGGCTGTGTATTCATAGTTCTCCATCTTATCTGGACATTCCTTCGTGCCTGGGATGTGTTTCAGTGTCTTCTTGCATCCTCTGGCTGTTCTAAGCCTTTGCTCATCTCTAAGGCTCCATCCTTCCCCTCTCTTCACTCCATGTCCTGACATGATGGAGAACATATGTTATGATTACCCTCCACTTCCCAGCCCCACTTTCGCATGTGAATTTTTCTCTCCAGGAGTCAGGGCCTTCTCCTGCCCTCAAGGCTCAGCAACCCACCCCCTAACTCCCATCTCCTGACTCCCCACCTCCGCCAACCCCAGCACTTCATGAGGAGCAGATGCTGCTCCATCAATTATCCTGTCTCTATATCTCCAGCCTCACTCTCACTTCTTCCTTTCATTCTAGAAGTAAGCCTTTAGCATGGTTTAAAACAAGAAAGAGAGGGAATAAAGAAGTGAAAAAACTCTCAATTCTGTCTCCTTTTCTAGACAGTACTCTGTCTTCTCTTTAGAGTTGAGTCTCTCAGAAAAAGAATCCACACATTTTGCCTCCATCCCACCTGCCATTTAAATCGTAACTATTTTGAATCTTAGGGTGGCCAACTATCCCAGTTTGCTTATGATTGTTTCAGTTTTAGCACAGAAAGTTACACATACATGAAACCCCTTAGTTCTGGCAAACTGGGACAGTTAATCACAGATTTTTATTAAAGCCCTCCTGAGGGCAGGTACTGTGCTAAGTGGTAGGGATATGATGATGGGAAAGACATACATGGGAACTCTGCCCCAACAGAGCTTCTTGTTAGCTTTAAGCAATAGTGTGTGAGAAAAGTGCAAGAGAATGGTCATATGACCTACGAAAAAAGAGGGCAGGACAGAACAGGCATTTGCAGAAATTTGATGTGAGCCAGGGTTGGCAAAGGCGTGGCAGGAACCTACTTCTCACTTCTTCAGTCATGGCAAACATTGCTCTTTCAACAGGGTACTCTTGCTCTCTGAGCCTGAATTTAACACTATTTACTACCATCTGGCCAGGTTAAAAACTGGTTTCCATCTGCTATCTGGCCACTGCACCAGAACTGGTCCAATGCTGGAAGGCTGACTTACACTGTCCAGGTTCACAAGTATAAACCATAAGTCCTCTTGATAATATGCAATGAGAAACATAAATAAAAATCAATTCGTGCCTGACCAGGAGAATCCCTAGTATCTACCTACACAGAAGACATGAAAATCAGAACAGCACACAGTGAGCAGAGACTCAGAGTGGAAGTAGTATAACTTGTAGGAACAACTCCATAATTCTGGGATAACTATGGCTAGGCTTCTTTTATGTTCAATTAATTGCTCAAGGGCCTACTGCCTTCTTTGCATAAAGTCTTAGTGTCACTCCTTCTAGAGCCTTCCCCTCGTCCCAGAGCTTGCCAGATCCCTGCAAGCTTCTACAGTCCAAAAGACATAGTCCAAAAAGGGGACTCAGGCTGCTTTGCCATTCAAGTGAGTCTAGAACTGGGGTCTGATAAATCTGCTGCTGTCGTTGCTAGTCATGCAACTTAGAATCACAGAGTTGTACAGATTGTATGCACTGTGGAGCCTACACAGCCAAGGAGATGTGTAGAAACCAAAATCTAATCCATGCTTACTTTAGTGCTACCAAGCAGTGCACTCAAGGAAGGGAATGTCTTCTTTTCATAATTTGTGCAAAGGCACAATATAGGTAGCTGTGGCCCTGAGGATCATCACTGAAAACTGGTCCTACTCAAAAGAATAGACATGCTGGTGCAGCTGCTACCATTTGCTAAGAAAGCCTCATGTACACTGTGGGAGGATGATCTGCTTCCTTGGGACCAGGTCCCAGGGGCCCTGGTCAGGACTGGTTCTGGCACTTGTCACTTCAGGGACCTAGCATCACCAATGCTTCCCTTCCTCTCTTTCTAGGATCTACCTGAGTCATCAGCTTTTCCTTTTAAACCCTTTCCCTGAACTACAGGTATTATGAGCTGAATGGATCCCCCGCAAAATCCATATGTCAATACCCTAATCCCCAATGTGATGGTATTTGGAGGTGAGGCCTTTAGGAGGTGATTGGGTTATGATGGTGGAGCTCTTACGTATGGGATTAGTGCCCTTATAAGAAGGGCCAGAGAGCTAGCTCAATCTTTCCACCAGATGAGGACACAGAAAGAAGATAGTCATATAGACCAGGAAAAGGGCCCTCACTGAGAACCAACCATGCTGGCTGGCATGGTGATCTTGGACTTTCAGGACAGTGAGAAATAAGAGTGTGTTGTTTAAGCCACCCAATCTATGGTAATTGTTATAGCAGCTGAGCTGAGGAAGACAGTGGGACACCTTACTTTTAAGGGAGGTTCCCTTAGTGTTCACAGTTTATTTCCTGTTCCCAACCATCCTAGTTTAGCTGGCAACTTTGTTGCTAGGCAGGAACTCTTCCTTCTGGTAGAGGCCACTGTGGGTGGGTCCTGGCTACTTTAGTTAGATGGTCTGAATGTTGAGAAGCATCTTTGGAACCACTGGTGCCAGACGACTGAGTGTTAATTCCTGTGTTTCCCTTTTACCTGGGCAGATAACTAAATCAGAGCCTCAGTTTTCTCTTCTGACAAATGGCGATGATATCACATAGGGTTGCGGCTGCATGGGATAACATATATAGAGACTCCAGCACTACATGAAGACTCTTTTAAAATGGTCACTATTATTGTTACCACTTTGCCCAAAGAGGCCTCAGCAAAGAGCAGGAAAAGATCTTTGGACTTCCCAGGCCCCTCTCTTCTCTGCATCCAGGGAGGAAGGGCTTTGGATGCCTCAGGATTTTAATCTCAGGATTTAAAAGATCATTGGTAGCTCTGGCACTGAAAATACCGCTTCCCGCCACGATGACTGGAAATCCTTGACTAACCAGCCCCTGAACACGAGCTAGTTGGTAAGGAGCACTGGCAGAGGGAGCCTTTACCCCGAAAAACAAAACAAAACCCCCACACAAAGGGCTCATAGCAGCAGGGCAGGGGTGCTGTGTGTGTCTGGCCTTCTGTAGGAGCAGGCCTCCCTCAGAGGGCCCAGTGGTGGGTGGTCAGCTTGTGCCAAGCAGTCCCAGGACACTGAGTCCAGGGCGCACAGTCCTGCTCAGAATCTAATCTCTTAATCAATTCTGCCCATAACAACAGGATTTCAATGCATAGCAGCTCAGAACTCGGACAGAATCTGAATCACCTCCTCACAGGCCCAGATCACGGGCTGCTGCCAGAACATTGTCAGAAAAGCCTTTCTTGTCCGTATAATGGCATGAGCAAACAGGAAGCACAGGCTTTAATTACTGTCCTCTCTGAACAGGGCTGCAATTTGGCTGGGAAGTCCTTCCATTTGCTCCTGCATGTTATCATACACCAACTGCCGAGAGGAAACTGGAAACAATCACAGCTACAACCACAGTGACCCTGGACTTGGAATTGCCACACTGCACTGGGCACGAACCCAGGTTGACCTCTGCAAAATTTTGCTTCTGCCTTATCTTAGCAATGCCACTGGTAGAGTTATTGAAACTGTTAGTTTTCTCATCTGGAGAGTGGGAATAATGCTATTCCTTGCGTTTCAGGGTTGGTATGAAGATTAGAAATCATGTATATACTACTGGCAAAGGGCTAAGCACATAGCAGACTTCCAGGCAATGGTAGGTGTTGTTATTTCTAAGACTTGGATATAACCAACTCTGCTATTTACAAGAATTGCGTGAGTCAGTCACTTGACCATTTTTGAATGAGGGCCCTGGTGTCTCCACATGGCGGTTTTGGGAGGAACTGAAATATAAACAGCCTCCAGCATTGTGTCTGCTGTGTGTAAGACATTAGCAAATATTAGTGGAATATGAAGTCACATGGTCAGAGAATATAATCCCCTATTTAGCTGTGAATTTATTTCCATCTCCTCTGGAGTCTGTTGAAGTTCAAAGTCCTGTTGGTTATTTAATGGTTTCCAATTCTAAGCTAATGCTTATAGTTGACTTTTAGGTCAGTTTGATATAACCTTTTTTCCTGAGTGAGATTTTCATTTCCTTCTGGCTAAGGGAAAAGTTTCAAACATTAGAGCAGACCATGGACTTCTAGAACTGATCTTACCTTGGAGAGCAGGATAGTCATCAGTCTTGGCTGTTTTTCAGAATCACCCCAGGTGAGGGGAGGGCTTGAAAAACAGCCCCAGCTCCACCAACCCCACTGCAGTTGCTGCTGCAGCTGGGCGGTTGAAAACAACTGCTCTGTGCCACATGCTTCTGACAGAGGCACCGGAAGACTGGCTGCTTGCTCCACGATTAACACTTGTCTTGTTTTTTAGTTTTTATTTTTTTTCGCATAGTTGTAAAAATGTACAACTAGAGCATGTGAAAAGCAGGGCTAATCTTGACACTCGCCAAAATCATAGGATCATATTTGGTGGAAGAGAGAAATAAGGTCTTTTTTAAATGTTTAAAAATAATTTAAATATTTATATACTATGTGACAGCAAGTGGACAAATCAGGGCTTTTGGCCAAGAAAAGTGTTTGGTGTTGAAGTTAAAAAGCCTGTTTTAAGAGGAAATCTGAAAATGTGAATTACAGCCTTCGCTATGCCAAAATGGGCAGATTGCATAAATCTTCTTAAATCTCACTTTTTTCCTTTATAAAATGAATATACTGATGACATTACTTGTCCCACATACTTCTTCATGCTGTAGTGAGGACCAAGGAAGGCCAAGTATTGCCAGGGTTTTGTAGAAAGTGAAGCACAGAACCATGAGTTCTGTATCTGCCCCTAGCATGACCTGTGACCTCGGGCAGGTTAATTTTCATTTTAGTCCCTTAGTTCCCCCTACCTGAGAAGAGAGACTGATAATGCCTAACACCGAGCTCACTGGGGTGTCATAGGGATAAAAGTAGAGGGTGTTTGTGAAAGCATTTGAAAAAGCAGGAAACCCGGTTAAATTAAAATTGTATGATAGTCTTCATTTTACAGATGATGAAATGATGTGCGAGGTTACGTCCCACTGAGCTTTCCGTCCAGGCCCTGAGTGCTCAGCGTCTCTGCCTCCAGGAGACGTCCCCCCTGTTTGGCTTCACAGCGCCGACTTCTCTTTTCTCTGGGTTGCTAATATTCCTGAGGTGGAGGCAGGCCCAGACACCTTCTTTGGGTGAAGCCAGGAAGAATCTGAGCATGGCTGCTCCGATGGCTGGAAAATTCTTTAATCCTGCTCCAGTGAAAAGCAACTCAGGTCAAAACTTGAGGAATCCAAAGGACTAAAGAGCCATCTAGTGGTGACACATGAAAATGACTCCATCACCTTTGGTAACTTCGTTGACATAGAGGTAATAGTAATGGATTTGTTTTCTTCCTCTCTTAAATTTGTGCCCACCCTAGCAACCACCAAACAGATTAGTTTAACTATCCACCTCATTTGCTTGCAAATTTGACTTCAAAGTGACACAGAATGGAAACTTGGAACCTCTGCAGACCTCTGCTGCTATGAAGTCAGGGTTTCCACCCTTAGCTCCTGGCTTGCAGTTAAAAGTGTCCAGGAAACTTGAGTTTTAGGTGATGGAATGTGAATGGAAGTGATATGCTTCACTTGTGGGTTGGGCCTATAAAACTTTCCACATGTGATCCTCCATGCTTTTTCTCTTTTTTGTGTTTTGATACAGATGGGCCAGGCAGTCCTGGAATTCAGGTATTAAATGGTGGAGCCACAAGGTGGAAGGAATCAGGGTCTCCAAGTCATCATTTAGATGAGAGTGCCAGTCAATGAAGAACACCTCTTTTGGAATTTATGTGAGTGAGAAATAAACTTCTTTCATGTTTGAGCCATTATACATCTTTGTGTTTGTTACAGAAGTTAGAGTTACCCTAACCAATACAGGTGTGTGTGCTGGTTGGGGTTAATCAGATCAACAATGAGAATTAGAGACAGATTTACTGTGAAGCCAGTGAAGCTCTATCTCTAGGGTTTTTCACTTGTATAGACCCTTTTTCATAGGCCCATGCAATGTGTTTATATAGTTATATATATTTTTTCTTTTAATTAGTTTCAAGTATGTAGTACATTGGTTAGACATCTACATAGTTCATAAAGTGATCCCCCCAATTACTCCCTCCTTCCCCTGACCCTCCACCTAGCCAGCGTATCAATGCTAACTGCATTCCCTATGCCATGCTCCCCATCCCCGTGACCATCCATCAGCTAATTTGTACTTCTTTAACCCTTTACCCCATTCTCCCAGCCCTCCAAACAGCCCTCCCTCTCCCTGTCACCAAATTGTTCACTGTATTTGTGAGTCTGTTTTTCATTAGTTTGTTCTTTTTATTCCTTAGATTCCACATACAAGTGAAATCATATAGTATTTATCTTTCTCTGTCTGACTTAAATACTTTCTAGGTCCATCAAAACAATATCTTTTTCCATCCTCTTTCTTTTCATATGTAGGGATCTTGTTTTCTTATCCTTTCAGCCACTCTATCTTTTGGTTGGAGTACTTAATTCCTTTCCATTTCAGGTATTTATTGATAGGAATGTAGTTGTTACCATTCTTTATTCCTGTTTTTGATACATGTTTTTTCTTCTTAAAGAAGTCTCTCCAATATTTCTTGTAATACTGGCTTGGTGTTGATAAATCCCTTTAGCTTATTTTTGTCTGGGAAGCTCTTTATCTGTCCTTCAACTCTAAATGATAGCTTTGCTGG
>NW_011888999.1:1793222-1804230 GCF_000151845.1 Pteropus vampyrus | reverse complement strand
GGGGTTTCAGGGAATCCCCTGGGCAGAGCGACCTCTGTTATCCAGTTTGATGACTTCTGGGCTATGGCGGCACTGGGAGCGGGTAGGGCTCAACAGGGAACAAAGGATACTGCCGGCACTTCTGTGCAGAGCGAGGCTTGCTCCGGCCCTCACTCCCACAATGTCTCCCTGTAAATCCTCGATGCGCCCTGCGAGCAGCCAAATTGGCACTGGTGCTCAGAGCGAGCAGGTCCATCACCTCGAAAATTTGCTTACAGCCACGGCCCCTTTAAGAGGCGTCTGCCGCTGCCGCAGCCTCCGTCTCATTCAGCTGCTCTGACCTGGCAGCCCCACGTCCTTGCCCCGTCCTTCCTTCTGCCGTTGCAGGGTGATTTCTTGGATTTCTCCCTAGTTGTATGGCTTGTTCCTCTAGATCACAGGCTATTTTTCCTTCCTGCTGCTCCTTGTTTCTGTCACAACTTTGATTTGATTGCCAGAGGGATGAATAGAGCCTCTATTATCTATGCCATTTTTCCCCCCTCAGGATCATATAGTTATGTATTGTAAAATTTGAAAAAGTAAGATACTTTTATTTTTATTATTTTTAAATTACATTTATTGAGGTAACATTGGTTAATAACATAAATTTAGGGTGTACAACATTACAATTTGATATTTGTATACTCTATTACATGCTTACCACTGAAAGTCTAGTTCCCATGTGTTGACCCCCTTTACCCAATTCATTCTCCCCCCACCCCACTTCCCCTCTGGTAACCACCAGACTGTTGTCTTAAAAAATAAGATACTTTTAGTTGCATGCAATTGGTTAGGACAGCTGTCTTCTTTACCTGCCCCTCCATCATACTTTACTTTGTGTTAGATGCTATTGGAGAGGCCATGGGAATTTTTGGGATCCAGCTAATGGGGAGTTGAGTGACATAAATTTAGTCTGAGTTCAGTGGATATTTTGGTGGTTTTGTATCTGTTTCACTGAGAGTTAAGTTTTTGCTAGCTGTTTATTGTAGGAAGTTTCCAGGAATGCTTATACAGTCAGGGTCAGTCTACAGCGTCGGAGGTTGTACTCAAATGGAATCTGTTCTAAAGTGTCTGGTCCAGGAAAAATGTGAGCAGTAGAGAAGAAACAAGGTTTGAAATGTATATCAAATGTATACAGAAGGTAGTCTGTAGAAATTTCTTGTAATTCATTAGATGTATAAAATTATTAGCAGAGTATTTCGTTCTTATTGATGGTTTGCCAAAATTGAATGTCTTTCCTGTCAGAAATATACTTGGTGATTTTTTAAAAGCATATATAATTCTAAACATATTTTACATGCCTCTTCCTTTTTGATAGGAGTAGCATAATTGATAAAACTTTAATTCTGTATTTAAATTGCATTTCTAAAAGGTGTTTTGGAACATTTCAATAAAGGGGAAATTACAGACTTCTGATTTGACTTCATTTTGACAAATTTAATTAAGTTATTTTCAAAGAAAAGAAAGTACAGATAAAAGTAATAGAGTAGCAAGCAAAAGCAATAAATAAGATGAGGAAAATGATAAATATTAATTTGACTTCAAGAAGTGAGTCGAAACAAAATTTATTTTCAGATCATATGCAAGGAGTTTTAAGCTATTAAATGTGACTTGTTAGAGCAGCAATAGAAAATTAATATATAGACAATGAGGGTGAGGCTAGCCATCCATTTTAATACATCCTCCAGGTGAATCTGATGCACCTATAGTTTGTGAACCATCGCATGTCATTAGCTGCCACCCCATATTTCAGTTGTGGGGTTTCATGGCTGTCTCTGGATCGTCTGAGGACTATGACTTTGTTCTATACCACCCCCCACCCTTTTTCGACCCACCCCCTGTCTTCCTATACACTGCCTGGCACAAAGTTAAAGCTTTACTCTCCGCTGCTGCTGGCTGCCTGTGTGGCACTGTTTTGTGAAGTTAGAACCTTTGCTGGACCAACTGGCTTCATTTCTGCTGTCCCACTGGGCCATTATTGTGGGTTCTACTGACAGGTGGTATGGGAGACTCTCCATTGTCACTAAGCTCCTCTGCTGTCACTGTCTATTAGGGAAACCCTTCTGTTTTTCTATACTGGGGTTTTCTGGCACAGTCACTACCATAATAATTTCTTCTGGCCTTGGGTCTAAGAAAACAAAGGGTCTTTGTACCATAATCTTCCCCACAAACTGGCTTCAAATTTTATTCTCCATAAACTTGTCTAGCAGGACCAATTCAGGTGTAGCCAGGAGATTTAGGGCAACCATTCTGTAGCAGATTCAAATCAAAGGATGTGTAAATGTTGTAGCTGGACCTCCTGGCTCTACCACTTACTAATTCTTACCATTTGAACAGTTACTTAATCTCTGTTTTGGTACTCCTATAAAATATAGATAATAATAAGATATACATCACAATATTATGAGTATTAAATGAGAGAATATGCTTAGATAGTACTTGGCACCTAGGAAGTGCTAACACCTAATAATTTAATCAGTTGCATATATATATATGTATATATATATATATACATATGTATATACACACACATGCACACACATATACATATACATATATATATTTTAGTGTGTATATATACATATATATATATGCAACTGATTAAATATATATATACACACACTAAACTAGTATTCTATTCTTCTATAGCATAAGCAGTTAGAAGCCAGAGAAGGGGAGAGGGAGAAGGAAGCATTCTAGGCTTGAGCCTTTTCACTCAATAAATGTTTATTGAGTGACTTCTGTTTGCCAGGTTCTGTGCTGAGCAAATTTGGGATACAATGGTGAGCAAAATGCAGATGGCCACTTCCTCACAGGAGCTTATAGGCGATACATATTTTCATCAATTAATCACACAATGAATATATGATGTGGGCTCCAATAAACAATATAAAGTTAATTATATATGTGAGAGTGTGAAAGGAACTGCAGCCTGAACTCATCTGAGAAGACACAGCTGTCTGCTGCCTGGGATGGGCCGGCTCATCAGAAGCATATTTGCTGGTCGCAGTGGGTGGGAGGGGTGTGTTTGAGGAGCCTTCTAAAAAAGGCATTACCCTGAATGAGAAAAGGAGCCAGCTGGGATAAACTAGACCCAGCTAGGAGATCTTGGTAGTAGGTGGGAGGTGCGAGTTTGAGGACACTGGAGTGTCCGCTATTTCAGTTTGCTTCCTCAATCTGTCCTTGCCAATTCTGGGTTGGAGTTCCTTGGAAAGTGGAGGAGGGGGTGGGAAGAGGAGAGGACCAATAGCCTCCATATGGTTGTTGCCTGGTTTTGCGCGTGAGCACAGCTGAGACATCGTCTGGGAATACTTAGACTGCAATTATTTTGCAGAAGTTGAGGATTTGCAAATATAAGTAGAGGCAGAAAAGAGTAAAATGTGAATTTTGACTATTACTGTGATCTTAACTTCATTTATGGGTAGAATTTGATGCTTGGGGCAATGTGCAATCCGTGCAAAGAAACCGAAGCTCTTTCAAGAATATTCTTTCATGGTGCAGTTGTAGGCTTTGGGTTATACCACAATATACTAGACACTAGGTTGGCATTAGCATTATGTGACACAGCTCGTGCTTTGCTCACAGTCTGGAAGGGATACACAGAACTCCAGTGCAAGCCTGACCTTGAACATGAATCTTGTTTGGGAATCTAGGCCCCCAATGACTTCACAGTTTTGTAATACTGGAAGGAGAAATGAGATCTGTAATCAGGGCAGGAAAGAGTCAATGAAAATTACTCTAATGTGCTTGGACCTAAAGTGATTAGGACATAAATCACTGCAGCCACATGCCCATTAAAAAGGAGGGCAGAGGACACTTGGCATGTCTTTCTTTTTTTGGTCCCAGGACAGTGATCTTTATGTAGTTTTGAAAGAAACAATTCCATTCTGGAATCTACTTCAAAGAGATTTTAATTCCCTAATAAAATCACTCTTCTGGATTATCCAAATACATGTTCTGAGATGAAATATTCTATAAGATTTTCTTCTAATGAATCCCACTGGGATCTAATGGAAGCCTAATAACCCCTTTAATTGGTGTGTTCTACATGAGGAGGCTCAAGTTGACTGCCAAGACTAGAGTGTCCTCACTCTGCTAAGAGCTTCAGCCCTTGATTTTTGGCAGTTATTATTTACCCACACAGATGGTGGATGGGCCCATCATCTCAGTGATTTGTGTACCTGCATAGAGAGGAAAAATGCATGCTTGAATCAAGAATATTAATTAGCTCTTCAGAAAGGTGCTTTATGAATTAAACTTTGTTTCCAATACTGCAGCCACCATGATATGACTCTGTGTCACTTATGCATGGCTTAATTTGCATAAGAGTGTGATATCTCAGGCTCCTTCTGATTTGATTTGTACATTCTACTCATTGTCTCAGGTCCAGTTCAAGTACCAGCATCTGTCAAACCATCTTTGACCTCCACTACCATTCTCCATTGTCACAAGGGGTAACATGGTGTTGTGGAAAGACTATAGGTTTTGAAGTGACACTTAATTTGTATCCTTTTTTTTCTCACTAATTTGTATTAGTGAACTATTATTCACTAATAGTTAGCTTTGTGATGGTGTGCAAATTCCTTAACTTTTCTAAGTTCAGTGTCCTGAGCTGTACAAAGGAGATAACATTACTCAGCAGTGTTATTGTGGGTATAATCTGGTATGCTAGGTAATACATATTATTATTTCTTTGTCTGTTCTTTTCTAAGCACATGACTCATATCTCTACCTAGCATTTACTTCATTCTGCCTTGTATAATAGTCAGTTTTAAATTAGTGTGTGTAGGCTAGGTTCTGGTAACAAAAAAACCCGTATACATAATGATTCAACACAGTAGAGGCTTATTTCTTGCTCTTTTAATAGTCTTGTTACTAAATGAGCTGTGGTCTCTAAAATTCCTTTGTGAATCCTACCCTAGTTGGGTCAAGCTACGTAACAGTGTTGAGGCCTCCTTTTGCCTAGACCAGAGCCCAGGTCTGGGCAGCCTGTCCTGTTCATCTTTCCTTCTAGCCTCTCCCGTGTTGCTATCTTTGAAGGACCTAATGTGTATTAGGCACCAGGCCCCTTAGGAGAGAAAGAGGGAGGGAGAGGGAAGGAAGACAGAGAGAGAGAGAGAGAAATTCAAAATACAAAGAAATGTGGAAGAGACCAAGAAAGGACTTGTCCAGTCTCATCAGACACATCTTTTATCCTAGTGGCCTGTTCATGTACTGAAGTTTCCATTTTGCTTTTGTACCATTTGAGGGCTCTTTCTCCTCTTGGGGAGTATGACAGACTGGGGTTGAGGATGAAAGCTTGGAGATACTGTGTTAATATGTTAACAGTTGTACCGTATTTCTACCAGTGGGTGTGAGGATCCTCTTTTTAGCTTGGACCCCCATCAGAAAATTTTCTTCCTATTAAAAAGAGCAAAGTTTACTGCCCCTCCCAAGGCTTCAGTGGGCTAGCAACACAGTTCTCAGAGTCGATAGGCTAAGAAGGCTGTAGTCACCCTGTCCTCAGGTTTTCAGGGTGCCTTTGCATCCTGTGTCATAGCTCTTACCATTCCGGATTGTTGTTTCTCTGTCCATGGCTGCCTCCACCACTAGTTGTGCGTGCCTCAAAGACAGGCCTGTGCTTTATTCATCTTCCTATGACTGCAATGAGATTTGCCAAATGAAATCCCATTTCAGTGGGTATGTCAGGAGACACACAGAGAGGGCAGATTAGAGTAGAAAGTAGAGTCAGAATTAGAGAAACCAAGAATTAGCAGAGGCATATAAAATAGGACAAAATGAGCATTGGAGGGTGTGACGGAGGGTGGTGGTCACTTTGGTGACCTGGGCCCAGGAGTCCCCTCAGAACACTGGGTGCAGACGTAGAGAAGAAGAACAACTTCAGAGCCCTCCTGCAGGGAGGAGGAGGGTCATTGCACACGGCCAAGCTTCCTGGCTTCAGCAGGTAGTGTATGAACCTATTGTTGGAAGGTGTTTTGTGCCTGCAGCTGAGCAGTGCAGGGGAAATAATCATTCATCATTAGTCGGGTTCTCACAAGGTGTCAAGCTCTGCTCTAGGCATCTAGCGTTGTTAATCTTTATAGCAACTTTACAATGACGTATTATCCCCACTTTATAGATGAGTAAACTGGGCTCAGAGTGTTGAATTTGTCCAAGGATATACAGCTAAGAGGAGATAAACTTGACACTCAAATTCAGATTATTTTATTACTTATTATATACATCCTTGTACTTATGCATGTATTTATTTTACATATACTATGTATTACATATGATATATACATAAAATATTGTGCTAAGTGCTAGGGTTATGGCAATTAGCAAGACGCCATCCTGTCCTTACAAAGATCACAGTCTAGGTGGGAATACAAAGAAACAACAGCTAAATACATAGGGGCCAGGGAGCCAGGCAGTGGATTAATGCAGGGTGCGAGACAGGTTTGAAAGAAGGTCAAAGGGGTCTGGAATTAAGGGCAGTGTCAAGAAAGTGATTTAAGTGAAAAACCTTGGGATGAAAGCTTCTGTTTTTTTTTTTTCAAATTTAAGTTTTTATTTAAAAATGTCACCTCATGGTCCTGTTGCGAAGACCCAATTTAATCTGAAAATATACCTGAAAGAACTCTTTTAGTTACTCATTCTTTATCCATGCAATCTTTGCATTTTTGTTGTCTATGATGTTCTAGGATGTATGATAGTGCTGGGGACACTCTGGCAGAAAAGCAAATGTGGTCCTATCCTGTTCTCTTGCAGCTGTCAGCCTATGGGGAACACATACATTTATCCAGTTATCACAGACATATTTGACTTCAAGCTAATAAATGCTATTTATGTTTTTTAAAACTGAAAAGGGAGATGAATGGCTAAGAATAAATAGGTTCTGATACCAATTTCAATGTGGGGGGTGAGTGTCCTACAATTCAACTCCATTTTGATACTGTCTGCTTGTTGACAGCATCAGATTCCACAGTTCTACGTGACTGATACCCCCCAGGCCCCCCACACTTGCCAGTCACAAGTCCAGGTTGTTAACCTGTGCTTTTGCCTGAACCAGAGGTTTCCACAGATACCCTTCTGGGGTTCAATTAATTTGCTAGAGTGGCTCACGGAACTCAGAGAAACATTTTACTTGCTAGATTACCAGTTTATTATAAAAGAATATAACTCGGGACTAGCTAGATGGAAGAGATGCATAGGGCAAGGCATGGGAAAGGGCACGGAGTTTTCTATGCCCTCTCCCTGTGCACTTTTCTCCCTGAATCTCCACATGTTCACCAACCCAGATGCCCTCTGAACCCAGTTCTTTTGTATTTTAATGCAAGCTTCATTACATATGCATATACTGGATTAAATCACTTGGCCAGTGGCAATTGATTCAACCTCCAGCCCCTTTCTCCTCTCAGGAAGTCAGGTCTTGGACTGAAAGTGCCAAACCTCTAATCACCTGGTTGGTTCCCCTGGCAACCAGCTCCTATCCCTAGGTGCTTTCCAAAAGTCACCATTAACATAACAAAAGACACCTCAATAAGCTCTCATCACTTAGGAAATGCCAAGGGTTTTAGGAGTTCTGTGCCAGAAACTGGAGGAAGACCAAATATATGTTTCTTATTATAAACCACAATATCACAGTCAGGTATCATGAAAGGTTAGTGTGAGAGAGAATTAATTGCAGACAGAAGTTTCTGGAACACTCCCAGGTAGGCAGCTTCTCTTTCTTTATACAATATCTAGTCTGCAAATGTTTATCAAATGGCATTGTGAACAGAATTCACTTTTGAAGTCAGGTAGATGGGAATTTAAATTCCGCTCTTTACTAGCTGAGTCACTTTGGGCAAGTTACTTAGCCTCTCTGAGCCTCGGGGTTGAAAGTGATTAAGTGGAATTAGTGATGATGATGAAGATGAGAATTAACATTTATTGAGACCTCACTGTGTGCTTTGCACCATCCTTAGTATAATTCACTTAGTAAGACTGTTGTGAGAAATTAATGAGCTAATGTATTTAAAGCATGAAGCACAGTTTGTGGCACAAAACAGAAATCTAAAAACAGTGGCCCCTAACGGTGGTATACCAAGGGTGGTGCTGTGGGAGCGTCTGCTGCATGTGTGAGCAATACAGTGTGCATTTTCCGCAGAGAATTTATAAACAGTAATAAAACTGTCTGGAAATTGGTTTGCTTTTTATTATTACCGCAAACTAGCAATTCTAAACAACGTCAGTTAAAAAAACACTTGTCTCTGGGGGAAAAAAAAAGATTTCTGCTGTGGGTATTGTGAAATTTGAATAATTTCAACATACACACACATATATGCTTCATTTAGTACATTTTTATTACTTATCCTTTATTAAAAATTATAATTTACATGGAAGTTAATTTAGAGATCTTTTAATTATTTAGTCAGCTCCCACCGCATGCGGACTTGGCTACACGAGTGGGTTTGGAAAGTAAACTCATAATGATGTGGAATGGTTCCAGCCTATTTTGGGCACAGTTCCCTGTGGTCCTACATATTTCTGCATTTAAGCAGTAGATACAAAATAAAAATGGATAGCACAGTGATTGAAAAACAAAGAAACAACTCGAGTTACTTCAGTTCTATCCTCTGCAAATCACTCTTGGAACATTGTGGAGTTCACTCTCTTTGAAGCATTTCTTCATGTATTAACTGCCCTCTCCTTTAAAGAAAAAGTGGCTCGTGTAAGTATAAATTGTTAACCTATACTTCCTACCTTTTCTACCTTAATATTTGTTTGTTTTTATTTTTAGTTTTATTGTCATGAATATATACACACAGTGCGAAAAAGGAAAAGTTTCACTGCTTACATTCCTTGTCTGATTATCTTGATTATTTAATTTCATGAATATTCCCCCAAATAAATTTATTTTATGGAGAAGGGGGTTGTTAAACAATGATCTCCACCAGGTGTCAAATATGCTGGGTGTGGACCATCATTGTTATTCTCTTTACTATTTTTATTTCTTAGGTCAGTTAAGAGAAGCTTCACTGTCTTGGGTTACATAAACCCGTCAATAAAATACTGTTGCTTTGGGCCTTGACCCTGGTTTCACCTTGGAAGGAAGTTGAGGTTGGAGTGAGCAAAGACTCATTGACTTTACTGTGACCACAGAAGAAATTCCTGAAATGCAGGCAATTAGCACCTGAAGAACAGATAATTTATTCTAAAAGCATAAATCACTGAGCACAGGAATGTGATGAAAATACCTGAGGGCATATCAACTCACCTGAGTCAAAGAAAGCAAAGGTATTCATTGAATTGAAGAGCTGGAATGACAGTGAACAATTCTCAGGTGCTTGGGTTTGGTAGCACCTGTAACTGCCTCTTGGACACAATCTTTCTATGAGAGATGATCTGGGTAAAGGAGCACACACTCCCTCTTCCATATTCATTGTAGGTTAACCATATTTATTGACAAATTCGAATATGCAAAGGCAGGTGGGCTGTGCAAGTTTTCATTGAATAGCTGCTAATCCACGCTAGCTTTGTTCTCTTCTAGCATTTATTCAGTGCCTATGATGTGCAGGTACTGTGCTAAAAGGGGCTTTCACCTGTGCTCTTTCAAGAACTCGTGTTGTGCTACTAAGAGACCTCAGTGTGTAGAGTAAAGAGGCTGGGCTTTTGAGGTACACAAACCTAGGTTTAAATATGAGCTCTGCCAGTTCCCAGCTGTGTGCCCTTGGGCAAGTTACTTAACCTCTCTGAGCCTCCACTTCCTCAGTGAGACTAAATAACTGCCTCACTGAGTAGTTGAGAGAAATATATGCAGTAGTGTAAGCAAAGCCCAAGCACAGCACTGGACACATAATTGGCCATCAAATGACTATTACTTTATCTTTTGTTGCAAGTGGAGAAGGCCCAGAAAGGTGAGTGACTTGTTTAGAATGTAACAAACTGGCCCCTACTTCTTCACATATTTATTTCTTAATAAAGTGCACTCTGCTGTAGTTCTTTTGCATGGGCTTGCAAAGCCATGCTTCTTTTGTTGGATGGTGTCTCTCCTCAATGGTGGTGCTGGTGGAGGAGATGGAATCATGTGCAGACATAACTTCTGTGAGAAACAACCAAGTAGTTAGAGCAAGTGAAGACTATTTCTTGGAAGAAGAGGCTGATGTACCTGAGATATGGAAGGTGGGCATGTGCTGGATAACGGGTGTCTACTTAGTGGCATTATAACTCTTGTAGTTCTGCATTTTGTTAGCTATTCGAATCTACTGGTGGCGACATGCACATCCTTAGAAATCTGGCTTTCTCTTCACCCAAGGTGAAATATAGTCGATCTAATATTGGTATTTATGAGGCTGGCCATGAGTGAAGGTGATTTGGTGCCCTAATGTTGAAACACATGGTGCCCTAATGTTGAAACACATGGTGCAAAATGTGAGGAGCTCACATTTAAAGATAGGTGGGGAACCGCTAGTACTTGTGTCTCTGTCTTAGGGCTCAGAGTATTGGAGGTAGCTGATACCTCCCAAAGAATGCCCTTAATTGCTGTGGTCATGGAAAGGAGCTAAAGCCATAAGGGGGTAATGAAAAACTGCCACAGGAAAGGATTTTTCTGCCCCTCTAACTTAAATAAACATGTTCCAAATGCATTCTTTGAACTCACATGGGAAATATCCATCCCTTTTTTCCATGAGTGGAAGGTCACATGACATGGATAAAATATAAAATTATGTGGCCCGGATGTTCTATTTCTTTTAGTTACTCCAGGACCTTATAGAGGGCTTTGATACTATGAACTGAATCACCTGCTTTATTTGTAGCCTCACCTGCCTATAAACCAGCTGACAGATCAGGAGCTGCATTTAGACTACAGTAGTCCCCTCTTATCTGAAGTTTTGCTTTCCACGGTTGCAGTTACCCACAGTCAACTAGGGCCCAAAAGTATTAAGTGAAAATTTCCAGAATTAAGCGATTCATAAGTTTTAAATTGCCCACCATCTGAGTAGTGTGATGAAATCTCATGCCATCA
>NW_011888999.1:1769593-1791502 GCF_000151845.1 Pteropus vampyrus | reverse complement strand
GGTTTTTCACAGATGTTGGGCTCAGATTGCCAGGCCTTTACACCACTGTATCGTTATATGTGTCATTACATGTGGGTCACCCTCAGGAAGGGCTTGGGCAAGGTAGCTCTCTGCAGCAGTGGCAATTCTTGGGGCTGACACCTGAAGGCTGTCCACAGCTGTACACACCTAGCAGCTGGGTGACAAGTCCTGTACTGAAAGGGAATGTAAGCAGAGCACATTGTGTCCATCGTACAGTGGTATTTTATAGAGGGGAGGTGTATGTGACTGTGTGCGTGTGTGTGTATGTGATCATTAAGGTTTATCAGACTGGAAAAAGACTTCTACCCTGTTTACATAGTTGAACTGGGGTGACATAATAGTCTTTGAACACAAAGTAGTGATGCGGTGTAGTTCTGAGAAGCTTTGATGCAGCAAGGAATTCTGGAAGAGAGAAAGTGGGACCAGCCCATTCTCTTCATAAAGAAAAAACATAGAAAGAGGCTGAGACGCTGTTTTAAAGTTGTTTTATTCCCCTGCAAACTGAAATACTCAGAAGAGGTATGATCTGAGGGTGTGTGTGTGTGTGTGTGTGTGTGTGTGTGTGTGTGTGTGTGTATGCATCGATAAGTACAAAGGAGGTGAGGGATGGTGGAGCCATCTCTCCCTCCCTCACTCCCTCCCCTCTTTCCTTCCTTCCTTCTGAAAATACCCACTTTAGTGCCAACTCCTAAGTCCTAGGCTCTGGGTGATCACCAGGGTAACACAAAGGAACAGTATCTGGCTTCCCTTTTGGGAGTTTTGATGGAACAAGGAAATGACATCTGTACTTAGGCTGTAAAAAATAAGCTTCGCTGGTGTTACATTCCTAAATCAGAGCTTAAGGAGTGATTGGGGGTGGGATGGGATGGGCGGAAGGGGAGTGAAAACTAAGCCTAGAACTAGAGCACTTAGCTCTCCATTCAAGAGGTAGCTGTAGCACAGGGTTAAGTTAAGGCCATGCTTCTGGGGTCACCCGCCTGTGCCTTTAAAAGGCCTCTTTGCTGGAACTATATTTATAGTTTTTCCATCAGAGGGCTTCTGTGAGAATTAACAGAGCTAATACATGTAAAAGGTTAAGAATAGTGCCTGGCCTAGGATAGGGCTAGCTATTATTTTTAATATTCTCTACTAGTTCCCAAACATTTCTTAGCATCTATACTATGCCAGGTCCTATGCTAGTTGCCTGGGGAGCAAAGATGAGCACAGAACACTCCTGGAGCTCACAAGAGATAGGTGCACGCATCAGGCAATTAAAATCATGGTGTGAAGTCTTAGGATTGAGATATACACAGAGTATGGGAGCAGGATGAGGGGCACCAAACTGATTCTTGATGGGGGAGGGACATCAGGAAGGAGGTTGAGGACAGCTGCCAGGCTGAGGTACTTCTAGAACTGAGTCATCTAAAGGTGATTTAGAGTTCAGCAAGTGAGGGTGGGAGTGAATGGCTGGATAGGAGCAATCGGAGGGGGGGATGGAACAGAAGGGAAGCAAGTGACAAATTTGTGAGCAAGGAAGGAATGACTAATAGTCTAGTGTTGCCAGTGCATAAAGTTTCAGTATGAAGTGCCAAGGGTTTAGGATGGGGAGGGCCTGGATCACAGACTGTCAGGGCTGGTGAAATTCACTGAAAGTTTTAAGCAGTGCATCCAGGGATCAGGCCTGGCATTCACAAGAGGTTCAATGTTTATGGATGAATGAACAAAAACTGAGCAGGATTTTAGCAAATCAGTGCAGGGAGTATCAGTATAAGATGGCAACAGTCCAAGTCTGGTAAGAATGTTCATTCTAAACAAATACATGTATGTGTATACGTATGTGGACATGTATTGTAAAGGCAATAGATGCTCATTATAAAAATAAGTAGTACAGAAAGCTGTATAGTAAAAGGGTAAAACTCCTTCCATTTCTTCAGTTTCTTAATCCTGATTGTTGGAGATAACTGTTAAGAGTTTTCTTGGGTTTCTTTTTAAATAAGTGTAGGCATACCCACCTAGAGAAAAATGCAATGTGGTACTGAGGTGTTAGACTCTGAAGCCAGGCTGCCAGGATTCCAATGATAACTCTCAGTCCCTGCTAGTTTTTTGAGCTTTCTCTTGTTACATAACCCCCTATGCCTCAGTTTTCCTGTGTAAAATGGACACCTACCCCATAAGCACTGTTATGAGGATTAAATGAGTTAGTATATGTAAAGCACTCAGAGTGCTGGCATATAGTGTTTATTATTTTTATAGAGAATCTCTTAGAAATGATAAAGGAGGATATTATAATATTGCTTTGCAGTATGATTTTTCTTACTAAAGAATCTTGCTCATCTTCACACCAGTGATTATAAATCAACCTCATTGCTTTCAACGTTGCATGGCACTGTATGGTATGGATATACTACAATTTATTTAACCACTCACATATTTATGGACATTTAGGTTATTTCCAGTTTTCTCTCTTACAATGCTACAATGCTATCTTTGTGTTCTCGTTTAAGTATTTCTGTAAGACAGATTCTGACAAATCACATTTCTGGTACAAGGAGAGCCTTAGCATGGATTAGCTGTTCCTTTTTTTTTTTCTTTTTCTTTTTTAGAAGAAGCAGCTATCAGCTGCTTTCACACTGAAGCACATCTTGAGGGATATACCTTAAATCTACAGATGTGTACCACTTGAGTCCCTGCCCTGAATAAAATGTATAATGGGACTTCTGACATCCACTGGCCTAACCCCTCCCCAGAGACACAAGAAGCTCTGGGGAGGGGTTAGGCCAGTGGATGTCAGAAGTCCCTGTGGGAGGCAGGGGGCTCTACTTCTCTCCCCTGTCCTCCCTGTACTCATCTTCTCACTGAGATTCTGAGTTAGGAAGGACTTTGGGGTGGATGTCAGTGGCCCTAAGTATGGCCCAGTTGTGTTCTCAGGAGAGCTGGGTTTTGTCCCCAGGGAAGAGTGATGAGTGTGCAGAACCTGAAGTCCTTTGCTCCCTTGCTCTCTAGGGAAGAGCTGAGCCTATTGCACTTGGGTGGAACCCTTCGGTCTGACTGTAACACAGGGGCTCAGATTTTCAGAGAACCACTGGCAACTAGAAGAGGGTCCCACACCACCCACTCTGGTTGGGTCCAGATCTGCCACTGCACTCGGGGCATCGCTTCCCTCAACCTTGAACGCTCTGGGGTATATTTCCACTGGTGCCAGCTCTACCACTCCTGGTCTTGAAGATCAGACCCTAGACCTGCACCTTGCCACGATGAGGCATCCTTCGACCCTACTGAAGTACAACAATATGAGGAAAACCTAAGAGCTTTGACCTCAAGGGCCCCAGTTGGACGAGGAGCCCTTGTCACTGAACTGACACTTTGGAGGTGGGCATCTTTTACTCTCAAAGAATCCCAAAGGCGGGGACCACAGGGTCATAGGGGCAGTGGGCAACAATCATGTGAGGAACATTCCAGATTAAGCCTTCCACAGTGAGTCGGAGCTGTGGTGAATAGAAACAACCAAAGGAACAGACACAATTGATTTTCTAGATCTCTTTTTGCTGGAAGTTGTGAGCAGGGCTCACAGCCACCTTCTCTTTCTGGCTGAGAAGCCTTTGGACTTATAGAAAATTGGGGCAGGCTCTCAGGAAGGAAATTCTGGACATGAAAGCATATATGCATAAAAACAAAAAAGATGCTGTTGTTTGCATTTTGCATTGGGGGAGTAGACTTTCCCAAATTGTTCTTCTAAAAACTTGGACCAATTTATACTCCCACAGTGTATGAAAGTGCCCATTTTCCCTCATCTTTGACAACAGCATTATTAAACTTTAATTATTTTGCCAAACTGATAGGGATGTAAAGTGGTATCCCAATGTTGATTTAATTTTTATTTTCTTAATTGTGAGTGTAATTGAGCATATTAAAATCTACTTATTGGGCGTTAGCATTTCTACTGTGTTGTGTGAGTTTTCCTTATTGATTTGTAAAAGCTAATTTTATAGTAAGGAAATTGGCCCTTTGTCTAGCAAACAAATGGCCAATATTCTAAGTTTCTGTGCTCTTGTAGCTTTGTTTTCTTGTACAGAAGTATAAACATTTTATGTAATCAAGTTTAGCAGTGTTTTCCTTTAGGATATCTGGAATTTATATCATGCTCAATTAGGTGTTTCCTATTAACCTATTTTATTTTACTTTGATGATTTTATTTATTTTTTTATGTAATATTTTTTCTTTCTCTGGAATTTATTTCAGTATATAGGTAGTGAGGAGAGACTCTAGCTATATTTCTTTTTCTAAAATAGCCACCCAGTTATCCCAGTTAGCTATTTATTGGCTAATTTTTCTTTTCCCTGCTGACTTGAAATGCCTCCTCTTTCATGAATCAAAGGGTTGTGTTCTCAGGAGAGCTGGATTTTGTCCCCAGCTCTAGCACTAATTTCTATGTGATCTTTGCAAAGCTCCATCCTCATGGGCTATAGTTTACTCCTGTGTAAAATGAAGGGTTGGAAGAGATTCTTAACACTGTTCTTAACACTGTAAGTTGATGCCACGATTGGATTATAACACCAGATCCCTCTTCCTGTTAGGTTGTTTTCAGCCCATTGTTGGGACAGGCTTACCTAGCACCCAGCACCTCTGGTCTGTTGCTAGGGCTGTGCTTGCATTTATTATTACCTTTTCTTCATGAATCATTATGTTTAAATCTTTGAAAACATAAGCCCCTTCTTACATAAATTCTTGTGTGGCCTATCATACTGAGACAGAAGGAAATAAAAGGGTCTTGATAAGTGGTTCTTACCTTGGGTTTCTGGGACTTCAGGAGACAGAAGATTATGAAGACAGTGATGAGAAGGCCTTATTTAAACACTCAAAAAACCCACAGACTAATTTGACATTAACCTTCTTTTCTATCTACACAATGAGCGTACAATAGTTTATGCTAGTGATGGGGAAAAGTGAACAAATATTTACTAAATTTGAGATGTTCTACATACAGTAACTGATTAATTCTCTCCCAAACTTTGCAAGATCAGTATAATTATCTCCATTTCAAAGATGTGGAGGCTAAGCAGTAAATTTCCTTAGGCCACCTGCAAGTCAGTAACTTTTGAACTCGAAGATTTGACTCAGGTCCACATAACAACCAAACTTTGCCCTGTACTTCTCACATTACAGTTCCCAAGTGGAGAAGGTTTGATTTTTAGTTAAGTATGTTATTGACTAGTTAAGAAAAGGGTAGTGGATCTATTTTCCTTGGTAGACGGTAATGGTACAAACCTGTAAATGTTGCCCCTGATAAAACTGCTGAGTTCCAGAACTTGATGGTTTCGATCCTGGGATTAAAGTAGCTGTAGTGGCACAGAATTTCCACCAGGTGGCACTGCGAGCTCAGCAATGGAGTCAGCCTTCTTGCAGCATCCATCTTGAGCCCACAGGTGCCTCTGGGGACGTGGGCGCAGATTCACCATCCTCCAGCAGAAGGGATTTCCCTTTAAGTTTACTCTGAACTCTGCCAGCTGCTGAACAGCTGTGTTGATTCTCTTTGGGGTAAAAGAGGGCCTGGAGTGATTCCCTTCTTTTGGTGACCTGGAGCTGGTACAGGGTCTGTCTTGTTGACAATTAGGTGGTTTAGGATGGGGATCCTGTGCTGTTGGGTGATTGTACTCTCAGTTATTACAGGTGGTAGATTTCAAAGCTGAAGGAGATCTTTCTGCTATTGCTTTTGCTATGGTGCAGGCAGGGGCATTTACTAAATGCAGACTGGAAGATCCTGATGGAAAGGTAAGCCGTGAGTTATAAACCATGAGACCCTGCTGTGCTAGGGTTAAGGCAGCAAAGAAGAGCAGCATAAGGGAAGCAAACTATTTATTGAATGCCTACTGTATGCCAGGCACCAAGAGGGGAGCTTTTCCCACGTTATCTTATTTCATCCTCACAATAATCCTGTGAATCAGCTACAATTATTGTCCTTGTTTTCTAGATGCAGAAAGTAAGTTTTGGAGAAATGAAAGAACTTGCCCAAAGTCACAAAGCCGGTCAGCTTTGCAGACAGGACCATGTCCCAGTTTCATGCTCTAAGGATTAATCTCAAAGACCTGGGAAGAAGGGTATGAAGAGAACTTTAAAATCTGTCAGTAGTGCAGCCAGCTCCAAACTCCCTCTTACATTCTCAAGTATTTGATTCCTGTAAATACTCAAGAGACTTCGTAGAAAAAAATGCGGAGGATGGTGGTGGCGGTGCATGCAGTATTATCACCATGTTACTGATGAAAAAACAGACCTGGGGGTTAGGGGTGGGCTATACGCTTGCTCCAGCTTACAGCTTGTAGTAAGTGGCACAGCTAGGATTCAAATAAACATCTATGTGACTCAGAGCATCTGTTCTTTTAAAAAGGCAAGTATAATTGGAATATGAGAATGCATCCATTCATTCACTCAACAAACACTGACCAGGCAGCATCTAAGCACCAGGTGTGGTTGCAGCTGCTTTTACTTAAGATTAGTCTTAATAAATATTTTTTAGTCCTCCAGGTTTATCCTTGTATCATCCATTTTAATGCAGTGTTCTGCCATCATAGGCAGTCAATAAAGACTTGCTGAATGGAATGGAATTGAACTGATTATATACAGCTGGAGTGCTTGAAGTGGTTTGGATCTTTGAATGTTCCCAGTCTCAATGAAAACAAATTATTGAGACTATTCAATTTGATTCAATGTGGCCAGTATTTGTTGAGTGCCTGGTATTTTATTCCTTTACTCTTTAGCTAATTTTGGCTATACCACTCAGCCTGTTGCTAAAATTAGATTGTATACTGAAATATAAAGCTACACAAAAATCTAAATCCTGCAAGGGCAGGAGCATACAAACCACATCCTGGAGGTAGGTAGAAGAGGGGAACCTGAAATTCTAGGTATGGGAAGGTGGCATTTTGTTTAGAATACAGTTGTGTTTGAAATTTGATTATTCTGTTAACTAGCTGTGTGAACTTGGGCAGGTAACATACCTTTCTGAATATCAGTTTCCTCCTTTGTAGAATGCATTCTTCATCTCATTGAATCATCACCAATTTCAGCTTCCTGAGGACACAGTCTGAGTGCTGAGTATTATATTTTCAGTCGTTGGCGGAGGGCCTGGCACCTAGTCAGTGCTCAATAAATTTGAAAGAAGGAAAACTTTTTTGAAGTATGTCAGGCAAATTTAAATATTCTCACTTTATAGATGGGGAAACAGATTTGGGCTGTTTCTTGAATGAGAGAATTAATTTGAGGTTTGTTCAAGGTCACTCATCTCAAAGTGGTAGAAGCCAGGTTTTCTGAATCCTGGCCTTGTAATGTGCCAGGTCTGAGTTTTCCTATCTGTGAAATGATCTCCTTAGGGATCTTTTGGGTCCTTTGTAACCCAAATATCCTATGAGTTTAGGTCAGTTGTTCTGGTAAATGGAGGTGAAAGTGATCAAAGATTATAAACAATAATTGGAATTGAGATGAATATTTGGAATGTTGCATTTATTCATTCACTCATGAAAAAATTACTCTTTGAGCACTTGTCCTGTGCCAGACCCCGTGTTAAGTACAAAGACAAACACAGTCCTTGCCTCCACTAAATGCTCAGTCAAGTGGGGAGTCCAGAAAGCATCCATTACAAACAGGCCGTTTCTAGGACAAGAAGTAAAGAGTGTTGTTGGAGCCAGGGGGAGAGATAGGAAGGGGTCGGAGGAAGCTTTCCAGGAGATGTGGGATGTGGTAAGTTGAGAACTTAAATATGAGTCGAAGAGTCAGAAAAAGAGACCCTATAACCGGGAAGGGGGAGGGATACAGGCAGTTTGTTTCCTCTGCTATACTCTTGTCTTCTTACCTGGAAGGAAAGGGACAAGCAGACTCTCAGGTGAAGTGTGAAATATATGCTATTGCCCCACAGACATTTGGCTCTATGAGTATCTGGAATGTGTTTGAAAATACTTCCCGATGTATTTTTTTTTTATAGTCAAGGAGGTCAGCACATGTTCTTTGGCGACATCATCACAGAGCATTCGTGTTGTCATAGGCCTGTCTCTGATGACTCCTGTTTCTAGGTTGATGGCTCTGGTATTCTGGTTTGGCTTCCCCAGAATCACACCTTGGGCCAAGAATTTGAATGCAGTTAGTTTATCGGAAGGTGGAAGGAACATAAAAGGCGAGCAGGCTGGGGAGAGTTATATGGGGAGGAACAGGTGGTTACTAGTCTAAGTTGTCAGGATTTATCTTTCCTTATCCTATTCCCTACCCTTGGGGGTTTATGAAATTCTCTCTCTACTGCCTGCAGCTGATTCTATGGCAGTGCTTAAAAGTGTGATGTCAATAAAACTTCCTGCAGTTGGGTTTGATAAGGAATTCTATATTCAACATAGTGATGAGTTTGCATTCCAGTCCAGTGTCTGGGATTCTCAGGGAGAGCTCCTTGGGGTCTTTGACCATATTCACAATAAGAATGAAGGAAGTTATTCACCTTCTGGATCACCAATAGAGGTAGGTCTATTATTGCTCTTTGAAGATGAAACAGACTCTTTATTCTTTTACTCCAGACTGCAGGAGAAATTCAAAGTCATTGTCCATTTGTCCAATTGGGGGTCTGGCCATATCAAATCATCCAGCATTCCTTGGGACAAAACCATATTTCCTGGAATTCCACCCCAATGCCCCCAGATCTTGTATAACCATGCCAGTAGAGCAAACTATCCCAGAGCGGCTATAGCCTTGTGTTCAGTCATATCCATTGCTTCTGGGAAATTTCTTCAAGGGGATATACATATACCTAGGAATGTTTTCCCCATTCTTCTTAGTCAACCCAGAGAACTCCTGCAGGAGTGATACAGAAGTCTTGCCATAGTAGGCCATTCAGCTTGCTTCATGGAAACTAACCATTCAGACCTCTAAAGATTTCTCTGACTTGGAGACTTACGATAGCCACCTTTAATTCTAGTTTTGTGCACCAACGAACTTGCTTCTGCTGACGTTTTCCTCAGGCACCTATTAGATATGCAACACAATAACTATTTCACATCTAGAGAGGTTGACTGCTATGGCTCTAATAGAACCATAAGGGGGCCTATTAGGCTTTCTCTTCTGGATGTGCTCTCCTTGTTTCCAAGATAGCTGCCCTATTAGCTGCATCAAAGTCCTGTAGGGAGTGGGATGCCCTGCCTCTATCTAGAAAAATCTATTATTGCTGTTCCTCCTTATGGCTCAAAAAGACTTCCAAGTTAGTAAAAATGCTCATTGTTTGAGCATTTTTCTTTTTTAGGTGCCCTTTAACTGCAAATTCACTGCTCCACAGCTTCCACATCTGAGTGTGTAACTTTCCCAACTATCCATCAGTGACCATCCCAGCTGGCCGGTGACCAGCCACTGCTCCCAGTAGTGAGGTTTTCCAATTGCAGTAATCTGGCTAAATTTTTCCCCACTTCCAAAATCTCATAACACTGGAATGAATGAATTCTCCACATTGGACGTCATTTTGTACATGGTGTATTGTAACCCACACCACTAATGACATATGCTGTTAACCATGAAAGGATTTACTGAGAATGACCTTCGAGCAGAAGAGCAGCAGAGTACACAGAATCCCCTAAGGCCCTACAGTGATACAGTGAAGTGTAATGGCCTACAGAGCTGGACAATGCTGCGGAAAGCACTCTGGTGAAGAATGTTGCGAACTGCTTTATACATTTATAGGGGAGACCAGGAAGTTGTGGGGGGGACTTAGTTTTCCACGTAACAAAGGAAATAACCCTGAAGAGCCTTTTGAGTTCAGTTAGGGAGTTTGGTGAACCACCCTTGCTACTCCCGTTTGTTCAGTTAAACTAGCTCATTGTGAAGACCTCAGAAAATGGAGAGCAAATGAAGATTCCCTGGCCATTGGAAGCCAAAAGTTTGTGTTTCCTGAAAAAGTGATGTTTAGATTCTCATCCGGCAGTAATAAATTTCTCCCATTGAGTGGCAACTTCCAGTATATCCGTATTGAAAATCTTCCCTGCTTCCTGTAGCTCTGGGGCTCAATTCTTTAACTATTTGATACTCACTGTCTTGAGTTAACAACAAAGGATTTAAAATCAGAAGATGGGGGTTTGAGTACATGGTTGGCCATTTGCTAGCTGTCTGGTCTTGGACAAGTCATTGTTTTTTCTAAACCTATTTTCTCATCAATAAAATATCTAACTTTGGGGACTTCTCTGAGTTAAAGCAAGAAATGTCAATGCTATTTTTAGACTCCAAGGAACTCTGTAAGGGTTTTCTATGATTGTTATTGCTACCTGCAAAATTCTAGGGAACCCGATGGTACATAAATGGCACTGTTTAGCTCTCCCTGAAGCAGCTGTTCTCATTCTGTTTACCACACATGGGTGAACAGTTTACTCCAAGGGAATAGTTTACTCATTGCAGGACTGTGACTGCTACAAATAGCACAGGACACCTCCCACCTAATATAGAACATGGCTTATGCCATCCCAAGAGGCAGCCAGACACCAGATGCCACACTATGTGTGCAGTAGAGAGTAGCCATGCCTGCTGTCTTGTGAAAATGTAATGGCAGTTATCTAATGTGATTAAAGCTTGGATGAACAAGCCTGATTCAGTGACATGTTGTTCTGAATCCCACTACAGACATTCTTGGACAGCTAACTCCATTTTTCACCTGATTGCCCACATGAGTTTTCCTGAATTTGGCTGAGCCTTCCATTTGCTCTTCATTTTAAGTCATATAGAATGAGTGTGTACTTTAGACATAGACAGACTTGGATTTAAATTCCGGCTCTGCTTCGTCAAAACTGATTGGCCTTTGGTGAGTTACTATAACTCAATGGGCCTTGGTTTTCTCACTGGTAAAGTGGGGATAATAATATCCACCTTGTAGGGTTGTTGTGAGGAGTAAGTAATATAATGTATGTAGAGCACCCAGTCCAGCATCAACTGAGCTGTACATAAATGTCAGCTGTCTAACAAATGGCCAGTAGGCCCACCCATCCAGAGTAGGGTCCACTTAAAGTTTGTTGTTAATTATGTTCCAGTGATTTTCAAGCTTTGCTGTGTCTACAAAGCAGCCAGTAACCTTGCTAAAATGCAAGTTCAGATTTAGTAGTTATAGAGTGGGGCTTGAGAGTCTGCATTTCTAACAATCTCCCAGGTGATGCCATTGCTACTTTTCAGGGACTATATTTTTAATATGACGCTTTATAACCTTAGCTAGCACATCTAACTAAGCCAGTGGGCCCAGCCACCTGTCCACTACTGCTCTTGCTTCACTCAAAGTTCTCAGGCACCATTTAATAAACTGGTATCTGTATCACTGCAGAAGAATCAACTGTGAAAATAATGGTTTCTGAATCCATCCCAGGAGATTCTATTTCTGTAAGTAAGGGGGTGGGGCTTGAGATCTGTATATATATATTTTTAATATTTATTTTTTTTATGGTGACATTGGTTAACGAAATCCAGTAAGTTTCAGCTGTATGCTTTTTCTGTCTGGATCATTTTGCTGAGCATGATTATCTCAAGGTCCATCATGTTGTCACAAATGGCAGTATTTCATCTCTTCTTATAGCTGAGTAACATTCCATTGTATATATGTACCACATCTTCTTTATCCAATCCTCTCTTGTAGGACACTTCAGTTGCTTCCACGTCCTGGCCACCGTGAACAATGTTATGAACATCAGTGTGCAAATATCTTTTTGGATATATGTTTTCAAGTCTTCGGGGGTAAATATCCAGGAGAGGGATTGCTGGATCATATGGTAGATCAATTCTTAGTTTTTTGAGGAACCTCCATACTGTTTTCCATAGTGGCTATACCAATTTGCAGTCCTACCAGCAGTGTATGAGGGTTCCTTTTTCTCTGCATCTTCTCCAACATTCGTTATTACTTATCCTGTTGATAATAGCTATTCTAACAGGTGTGAAATGGTATATCATTGTGTTTTTGATTTGCATTTCCCTAATAGCTAGTGATATTGAGCATCCTTTTATATGTTTTTTGGCCATTTGTTAATACACATTTTTAAAATAAATGAATGGTGCATGTAAAGTCATCATTACAGTGTGTGGCATGCAGACAGCACTGCGTAAATGGTAGTGTTTATTATTTGTGAAATACCTGAAAGCTCTTCCTGCCTTGGGCGTCCCTGCCTAGAGCTCTTGTCTATCAGAGATGAGCAGCTAGGCACACAGGGGCTAAGTGATTTATGTAACTTGTGTTATAGAACCAGGGCTGAATAGAGTCTAAGTCTCTCAGTTCTAAGTCCAGTGCTCTTTGTATGCTGCCAAGAAAATTAGAAAAAAACGAGAGATGATTTTTTACATCAAGTTTTTAGCTCTCCCAAGCCTGGATTATGTGTTAATCAAACACCTAAAGTGCTGATGTGCACAGGTGCCAAGATAATGTCAATAGTTTAACATGAGCCTCATTTATCTACATTACCTTGAAACAAAGATCTGTAAATTTGGTTGACATTGAATTAAATGACAAAGATCAATTACAAGAACTTTCACACAATAGATAAAAAAATCATCGAGTCCTCTAAGAGATTGTAAATGTCTTGTCTTTTACTGTTACTTGGCTAAAAGAAAGTCAGTTTTGAATAATGTTAAGCTCTACTTGAAATAAGTTATATTATAATAAATGTACTGGAAATTAAAAAATGAAGAACAAAAACATCTATAATCCTGTCACCCTGGCAAATCAATAGTTGTCATTTTAATGTTCTCTTCTGCTCTTTGCTTATATGCATATATTATTTTTGCATGGCATAGCAGTATTTTTAAATTTAATATGTTATACTTTTAAGCTTTAACCATCTAGTGTTTCGAAATATAATATTTAACAGTTACATAAAATACTGTCTAGTTAGTGTACCACAGTTCACTTAACAATTCCCCTATTTTTGGATCTGTAGGTTATTTTCAATGTTTTACTATTTAAATGGCATTGCAATAAATGCCTTTGCATATGTAGCTTTTAATTCAAGGATCTCCCCTCCTCCTACCTGATATTAATTCCCAAGAATATTTCTACTGGATTAAAAAATATAACTCATTAAATATTGGTCATTTTTTTGCTCTTGTTTATGGCTTGAGATGGTTTCATCAAGTGGCTAATATACATTATATAGATGGAAAATTAGGAAACATTAGATCATTATCCCTTGCTTGTTAATTTTCAAGCAAGGCACCAACTTCTGTGATGGCCCTCAAGATGATTCTGTTAGAATTGTTTTCCTCTTTGGAAATTTACTCAGTAAATAAGGAAGTTTCTCTATTTGAAGGACTATGTCACCCCCAGGTACCTGAACTCTGGTTGAGATTCCCTCAAGACAGGCGCTGATGGAAAAAAGGGCTGGACTTGAAGTCAGAAACATTGGAATTTAAATCTTAGCTATGCCATTTATAAAAAATACTTTGTAAAGTTCTTCCATAGCAAGGTATATTATCTTTTTATTTAGAGAAAGGAAAAAAATGGTTCAAATGGACTTTTAAACTCCCAAACAGTGTTTTGAGTGTTTAACCTCAGCTTTGACTTTTAGATCTGTCTTATTAGAAAGGTATATTCTGAGGTACATGTAAGATTGTGTGTTTTATAGTGAGTTGATTGTATACATTAGAAAGATAGGTCTGGATTTGACTCCAGGAAATTTTGACAACCTCTCTAAAAAGGAGATAATAATAAAACTAAAGAGAGAATTAATTGAGACAGTATAAATCAAACTTCTAACAGAATTCTTGTCATACTGGCATCTGTGGTGTTAGTTCTCCCTCCCAATTGCCATACCCCATGAAAGGTATGTAACAGATATTTTCACAGTTTTTTTTTCATAAGCTTTGAGGGAATAAGTCTTTACTATAGCATCAATATATTTAATTTTGTTATCTATGAAATATTTAGAAGTACTTTAAATAGCCTTTTCTTATTTCAAGGGAATCTTGAATTATTTTTAGAGCTAGGCTGGCTCAGTTAGCTATATTCAGCAAGTCCTAGCCCACACTAAAGCTATTTATTTCAGTATATTTTTTACGCACTATATCTTTCCTGTTGGTCCAGATAGAATGGATTTGTTTTCATGTTAAGATGAATGCTTATGTCCAAGACTCAGAGTTTGGATGAGAATTGCAAGCATTGGTATTTTAAGAATATAAATATTGCTGCAACTTGTCCATGAGATGGAGAGTAATAACTTTGCAACACTATCCAAAAAGTTCTTTGTTTTACTATTGAAAAATACAATCATTCTTTCCATTTCTATACCACTCTACATTTTGTATAATATATTCCTATAACTTACCTTAACCAGATTTTACTACACAAACTTGAGGCATTCAGGTCTGAAAGGTACCTATTATTTAGCACCCATGATGTGTTGAGTTTGGTTATAGGCACTTCCACATAACCTTTTCATGTGATCTTCACTTTCAATACTTAATGAAGAACAGGTAATTGGAAAGCATAATAACCAGCACTCAAACCTAGGTCTTGGATTTCCAGTCCAGTGTTTGTTTTTTTTCTTTTTAAAACAATCTTGTTCCTCAAGTTGATGGTGTGATGTAGAAAGATCGCCACTTGAGTCAGAACACTGGGGTTCTAATCTTACCGAGTGATTCATGGTAAAACCTTGGAGGAGTCACACTTTTTCTCTGGACCTTGAGTACCTCACTTATAAAATGACCTCTTTGGTCTTTCTCTGCCCTGGCAATTCCTGTGCCTTTGGGACACACTCCTGTCATGGGAATATTCCGAAGATGTGCTTTTACTGGACAGATGTCCAGGTTTGGAAAGAAGTTGATGAGATGAACTTCAGATTTGGAAAGATCTGGTCATTTGACTTTTATTGGCCTTATCCCAGCAGTCTTAACTTTCAATGCCTCAGGCAGCAGGGCAAACCTGTCTCCCTGTTTAACACAAAAGAACTTTTCCTCATTCTCATGAAAAATAATAAGAAGAAAAAAATAGAAGAATTCCGATATGTTTTTATAATATACTTACATGCATAGATCATTACTGTTGGAAGGAACCTTGGCAAGAATTTGTTTCAACTCAACAATTTAATATATTAGGAAATTGAAACCCAGAGAAAGGGAATGCAGGAAGGCTTAAGGCCCCACAGTGAGGTAGAGGCAGTTAGGACTAGAGCTCAGGGCTTCTGACTTCTAGGCCAGTGCCTTTACTATTACTAACTGGGAAATTGGAGTAGTGCTTAATTTCAGGTTCCTGCTAGCCATCAAGTATGGAAATCTGTGGGCTGACTGATGCAATCTTAGATTGCTTTAATGAAAGCAGCAGAAATATAGTGTGTAGTACTGATAAGAACTTGGGTTTTGGAGTCACCTAGACTGGGGTTGCCAGGGTGTGAACTTGAGCAAGCCACTTAACTTCTTTGAGGACATGCAGGTGTTGTGGTGTGACTGGAGCATAGAGGTTGAGGAGAAAATTGGTGGCAGGTGAGGCTGAAGAGGCAAACAGGAGATACATGATGGAGGGTTTTAAATTCTTGAATGCTGTATCTGGATAATTATCCTTCTGTATCTTCACCTTTTGTTCCCATTTGGGGAAAAGAAACAGAAGGGGATCTAGAATAGAAGACCAGATTTGTGTTTTCAATATGTGTAACATTGGACAAGATGATCTCTATAAGTGCGAGTTACTTCACTTTTATGGGACCTCTCTTGTTCACCCATTTGCCTCCAGTCCTCTAGGGTTCTTCTCTGTTCCAGTTATGGCTCTTGTAGACAGTTCTGCTCAAGTTTCTACCAGTTTTGCTGTTGACAGCACCTTAGTAAAGTGTGTGCTTCTTGTTTTCTGTCCCATATGCATGCAAGAGCCTACTCAACACTCCCACATATGCAGCCTGAATGTATGAGAGAGTTAATGCCCATGGAGCATTTTTCAACCAATGGGAAAGGAAAGCAGGGCCTCTTCATAAAGAGGGGCAGGGATGAGTGCCACAACTTAGGCTGATTGGATAACATCTCCTCGTATTGAGTTTCCTTCTTTCCTCAGCCATCACATCTGTTGTCTGTCTGCTCTCACTGCCTGCACACCCTTGTCTCAGGGTTCCTTTCAGGTGGAAGCCAAGCTAAGATATTATCTAAGTGGGCATCATGATATATAACACTTTCCTTGTGAGTTGTTAAATGAGGTATGTGTGAACATAACATAATAAAGATTAAATAAGGTATACACATAAATGTGCATGTAAAATATATAGCATGGTCCTTAGCACAGAGTAAGTGCTCAAGGAATGTTACATGTTATGATATAGCTGCCGCTTCTATGGCTTGTATCAATTCTGGTGTCTGGATCACACATTATATTTGTGAAATTTTAGGCTGAATTTTCATACAGTAATATGATTTTTGTTTTTTAGGCCTTTTTAGTAAGGGGTAAAAAAATATAATAAAACAGATTTCTTTGAATCTACTCCACCTATGATTGAGGAACTTCCAGTTTTACCTTTTTATTTTGTCCAGTTCTTGATGTTTCTAGGGGCATACTTTCATATACTTTTTGCTACTTTAGGGGGTCCAGCATGTTTTTTTTTTCCCTCTGCTGCATATTTAAAGACAGAGTTTTGCGCCCCTTATACAGATGTAGAGACTGAAGCCTAGGTGCTTCCTCAATGTGTTGAAAGTCTAGCAACTAGTGAGTGGTAGAGTCTGAAATTGAACTAGGTCTGATTTAAGAGTCCAAGTTCAAACTCATTTTTTAATCATTACACTATATTATCTCAATTGGTCTTTCTCTTCAACATTTGCATTCCATTCCTCATGACTCGGTAATAGTCACTCCTATATATCTAGGTATGTAGATGATTTTAATTTATTTTTTTCAGAGACAGAAACAACTTTGCCAGATTGAAACCTTTAAGATGAAGAAATCCAGGAAAGAAATCTCATCAGAAAAATAGAGGAAGTTTTCATGGAGTTGCTGTGAATCAGAAACTTTTAATGAATCTAGTTCTATTGTTTACCAAGTTAAGATCCTCTCAGGTATCAGGAGATAGATATGTAGATGTCAGCTCATAAAGTATAGCTCTAATGTGATAGCAGAAATATGAGAAGCTGGAATCCTTCCATGCTAAGAGATAATGAAGGAGACCAGAGATAAGATGGAAGAAACACTGGTTACCAAGAGGGGATAGCAATTGTTTTTCCTAAATCAAATATTTATGAGACTGGGATTTGATTACTCATAGTTTAACAATTCAAGGGAAAGATAATTTTCTCAAAGCCCAAGGTGTTGGAGTAATTCAGATAACTGTACCTTGTATAAAAATAATTAATCACTAGAATTTGAAATGCATACAAATTGTGATGGTGATAGAAAATATTTTGCGATGTGAAGTGAAGGCATCATGGTATAACATGTTGGAAGGATTTAAATATATCCTGTTGTCACAGGCACCATTTTATCCCTTGTCAATATGAGACATTTGGTTTTTATTTTTTATATTACTAACATTTATTGAATGCCTACCATGTGTCAGACATGTTTATATTGGCTTTAAAATTTTTAATAACTGTAAACACCATTAAGGTATATGTTATTATTTCACTGTATAAAAGAGGAAACTGAGAAGTTAAATGGTACTCAAGGACACAGAGCTTGTAAGGTAAAAGTATGGTTTGGTACTCAGGTGTGTATGACACCAAATCCACAAACTTTCCCCCATACCACTCTGTCATTCAGACGTTCCAGTACTACAATTTCTGGCTCAAGGAGGGGTTATGGAGACTTGGCTTGAGGTCTGTAGTTTTGGTGGAGCAAAAAAAGCGGTACATTATTTTGGGTGAGGATAAAATAAGAAAGGTCAAGATCATTCATCAAGTGTGTCCACTGATTCATTGCTGCAAAAATCCTGCTCATTACCTTTGGTGAGAAATGAACCAAAGTCTGTTAGAGCTAAAGGAACCTGGCATTCTTATGATTCAGCCTTCTCATTTTACAGATGAGTACCCTGGAGTTCATAAGGGGGAAGTGATTTGTCCAAGGTTGTTATGTGATAAATCAGTGTCGGAGCTCACTCATTGTAGTCCTAGCTCTCTGCAGCACAATGTTGGGTTCTCTGGAAATACATCAGAAAGGACTAATTCTTCCATATGACAGCCTTTTAAATATTTGGTGACAGTGTTCCTGTGCCCCCAAGTGTCCTCTTCAGGCTAAGTAGCCTTTCATTGGTCAAACATTTCCATTACAGCAGTTTCAAGATTCCTCACCATGTTTGATCTTTTCCAGAAATGCATCCTATTAATTTCCCTGTCAAACTTTGGTATCCAGAAATGAATACATCACCTTGGATTGTATCAGCAAAAGATTTAATGAAGGAGAGAGGATATAAGTTCTTGCAATTTGCACAATTAAGATCTAAGTGACAATTGTTGGTTTCAGGATTATGAAGTCATGAATATGGCAAGTTGAGGTAAAATGGAATAACTGTTCTTATACTTTAAGGTTATAAAAATGTTAGATAAAATAATACAAAATAATTTTTGCACACATTGCTGAAGAATAAACTAAAAACAGAAAATATCTAGATGTGAAAACAAAGAGGAAGCTCCAAGTCAGAACAGTAAAGCTGAAAAAACTGTTATGGTTACTATAACATTATATAGAATTTAATGTCTAGGGACTGAGCGCTAGGATTCTCTTATGTTGGCATCAGGAGCATATTTAAGGCCTCAGTTATCAAGCTCATGGTAGATGAACTACCTGCCTAAAGGCAAGAGCCTTGAAGATCTGTCCATTTCTGGAGTAAGGACTAGAAAAACCTGGCCTGCTTCTCTTGGGAGGCAGCAAGGAAGTTTGTAATTATCTGGGGCTGCATCTGGTAAACAAATCACCAGTGAGAAATAAGAACCCAAATCCACACCATACATGGATGTAAGATATGACTCAAAGTAATATCAAAGTAATATGAATACCAAACCAAAAAATATAGCACAAAAACTAGTCTAGAACCAGTGAAGATGACAGAGGCTATCAGAGGTAGATATAACACATTCTAGAGGGACACTTTCAGAGCACCAAGACTCCAAAGTGCTGTTGAAGAGCACACAATCAAATCGTAAAAATCACATTATGTAATAAATTTCTGTGAGAGAAATTAGCAGGTGAAACAAATATCAGCAGTTGAATTATATATCACCTCAAGAAATAGAAATAATAGAACAATCTAAATGAGACATTAAATAGATTTAAAGTGATGAGATAAAAGACCAGAAAAGAGTAGAAACTGAGGTACAAACAGGATAATTTGAAAAATCACAAGTAGATTTGAAACAGAATCAAAGTGATATTTATTTTATTTTTTTCAAAGTGTAATTTTAGAAATAAAGAAAGATTATTAAAACACTGAATAGACAGATGACAAGAGAAACAATGATTTTGAAGATCTGAGAAAATACAGAGACATAAAATATTAATATGAAAAATAAATTGAAACATGGTTTCAACATAAGAGAAGAAACAGATGGAAATAATAGAATAGAGAAAATACTGAAAGAAATAATGGCTGAGAGTTTCCATAATTAAATACATGAATTTACAAACTGAAAGAGTACACAAGTCCTGATCAGGATAAATTAATTCATAAATTCAGTAACTACTTAGCGACCACTTATTGTATGTCGAATACTGTTGTAGGTGATGAACCAAATACTAGATAAAAGCTTTTCCCTCATAGAGCTCACATTTTAATTGAGAATGGGGAGAAATGGACAATAAACATAATAGACAAGAAAAGTAAAGCAGAGTAGTGGAAAGATTGTACTTACCTTATGGTTATCTGGTACCTTTATAGTCACTCAGCCCATGAATTTCTGCTGTGCCTTGAGGCAGAGATCTGTCTGGTCTTGTTCATCTCTGCACAGCAGGAGGCATGCATGATGTATCATGATTCTTGATACACCTAGATGTTCAATAAAAATCAGATTAATTTAACGGAATTATATTCTTCACAAATTTATCTCACTATGTTTTTGCTTTGGTTAGTCTCCACCTTATTGATTTCCAAAACTATACTCAACTGTTCTTGGAAGGAGATAGCCAAGACCTCTGTACTCTGCATGCCCACAGCCATGCCTTTGAAATTGTCATCCTCGTTTTCTGTCTTTCCTCTTATCTATATTGTTACTGCTACTATCCCAGGTTAGTCCTCATGGTCTCTTTCTTAAACTATTGCAACTGCCCCCTAATTGGTCTTCTTTCCTCTAGTCTCCCATCTACCTCATTATCAACACTGGCAGTCAGGATGATGTTTTTAAAATATATTTGAGTATGTCATTTTTCTACTGACTCTTATAGCTTTCTTAAACTGTATAAGACAGTCTTTGATCTAGGTTCCTCTCCCTTTGCCCCATGTGCCATTCATACTAAATGACTTACGATCTTTCATTGATCTTCTGCTTTCGACATGTTTCTCTCCCTTTATTCTGTTACATTTGTGTGACAGCCCTTTTCTTCCTAAATTCCCATTTCTGACTGCCAGACCCATGAATATTTATCTTGAGATTCATTTCAAATTTTACCTCTTCAATGGTGCTTCTCCTGATTCCCATCTTATAGTAGAATTAACCCCCATTCTTTGAGATCCTATGTGCTGATCAGATTTTTGTCATAATGCCCTTATACTTGCTTTGAGTTTTTTTGAAACTTTTTGCTTCCTCTGCTAATCTTGAGGGTGGATATCATTTCTTATTTTTCTCTATTTCCCCTCCAAATGTCTGACACAGCTCTCATATGCAATAAATGCTTTCTGAAAAGGAAAATGAATAGAGGAATGATGATTGGTACAAAGAAGATCTCCATTTTGAAATGAAGAATTGATTATCTGGCTCTGTTTAACCCTGGAAGCCTGGTTTGCTAGTTTTTGGCCATGGAGAGCCAATCTGAAAGTGTGGATTTTTTTGAAACACAACTTCAGAATAAAGTTATTCTGACTTTATGGGACACCTCCAACTAACTACTGGGAGACCTTGAAAGTCCCCCTCAAAGGTAAAGAATGACCACATTTACTTTAACCACAGAAACAATTAACTCTCCAGCAGTGTGGAAAACAGCTTTTGAGCTGTATTTATCGATGCATAGATTTCACAGAGCTGTGATATTTGAAGACAAATGGCCATGTCCATAATTAAGACTGCCGAGGAATTGGCAAGTGTGATATGATGATAGAAGACTCAGAAAGAGGGCAAGGGAGAGAGATTGGTCAGGATAATACAGTCTTTGTGACCTTAATGCCCTCTTCCTCTTCATTGATTTCCCAATTAAACATAACTTTTCATTCAGTTGGTTCCCATGTACTGCAAGTTATTGATGTCCTGCTGTAGGAAGTAAAGATGACCTACAGACGAAATTGTAGGGGAGAATGATCTTGCTTTACTTTTTTATTAAATATAACAATATGGTGAAGAAGAGGTTCTCCATTAGTAATATTTTCTATGAAGACTGTTCTATTATCTAATAAAACTCAGAGTAGGCAGTAGTCACAACTGTTAAGGCTCTTGATTTTTTACTGGGTTTCAGTTCTGACTCTACTCATTTAAATGTTTTATCTCATTTAATCCTGGCAAAAACTATAAATTATTGTGACCCTCATTTTAGAGATAGGGGGAAAACGAGTTCTCGAAAAGTTAATCAAAATTTCTAAAATCACACAGTAAATTGTGGGGTCATTTAGGATTGAATACTGATTTCAGAGAAATAATACATGTTCTTATTTTTTTTGAATACCAATCTTACTAGCTATGCTAATAATTAGGGATCATAATGGTTCCCCAGGTAAAGTCCAAGATGACTGGCAGGGCATGCAAGGCCCTCCATGTTCTGATCTCTCTGCCTTCATCTCCTTCCTTCCTTGCCTCATATATCATGTTCCAGCAAAATGAAACTGCTTGTAA
>NW_011888999.1:1756299-1768773 GCF_000151845.1 Pteropus vampyrus | reverse complement strand
TAGCACAGCTTAGATAACAGATATTAAATATCAGCCTCTAGGCTCAGCACTTTTTGGATATGAGGTGATGAGCACCAAGTTTAGTGCTGAGCTGACATTTCCATCACTAAACACAAGTGGAATTTGAACTTAGTCTTGTTGTCCTCATCTTTTATGTGTTGCACTTGGAATAAGATTTAGTAATGGACATGTCTATTGGGTGTTTGCCTCTTCCCTAACATCCTGTATGTGCCCTCAGGCTTTATGACTGACTACATTATGAAACTTTCTCTCCTTAGAGATGGTTATTTTTCATGAGGTTCCTTGAACCCTCAAGGAAGTAAATCCCTGGACCTTGAACCTGGGAGAATTCCTGTGGCCTGAAGCTTGGATCCAAATTCCCCACTCATAAATTTGCTGTTCAGCTATAACCTGAACATAACCAGATAACTATAGACAATGAATATCATAAAGACTTTAGGCTCTTGCTGCTGTATCCCATCCTATGACATTGGATCCTTCTCCTATCGATGCCAGCCTGGATCAGACCTGAGTTTTCCAAGCCCCTTTAAACACTAAGAATGGGTTACTCCATTCTTCTTTTTGGATCACGTTAAGGTCTAGCATGTCTCGTGACCATAGTCTTTGGGTTATGGCAGAAGAACAGGCAGATGGTGGGAGAGGCCTCTATAAGTTTCAAGGTTTGAGCAGCTCTATCTAAAACCAGAACAAAGAAAAATTCTGATCATAAGGGTAATGTCCTATGAACTTTAGAGAGATAGACATGTCAGCACAATAGTAAAGAATAAATTGAACCATTCAGGAAACTGAGATACACAGTATTTTTGAGTAGGTCAGCCACTTTCATTCTTCTTTTGAACAGCTACAGGGGAATGCCTTCTTAGGGAATTTAGAACTCAGAGAACTCACTCATTGTGCTGGCTTTAATCAGACTAACCGTTTCCTTTCTTGTTTCCTTGTCATGATGGGAGTTTGGTCAGATGCCATCTCTCCAGAATGTAAGTTGTAACACAGGTTTGTAGGCATGGTCTAAACACAGAGGTGATAGATAGTCCCTAAGATGCTTGAGAAGATTGCCTATGACTTTGCCTTCAGCAAACTGACCTTCACAAACTAGAGGCATCAACTTCACAAGGGCAGCTTGAGTGCCTCCTTTGAAAAAGTAATTTTCTTTTGTGAGTAACATGCTGTGTCATTGTTTATAACAATGAGAAGAACTGAAAGATATAGAACCCAGGAGGCAAAAAAAGGGCTGTCTATCTAAGGAATAACAAGAGCTGATTTTATTCTCTGCCATGCAGTGATGAAAAGGCATCTTGTAAAAGCTTTTAGTTGGTTTCCTTTTCTCCTACTCTTGTTCAAGAACGTACTTAATGTGTTTTGTGCTTCCGAAAGGAAAAAAGGAGAATGATTTAAAGAATTGCCTTTACTTAGATCTTATCTGACTAGAGTTGGAGACATGGGCTCTTTAGGAAGCACATAAGTCAATACTGTGCTAAAGGATCATAGAAGAGTTAGTATAAACTCTGCCTGAGAGAATTTGGGAAGGTTTCACATAGGGTCACATTTGAGCTGGACTTTAAAGGGCATATAGTGTTCTAGGTGGAAAAGAAGGAGAAAGGACATCCCAAACAAGGAAGAAAGCATGTGCAAAGGCACAAAAGCATTTCTAAAATCTCTGTATAACTTTTTTTTTTTGGTAAGCATTCAGGCTGCTTTTTCTCTTGCATTCAAGCTGCTTTTTCTCCTGGACTCATTATAAGAAATGCTGCCTAGGTTTCCAGAGTAGCCAAAAGTTCTATATAAATAATAATGCATCTAAAATAATTCACAATAAAATTTTAACTATAGTTTTTCATTCAACAAATATTTATCGAATACCTGCCACTGTTCTGGCTATACACCAGCCAGGAAATACAACAATATATAAAACTGACAAAAATCCCTTTCTTCATTGTGCTTAAGGGCTTCTGAATGCTATTGATAACATTTCTGAGAGTTTTGATTTGAGGATTCTGAAAAATCAGCTCCCCGATGTGCATTTGAACAGAGAGAAAGAAATAAACCGGGATCACAGGCTAAGCAAACAGCTTAGAAACATAATAGAATCCCTAATATCAAACGCAGAAGAGGAAAATGTCCGGTGGACAGTTTGTGTCTTAGGAGAGGCAGTCTCTGGGCATTATTTAGGTGGAGATCTTGGTGCCAGGGTGAAGTCATCTCTGGCGCAAGGGATAAAGTCATTACCAATGGTGAATCTTGGGCTGGGGCCATGATGTCACCTCCAGCAGTGAGCTCTTGAGCATGAACTATACCTAGTCATTTGATTCTAGGGAATTAAATGTGGCAAAAGTGATAGATTGTCACTGTTGAGATTAGGTTATAAAAAGACTGTGGCTTCTATTGTTTTCTCTCTCAGTTCTCATTCTGGGAGAAGCAAGCTATATTGTGTGTAGCTCCACGGCATGATCTGTCATATAGCAAGGAGCTGATATCTTTGGCTAACAGGCAGTGAGGACCTAAGGCCTGCCAATAGCTACATGACTGAGCTTGAAAGCAAATCTTCCCCAATTTGAGCTTTGAGGTGAGACAGTAGCCCTGGCCAAAAACTTGATTGTAGCCTTATGAGGAATTTTAAGTCAGAGACACCCCACTAAACTACACCCAGATTTCTGATCCACTGAAACTGTTTTAAGTTGTACATTAAGAATAATTTGTTACATAGCAATAGATGACTAATATAGGGCCTAATGCATGCTTATTGCTAATTTCTCCTTAAATAGAAATACCAGGATAATTGTCTATTTATGAGAACCTGTCATATTGAAAGCTTTTCTTCTGCTTCCCCTTTCAGTAACAGCTTAACTTTTCTCATTGCCTTCGATGAACAACACTAAAAGTGTGTTCAGAGGCCTAATGTAACTTGAAGCTCTGCAATTTCACCTATTTGATGGATGTTCACAATGGTTGTGGAGACAGTTTTCTTATGGTAATAAAATCAAGAAATCAAGAAAATACCTTCTTGAGTCAACTCTTTTTAGATGCTCAGGTTTCTTAGAGCCTTCTATATCATCAACTAATTCATCAACTTTCATCAAGAACCTACAGAAAAAAATAGATTCATTTCTTTTTCTTGAAGATTTTATAGTTTAGAAGGGATTCTAAGACATGTGAATACTTACATGAAAGGCAAGACAAAATGAAGACAACTTCAAATAATGGAAGATAAAAATCATTTGGGGTCAAAGAATGTAGATTTAAATACCAGGCCTACTATGTGTTAGCTGTGTGACTTTAGACAATCATCTGTTCATCTTTTTCTAAAAACTTCCTGAGTTATCGTCCTCCTATAAAGTGAGGATGATCACACTGCTTTATAGCATTGTTGCTGAAGTGGGAGCAAAAAAGGATGTTGGGTGTAAAAGTACTTTGTAAATAAAGAAGCTTGCAGGTTCATTTATAATTGACTAAAAGAACCAAATCAATGTTATCACAAATTAAAGACTATGGGTGCTCAGCAAAAGGAGGGGAGATGGCTTCTGAATGAAGAACTAGAGGGACCTTTCATAGGAGAGCTCACATTTGAGCTGGATTTTGAAGAATGTTTTGGAGGCGGGCAGTGCAGGCAAAGGGGGAGTGGAGTTGAGCTTTGGAGGCAGCAGAGGATATGTGGTGCATCTGGAGAAAACAGTGAGCTGTTTAGTGTTTCCGGAATTAGGTGATGGGGCTGGAAATTAAAGTAGGACCCAGACTACAAATTCTCAAGTCCTAGGCTGAGGCTTTTTATTTTTCACTTTGTGATTCTGTCAAAGTTTGGAAAGTCTCAGGCATAGTTCATTACCTTAAACAACCCAATCTTATTTACAGTTCATCATATACCTATTCTCAGTCCAGACCATTGTGCCAAATATTCCCTTATTGTTCTTCTTTGAGTCACTTTCAGACCTCCCACAGTTTCCTGGAATTCTTTTACATAAGTGTCTTTATAGATTTTTTTTTTCTTTATTGAGACTATTAAAACTATTCACCTCTTTTGTCCAATGCCAAACCAAACCAAACAAAATCCAGTTGTTTAGCCTAGCCTCGGTCTTTACATTTTTTTTTTTTTTTTTTTTTTTTCAGAGTCCAAAGTCTTTGACAAACTGACCTTTTACTTGCTAATGTTGGCAACCTTTCATAACTAGCTTTGTTGTATTATGATAAAAGAACCTGTACCAACAGGGCAGAGATGAAAAGTTATACACCCAAGTGAAGAGAACAGAAAACTCTATATTCCCACTTTATCCATTCATTTATTTGTTTATTTAACAAACAATTATTTTGTTAGGGACTACATCTATATTGTTAAGAAAAATACCTGATTTATGTCCTTGAAAGCCTTATACTTTCATTTGGGAGCTGGTTATTACATAGCTAATCATATAACAATTATTTAATCATAATGGTGGAAAATGCTATAATTCCAGGGTATTCTAAAAGTGAATAATGAAGGAGTTAATTCAGCCTGGAATAGGTCAAATAATCCTTATAGAAGTGACGAATGAGCTTAGATTTGAAGGATGATAGGAATAAGCAAGAGGAACAGAGGGACAAGAGCATTCCAAGTTGAGGGACCAGCATGTGCCAAAGCCCTGTGGGAAGAAGCATGTCAGTATTGGAGACTACTGTGATTAAAGAACAGAGAAGGAGAATGGCATAAGATGCAGCAAGAGCTTCATAGGAGTCAGATTATGTATGACTGGGAGTCTGTGTTTGAGATTTCGATCTTAAGAGCAAAAGAAAGACATTGACAGGTGGTGGGGGGTGGTAATGTGACCAGACTTACTTTTCAAAAATCATGCCAGATACACTGTACACAATAGATTGGAGGAGGACAAACATGGATATAAGAAACTACTTGTTATAGTGAGATAAAAGTGACTTGAACTGGGGTCATACTAGTGGAGATGGAAAGAGACTCAAGAAATGTTAATGGTTAAATCACAAGGAATTGATGACTAATAGAATATAGGTGGAGAAGAGAAAAGAGATGTCAAGAATGAGCCACAGATTTCTGACTTGAACTATTGGATGTCAGATGGTGACATTTGCTGAGATGGTGGCCCCGAAAAAGGACCAGATTTGGATGAAAACTGTCTTATAGTTATATACTGTACCTAATGATCCCAAGAATTAGAGGAGTTAAGTGAGTTGCTTTAAGTTAAACAGCAAATTAATAGTGACCAAAGTTTAGATTTCTGGACTCCTCATTGTTCACTTTCTCTTCTTTTTCCTCACTATCATGACAACCACTTTAAAGTGATTTCTAGGTTTATAGACTGACCTCCTTTTATTTTATTTTTATTTTTTAAATTTTTAAACAAATGTTTAGTTTTTAATTACATTTGACATACGATATATTAGTTTCAGGTATATAAAAGTGATTAGACATTTATATAACTTTATGAAGTGATCACACCAATAAATCTAGTACCTATCTAGTACCTATAAGTTATTAAATATTTTTGACTATATTCCCTATGCCGTACTTTACATCCTTGTGATTGTTTTTTTAACTGGCAATTTGTATATATTAATCCCTTCCCCCTTTTCAGCCATCTCTCCAAACTCCCCTCTCATGTGGCAACCATCAGTTTTTCCTCTTTATCTATTAGTTTGTTTCTGTTCTGTTTTTCTGTTTATTTTGCTTTTAGATTCCACATATAAGTGAAATCATACAGTATTTGTCTTCTCTGACTTATTTCACTTAGCATAATACCTTCTAGGTCCATCTATGTTGTTGCAGATGGCGAGATTTCATTCTTTTTTATGGCCAAGTAATATTCCATTGCATATATGTACTATATTTTCTTCATTCATTGTCTATTAATGGACACTTAGGTTGCTTCTGCATCTTGGATATTGTAAATAATGCTGCAGTGAACATAGGGATGCATCTGTCTTTTCAAATTAGTGTTTTAGGTTTCTTTGGATAAATACCCAGAAATGGTAATGTTGGGTCAAATGGTAGTTCTATTTTTAATTTTTAAAAAACTTTCCATACTGTTTTCTATAGCAGCTGCACCAATTTACAATCCCATAGACTGGCCTCCTTTTAATCTGTTCTCCACAGTGTCTACATCTCTTTAGTAACTCTCATTTTTTTTAACTGAAGAAAAAAGTTAAAGATCTTTTCAAGGCACACAAACCACTTCTTCATCTGATGAGAAATGCAAGTCTTTTTAGTTTTGTTGGAACATAAAATGTGAGGGGAGAGAGAGAGAAAAAGAGACTAAAGAGTCTATTAGAGTCCACATTAGAAAGGATTTTGTAAAGAATTTTTATATATTTAAACTGTGATTTAAGAGAAATGGGGAATCATTAAAGGATTTTCAAACAGCTTTTATTTTTATCAAGTTATATATGCACACAATTTGAGAGTTAATTTATTCTGTAATGCTTTTGTTAAAAAAAAAAAAAGCAATCCCCAAGTCTTCCCACTGCCCTGTCTTTTCCACTTTAGAGAAGTAACAACTTTTAACAGTTTTGGTGGATTTTAGATATTTGCCTCCTGTTTTCTAAATTGCATGCCTGTACTGCTACTCTGAATTTTTAGTTTTAGGCATTTATCTGTCAACTTTCTGCCATGGAAGATGATAATTTAGCTCTCTTTCACTTAACCCCTTCTGGTCCCATCATTCACAAACACACTTACTATCCCCCAGTTTTCTGAAATACATCATTGTTTTAGTTAGGCAAATATTCAGAGTTTACATTATTATGGCTATGTCAGTTCTATTCAGAGCAGAGAAATAAGGTAAACTTTTCCTTTCCTGCTCAACTGATTGCTTTCTGTATAGTTAATAAAGGTCTTGATTTTTATTTGCTCAGTTTTCTATGTATTTATAACTAATTTATCTCTCGACTCGCTTCAAATTGAGCAAATATCCTTTCAACACATTAAAACACATCAGGTATTTTATAAATTTTAACTTCTTGAAGAAGTTTAGCCCAGAGTCTTCTGTTACAAAGTCTCTGCTTGTTGTGAGTTGTTATCTTGTGATCTTTCTTCATCATCATGGGTATTCCCTTTGCCTCTCCCTAATGAGGGATTCCTTATTTTGTGATTCAATTTATTGTTTTTTTTTATTGTTTATAAATCTCATGTCATCTAAAAACTTTAAAAGGAAATCAGCAGTAAATATTTTTAAACTTTGCATGTCAAATAATATCTTTACTCTTATACTTAAGTGATAGTTTGGGTATAAAATTCTCGGTTGGAAAGAAAATTTTCTTTAAATTTTGAAGGCATTGCTCTGTTACAGTTTCCGTTGAGAGGCTCAATGTCATTCTAATTCTCTTTTGTGTGAAACCTGTATAGTCTCTTTAGAATTTTCTCGTATGAAACTTGTATAGAACTTTTAGGATCTTCTCTTTATTTCTGTAACTCTGAAATTTCTTATTGACATGCTTTGGTAAAGGTCTATTTTATCCATCATTCTGAGCACTCAATGAATCCTTAAAAATTTAAAAACTCCTGTTTTTCTGGGAACAAAATCTCAATTTATAAGGCGATTTCTTTATTTTTGCTTTCTTTGTTCTCTCTTTTCAGAACTACTATTTGGATGTTAAACAAACAACCAGTGTTTTAATTTCATATCGTTTTTCCTTCCTCATTTCTATTCTTGATCTTTTTATTTCACTTTCTCTGCTAGTTCCTCAACTCTGTGTTCTAATCTTCTATTGAATTTTTCTTCACTATTAGCATATTTTGAAATTTCCAATTGTTATGTCCTCTGAATGTTCCTTTAAAAAAATAAACTTTTATTTTTGTTTTATGGATGAAATGCTTTTCTTATCTCTCTCAAACTATTGATTGTTCAATTTTTTCTGGTTATATCTCTCTGCATAGTCTGTTTCCTTATTAAGATGCTAATTTCTGTTTGTTTTGGCCTCTGTCTTTTATTTTTGAATGATTTTCTCATATAGCTGGTGATTTTGTTGACCATTCATATTTAAGAATAGGACAAAAAAAACACACTGTGTGCTGTCTGCACATGAGTAGGGATGGGTAGGGCTTCTTTTTAACTGTGGGTAGGATTTCTTGTCAACTATGAGCTTTAGCACAGAGAGATCTGGTTGATATCATTATCTTTAGGTCTTTTTCCTTAGGCTGGTCAGTTCCTCAGAAAAATATCTTCCCATCTGTTGCATGTAAGGTGTAGTTGGGTTCCCTGGGAAGCAGAGATTAGCATGCAATAAGTTTATTAGAAAATATCCTTGAAATCAACACTTAAAGAAGTGAAGAGGCAAAAAACAAACAAAAAACAGGATTAGACAAAGAGAATTTGAACTATGATACATTCTTGGTGAAGGCCTCAGTTGACTCTACGGAATCCCTAAAACTGGGATGGTCCTTCTAAATTGTCTGCATTGGGATGAGGGAGGCTAGATCTTTTATACTCTTATGTTGATCAGTCCTTGGATGTAGTTGCTTCTGTCAAGAGCCACTGCTTTGGGAATTTTTCAGTTGAGTCATTTCCTGAATAGGTCTGACTGTTAAGAGTTACCTGCTGTAAGAACTTTTGGCACCTGGTGGAGAAATTCTTTAGTCCTTTAGATGGTTAATTTTATGTGTCAACTTGATTGGGCTAAGGAATGCTGAGTTAGTTGGTAAAACATGATTTCTAGGTATGTCTATGAGGTTATTTCTGAAAGACTCTAATTTGAATTTATAGGTGGAGTAAAGAAGACTGCTCTCACCAATGCAGGTGGGCATCATCCAATCTGTTAAGGGCCTGAATAGAACAAAAAGGTAGAGGAAGGGAGAATTTAATTTTTTTGCTTGAGCTGGGACAGACATCTTTTCCTGCTGTCAGATCAGTGCTCCTGGTTCTCAGGCTTTCAGATATGGACAGGGACATATGCCTTTGGCTCCCCTGGTTCTCAGGCCCTTGGACTCAGACTAAATTATATTGCCAGCATTCCTGGTTCTCGAGCTTGCATATGGCAGATCATGAATTGTCTTGGCATCCATAATAGCAAGGACAAATTTTTATAATAAATGCCCCCCCTCTCTATATATTCATTCATTCATTCATTCATTCATTCATATTCCTCTGGAGAACCTGGACTATTAAAATACTGAGGGTGGATCTAAGTGGCACACTACATTATACCACATTGTCCAATACAATGGCATAAGACTGGCTTCTAGAGTTCTGTGTACTAAGTGGGGGAAAACAGGCTATGCAATTTCAAAATTTAGTATGAATGTGTTCACAGATGAAGAAAAAAATTAAGGAATTATTGAATGGAAATGTAAATATTCTTCCAAAATATATGCAGTGAATAACAGAGTTTGCATTGGAAACTTGACCCACCATTCCCCATTTTCTCTTCTCTACCTGCTAATTTTTATTCACTGCTTTATATTATCATAGTTTGTCGTCTATATATCTATTAATTTTGCATCTTTTCCACCTGGCATGGTCCAATTAATGTTTATTTTGTAAAATAGGAATTGTCTACTATAGTAATAAATATATCATCTAATCCATCTATTCTGAAACTGATGCAGTACCTTTATCCTGCAGCCAAACAACTTGGTAAAGGTAATCAGTGGAAGAGAGTGGGGTATGGTGAAGTCTCTATTAGTGAGCTCCCTGGAGCCTCAGCTAAACTGTATTTTTTTTCTTCTCCTAGCAATGTTTTGGAGTGGCTTGTGTCCTTACTTTGGTGGCTTTATATGTCCACTTGCTGGTAAGGTCATCTCCTGATCTTGACTGGGGCTCCCTTTGCTGCTGCTTGGTTGAGCGAATGGTAGCTAAGATGATGTTGCTCCTGCAGTCCCTGTGAAGCCTGGGCTGTTCCTTCATTCCTACAATTGCCAACCTGTCATCATTCCTCTGGAGTCTGTGTGGTCCTGCCCACTTCCTTGCTTTAATAATTGCTCTTACCAAGACCAGGAAATGGCCTTTTCTGTGCCAGCACGTTCTTTGGTTCCTAAACAGAAGCTTTGCTATCTGTTTCCTGCAATGCCTCTACTGTTTCAGCTTTTATTTGATTAAGTTTTTATTGTTTTTGTATTTTTTAAAGAGTTCCATATATCAGTGCTATGGCCTGAATGTTTACATCCCCCAAAATTCATACGTTAAATCCTAATGCCTAATGTGATGGTATTGGTATTAGGAGTTGAGGTCTTTGGCAGGTGATTAGGCATAAGGGTGGAGCCCTCATGAATGAGATTGGTGCCCTTATAACTGAGGCCCCAGTTCCCTAACTTCTCTACCATGTGAGGTTACAGTGAAAATACAACTGTCTATAAACTAGGAAGTGGGCCCTCACCAGATTCTGAATCTGCCTGTGTCTTGATTTTGGACTTCTGAGCCTCCAGAACGGTGAGAAATAAATTTCTGTCATTCATAAGCCTCCCAGTCTATGTTTTTTATTTTTATTTATTATTTATTTGTTTGTTTATCTATCTATCTATCTATCTATCTATCTATCTATCTATCTATCTATCTATCTATCTATCTGTTATAGCAGCCTAACTGATCTAAGACAATTAGGACTAATGCCAAATTCTCTCTAGAACCAGTGGCAAGATAATGTTAGGGACAACATAGAGCCTCTTACTCTGTGTTCCTTCTCACTTATACTTAGCTAATATCACTGTACTGATTCTAATCACTTTAGTTTTTTCCTATTTCAGGACAAATCTGTTGTCTGAGATTTTCTTTAAGAGATAAGGGGAAACTTTTGTTTCCTATATTTGATTATGAATTTTAGTCCCAATATGCAGCAAGCAGAACCCTTAGCTGACCTCCTCCCTCCCCACCAACTTTCTACTATCATAATGAATACCTATATTAGGCTCCTTCCCTCTGGTTCCCTCTGTACACAAAATGTATAAAACATACATTCAGTGAAATACACACAAGTGTACAGCAAAGTGTGTGATATATGATAGCAGTTTAATAACTATTAGGGAAAGGAAACAACAGTTTTCAAGTATCCACCATGGGTAAGGTATTGTGCTATCTGATTTCTATTCTTTGTCTTTTTTAAATCCTTAAAATACATGTGTTAATTAACCACATTTTACTAATAAAACCCTATGTTTCCGAGAATTTAAACTGTTCAATGTCACATAACTAGCAAGTGGAAGAACTGGGGTTCACTACTAATACTGTCTGGTTTTAAAGTTCATGTTCTTTCCATAGTGCTACGTTTCCTCCTGTTTAAACTTGAGTGTGAATTTGGATATCTATATCAAAAGAGTATTACTATTTCTTACATATGTGTATAGGTACTCCCTTACGTATCATGTATAAAGTACTATACTATTATTAACTGTACCTCACTCCTCTGTGCTGAGGGACAGGCCAAAGGGATTTTGAGTGGAAACCTCCATATGAAACATTCATTTCTAAGTAGGATGAGAAGAAAAAGATGAAAAAGAAGGACAGTATGATGAAGAGAAAAATTAACTTTTATAATCAGTCTTCGGGGGATATAATGTTTGAGAAGAAAAACAGAGCATAGATTATTTAAACCTATATTTATTTTATTGAGAAAGTATCAGCAAAAAAACCAAAAAACAAAAAACAAAGAAAACCACTGAACACATGCTAATTGCTCAATTCTTGTGTGTTGAATGCAAATTAAATGCTAAAACATCTGGTAATCATTTCAATCTGGCAATAAAAATGATGAGTAAAACATTTATCGTCAATCTGAATGCACATTTTTCTAATGGATATTTTGTTTAAGTTTTATGTTTCTGTTGTGAACTTAATATTTTTTTTAGCCACATAGTACTTTCAACTTCTATTTGTAATTAGGATGATTCTAATGATATAGTGGTGGCACTAGAAATAATATTGCAAATGGCTTTCATTGATCCATAGAGCATTCACTTTTGATCTCACAAAATAATGTGAACTTTAATTAAATTAGGAGAAAACCAATAAGCACAGTTTAATTTTAAGAAAGTACATTTTACAGGTTTCAGAATATGTATGAGAACTGTGTGTGTGTGTATGTGTAAGTATGCATGTGTGCCTTAAGGAGCACAAATTTAAATTTCTATGTGTATCATTGCTTCTCTAATCTTGACAATAATATGCTCTTCAGGAATGTAGTCAGAGGGAATAGTATCTTTGGTTTCAGACTAATACTTGTAGGAAGGGTATCACCCTTAAACTGGGGCAATAGGGGTCTCTATATAGGATCTTGGCTTTATTGAGCCCCAAAGAAAACACACACACCAAAATAAAACTTGTTTAAGAGCACATTGAGTGATATAAGTAGCATGGTAGCGTGCGGGGACCTCCACTGAAGTTACAAGTTGGACAGCTATAATTCAATGTAGTATTCCCTGTTTAACACACAAACACATCTGAGAGATTTGTGCATTGAGACATCTTAAGATGGCTGTATCAGAGTGAACAAGGGAAACAGAGGGAAGGACAATGCTAGGAGCCGCAGATA
>NW_011888999.1:1738180-1756249 GCF_000151845.1 Pteropus vampyrus | reverse complement strand
TATCATGTATAAAGTACTATACTATTATTAACTGTACCTCACTCCTCTGTGCTGAGGGACAGGCCAAAGGGATTTTGAGTGGAAACCTCCATATGAAACATTCATTTCTAAGTAGGATGAGAAGAAAAAGATGAAAAAGAAGGACAGTATGATGAAGAGAAAAATTAACTTTTATAATCAGTCTTCGGGGGATATAATGTTTGAGAAGAAAAACAGAGCATAGATTATTTAAACCTATATTTATTTTATTGAGAAAGTATCAGCAAAAAAACCAAAAAACAAAAAACAAAGAAAACCACTGAACACATGCTAATTGCTCAATTCTTGTGTGTTGAATGCAAATTAAATGCTAAAACATCTGGTAATCATTTCAATCTGGCAATAAAAATGATGAGTAAAACATTTATCGTCAATCTGAATGCACATTTTTCTAATGGATATTTTGTTTAAGTTTTATGTTTCTGTTGTGAACTTAATATTTTTTTTAGCCACATAGTACTTTCAACTTCTATTTGTAATTAGGATGATTCTAATGATATAGTGGTGGCACTAGAAATAATATTGCAAATGGCTTTCATTGATCCATAGAGCATTCACTTTTGATCTCACAAAATAATGTGAACTTTAATTAAATTAGGAGAAAACCAATAAGCACAGTTTAATTTTAAGAAAGTACATTTTACAGGTTTCAGAATATGTATGAGAACTGTGTGTGTGTGTATGTGTAAGTATGCATGTGTGCCTTAAGGAGCACAAATTTAAATTTCTATGTGTATCATTGCTTCTCTAATCTTGACAATAATATGCTCTTCAGGAATGTAGTCAGAGGGAATAGTATCTTTGGTTTCAGACTAATACTTGTAGGAAGGGTATCACCCTTAAACTGGGGCAATAGGGGTCTCTATATAGGATCTTGGCTTTATTGAGCCCCAAAGAAAACACACACACCAAAATAAAACTTGTTTAAGAGCACATTGAGTGATATAAGTAGCATGGTAGCGTGCGGGGACCTCCACTGAAGTTACAAGTTGGACAGCTATAATTCAATGTAGTATTCCCTGTTTAACACACAAACACATCTGAGAGATTTGTGCATTGAGACATCTTAAGATGGCTGTATCAGAGTGAACAAGGGAAACAGAGGGAAGGACAATGCTAGGAGCCGCAGATATAATCTGGTGCTTGCAAGGGCCCCAGTGGCCATGATAGCAGTGAAGCATCAAGATGTGATTCCCACTGGGCAAGCTGAAGGGGCAGAAATAGCAATAGGGCCTTGGCGGCTGGCACACAGTGAGGCTAAGCCCAGGGTAAGGGGCAGAGAAGTGGTGCAACGGGTGGTAGCATTCCACTAACTGCCATCACTAGACAAAAGATGTGGGAACCTACCCACTCCATCATCCCATGGCCTGCTTGGCAGTAAAATCCTCACTTGGCAGATGGCAAAAAGTAGAAAAAAACTTTCCAGCTCAAGTGGCGTGTACTCATTGCAACTAAACTACAACTGGAAAAAACAGAGCTACAGACACTTGAACCCGTCTTCCCCTCACTCGGCCCTCCTCTACCCATCACAGTAGAGCCTAGTAGAAGCAGCTGGGTCAACTCAGAGCAGCTCTTCTGGCAACTTCTTGCTGTAGGTAGGTGTCACTGGGAACACACAGGCCAGGAGATCCATAGCTTGCCACTTCACACCATGGGGGTGGTGCCTTAAGATCAAGGTGCCCAAGTTGTAAAGGGGACACCCACCTCCTCAGGGAATATGGGGCATTTTTTATGGCTGAGTCGATACTGCCCCACAGAGATCCCAGAAGCCCTAGTAGTTCAGGTAAAAGAAAATAAAAACTTGCACTTCAGCATCATCTACTGGAAAACAAAATACCTCTACTGATCAATCTGATAAACAGTGAAGAGTCAAATATCTTTAAAAAATTCATTCTGATAAATGCCCACACAGAGAAATAATCCATCAAGCACAATAAATAACCAAAGTAAGGAAGGAGTTCAGAAATAAAATTAAAAATCTCCAGAAAATAAAGACACGAAAGATTTATTTAAATAACAGAAAATTCAAGATTGAAGTTCTGAGAAAAATTCAACAAGGTACAATTAAACTCAGAAAAGCAATTCAATAAGCTCAGAAATGAAATCAACAAACAGAAGGAGTACTTCACCGAAGAGACTGCAACTGTAAAAAAAAAGAACCAAATAGAAATTCTGGAGCCGAAGAACTCAATCAATGAGATGAAGAATGAACTACCAAGCTTAGAAAATAGAGCAGACCAGATGAAGAAAAGAATCAGTAATATTGAAGATAGATTTCTAGAATTGATTCATGTAGAAAGAGAGAGAGAATTGAGAGTAAAAAAAAAAAAAAGAAAAAAGAACTCCTTTAGAACTGACTCCATTAGAAAGGGCAATATAAGAATAATGGGTATACCAGAAGAGAGGGAGAAGGGAACAGAAAGCATATTCAAACAAATAATCAACAAGAGCTTTCCAACCTTATGGAAAGAACTGGATTCTTGAATCCAACAAGCTAACGAAACATCTAATTATCTTAATTCGAAAAGGCCTTTCCCAAGGCACATTGTATTAAAACTGTCAAACTTAATAACTAAGATTTCTCAAGGCAGCCAGGGAAAAGAAATTAGTAACCTTTAGAGGGAACTCCATTAGATTATTATATTTTTAAACAGAAACATTATAAGTTGGGAGAGAGTGGAATCAAATATTCAAATTATTGAAGGAGAGAAATCATCAGCCAAGAATATTGTATCCAGCAAAATTATCTTTTAGATATGAAGAAGAAATAAGGCTTTTCTATACATACAGAAGCTGAGAGAATTTACCACCACAAGACCTGCATTATAAGAATTGCAGAAAGGTGCTCTTCAATCTGAAACAAAAAGACAAGAGGATCTAAAACTGGATAAGATGACTAACAGACAAAAGTAGGAATCTGCAACTCTTGTTCAGAATAGGGTATTAAACACTTAAATATAATATAACATCATATAAAGAAAGATTAAATGAGGTAAAAACATTTAAAAAAAGACAATAGCTGTTGTAATGGTGATGAGTGGATTGAGTCTTGAAGGTGGTCAACAGATATATTCATATAAATGGACAGCTCATCTCTAATTATGACCTGATTTACTGAGATCAAACCCAGGGTGTTCATGGTGTGCATGGCTAGGGCTATCTTGTTAGTATCCCAGGATCTAGTAACTTTGAGTAACAAGTGAAAAATTTTTTTTATTGATATTTGCTAAATTTATACTTTTGCATCAAACTAAAGGTAGCATTGATAAGTCACTTTTTTGGTTGTGAAGGGGAATTCTTCAGACAATTTTTGGCCTTTCTGTTTGGTGCATTTTGAGTCTTTTTCACTATACCCAGGTCTCTTTGCTGCTGCTGTGATGACTCATATAATCCTAATCTCTAATCCAACCAAAAGATTAATACTCTTTACGCATTTGATATTCAACCTTTCAAAACAATGGGGAGGATTGGGCTCCATCTCCTTCACAGGCCAACTTGATCTACCTGCGTTCACCATCCCAAGCATCTAGGGCTTCAAGGCACTCATGCAAGGTTTTCAGTAAAGAATCAAGCAGATCTCTGAAATGCACAGTGGAGAAAAAATAAAGACTGAAACTGCAGATAATATTGTCATCCTTTCTGCTGGGTATAAGCCTTGGTGAGCATGTTCCCACTGAATATGCCTAAACTAAATCTCTTAGGGCACCCTTTTCTTATGCAGCCCCTTTTCAAATTTCTTGGGCTGGGGACCCCACCCTCCTCACTCAGAAAACTGCTTATTCCATACAAAGGATAAGGTGTAACCCCTCAGATCTTGCAAATTTGAATTTTCTTATAGCTTACAAATTTGAGCAACACCGCAGACTACAGCTGGGTGCTACTTGTTATTTGATTTTTCAGGCGAGAGTTGTTGGTTTTATTATTTTTTTTGCGTATACTCTCAACTCCCTATCTTCTGGTTTGGGTTGAGGGTAGGAAGAAGGGATTTGGTTTGTCTGATCTTCTATATTTCCTGTTAGCTCAATGAAATGCTAAAAAAGGGATTCAGAAAAGAGGCGAGATCTAGTCTCCTAAATAAGGGACGTATGGGTATTGCTTAGTCTAACAACCATTGAGAAACTTGACCTAATTCTCTTTATGATGTTACCTGTGAAGTAAGCAGACCTTGCAAATATAAAACTTATTCTTTCTAAGATGTTATGCAGTACAATTCCATACTTCATATAGGATATTTCTCCTGTCAGTAGAGTTTTGTCCTTGATCTTATGAAATATAGACTCTCTAGTTACTGGGCTGAGAATCTGTTGGCTTTTCCTGCCCCTCCTTCCTCACTTCTAATGGGCATTTTCTTTGCTACCTTAAGGAAGAGGGAGGATGGTGCCAGCTTGGATTTGTTAAATCCATTTACATTTTTTTATTCTAAGTCTCTTTCTGATCAAAGCTGGTGGATGGGAGGTATAGAGGAGGGTTGATCAGTTTATCCTGCCACACAAACAATGTTGAGCTCAACCCTGGGTTGGTTTTTATTCATATGACAAGAACCAAGACTAGGTTAGATGACTTTTGGGGTATTGCCAATGGATTTGTCTGCTTCACTGAATATTAGAGGATGAATTCCATGAAGGCAGGGGCTTCTGTTATTCATGTTTGCAACATAAACTCCAGGACCTTAACTAGCCCCTTGGTTGATATTTAAAAGGTGTTTGCTAAATTGAACAAAACCAAAGCAAAATAGATTGCACAATTCAAAATAACTCTTTAAAAATTCTTTAACAGGGCTATTAAATGAATCTCAATAGTGTGAAAATATTCTGAAGAAAAATATCTCAAATTTCTATTCCCTCTTACAAGTGCTCTCTTTAGGACCATTAGGACCAAGGAATGAAATGTTTCAATTTCCATCTAGAAACTTCTGGATGTCATTTTTCTGTGATATCCTTATATGTGGTTCCACTCTGATTCTCTTTCTGAACCCACTGAGGCAGCTGCAGCTTGAAGTATTGTTCACTTTCTGTCAGCAGGATCTTTTGGCAGAGATGAACTTCTTAAGGGCTAATTTTCTTCATGTAAGCTTTCTGGATCTTGCTGTATTGACCAATCAATTAATTGATAACTAAAGACACCTGAAAGTACAAGGCAACTTCTAATTTTAAACATTGATTTTTTGTTCCCTTTCCCCCACACTGCCTACCTTCAATATATGGATAGACATTCGTTTTTATGTCTGTATATGGGTTTCTTTTGGTACTTTTAAAAAAACCCTGGATTCAGAGTACTTTTAAAAATCTTCTGGATTCAGGAAGAAAGTAACATTTTTGATCACAGAAATTCATCTGTTTATATTTTTTCAGTATATGTTTATGATCTGGCTGTATCAAGTTCGACTTCATTCTTAGTATTTGACACTCCAGACGATGTGAATTCATACTTCCTCTCATAGGTTTCTAAAAACTAAGTTAATAACTGTAATCTGTCATCTAACCAAGAAGATATAAATTGCTGTTAAATAATAGGATGCTTGTTACAAAGGTATGTGTGTCAGCAAAGATGGCTCTGGTTGGCCTGGGAAAACCATTATGATCTCATAGTTACCGCTTCTTCTTTATTTCAGAAGTGTAGCCACTGGTGTTCCAGAATCCGTCCCTATCAGTGCAGGGGAGCTCAGAGGTGGATGTTTGGACAAGTGAACAGAATTTCCTCTAACATTTGCAAGGTCCAGAGCAAGAGTAAAAATAGAGGCCCACATACCATATGTCTAAGTATTTAAAAACTATCAATCAAACACAGCCTCAAGCCTGGTTTAGGAGTCCACTCAGGACCCTATAGCCTATTCCTGGATATTGTTCATGAGACTTGTAGACTAAAGATGCTACATTCTTTCCTAGGCCAATCCTGTCTCTTGTAAGCCTCAAATCTGCTGGAGAAGGCAGAGTGCAATTTGGACCAGAACTCAGGACTCCTGGGTGGTGACTGGATCAGCTTGGACCCAGGATGGGGGCAGATATGTTCAAAACCCCAGAGACTGAGATGAGTGGTTTTTCCTTAACACATAACTTTCCAACCGAGAATAAGAGGCCATCCTAAGTACTTCTTCAAGCTGTTCCATCTGAGCAGAATAGATAGAGAACAGTTACCAGGGTATCTGGCCTGCCTGCATACCTACTATGGGTGAATTTGGGATGGTCAAATTTGGATAAAATCAGCTACTCTTTATTTGGTTTCTCAGGCAAGAGGTGATGATTTTCTTTCTTTCTTTTTTGTATATACTCTCAACCTCCTATCTTTTGATTTTGGTGGTGGTGGTGGCTGGGGGCAAGGGGTAGGGAGAAGGGATTTGGTTTGTCTGAACCTCTTCAATAATTCCTGCTAGCTCAATGAATTGCTAAAATTAAATGAAAAATCTTTCTAATGGGATTAAAAAGACAATTTGTGATTTGGTATTTGTGATACATGGGACTTTTCAATACTCGTGGCACAGAGTAAGAGCTCCTCTTGCCTGAATCTAAAAGTAGTTCTCTAAGTCTTGACCTGGCCCCTTCATTTTAGAATGTCTGAATAACTAGAAGGCCATTTCCCTGAAAAGCATCAGTCCTAACTCATTAATCAGCACAAGCAAATGATACAAATGTCCCTTTAATCGTAAGCAGCCATGGATTGGTGGGCTTTGGACAGTAGAGAGAAGGAAAATTGATTGTTGACATCGGCAACATTGGTTGGACATATCCAGTAGGAAGTTAAGAATACAGGTTCAAGAAAATAATTCAGCCATATTCTTTGACCTTGCTGAGATATTTCTTCACATATCTCAAGATGAGGGACAGAGTAATTTCCCCACTACTGCATGGAACCTCTATTTTATCACATTTACCAAAATTTATTGAGAACTTACTATGCACCGGAGACTATACTCAACACATTATGTGTATTTAATCTTCAGGGCAACCATATGAAGTAGGTACAATTTGAATAGAGAAAGAAACTCTGGTACAGAGAGTTAATTTATAAAAGGTCACCCAGCTACTAAGTGGAAGAGCTGTGATTAAAATACAGGTTTGTTTCACTACAAATCCCTTACTCTTAACCTTGATGCACTAGTTCCTTTTATGAGTGGTTCTTGTGCATTTATCTGCCAATGGGGTCAGGAAAGTTATCTTGTTCATCTTTTAGTTTTAGGCATCTACTTAATACATGTTTATGAAAATTATTTTTATTTTTAATGCAACAGATTATGTTTTATTAAGCAAATATTCCAGAAATTCTATCTGGTCTACATATGCTTACTTAGGTTCATAAGCTTGCGTCAAAGTTTAGGGCAGGGGTTTGAAAACTTTTAATGTAAAAGGCTGATAGTAAATATTTTAGGCTTTGTGGATTATATGCTGTGGTAGACAGATTAGTGGTCCCCTGAATGTGTTTACCTTCTAATCCCAGGAACTGGGGACTGTGTTATGTTACATAGCAAAGGAAAATTAAAGTTGCATTTGGAATGAAGTTTGCTAATCAGCTGACTTTACAATAGAGAAGTAATCTTGGATTAGCTAGATGGACCGAATGTAATCATAAAGGTCCTTAAAGCAGAAGAAAGGCAGAATAGAAAACCAGAGTATCATGTGAGTTGAGAGAAGGCTTCAATCTGCTGTTTCTGGCTTTGAAGATGGAGGAAGGGGGCCATGAGCCAGTGAGTGCAGGCAGTCTCTAGGAACTGGAGAAAGCAAGGAAACTGAGTCTCCCCTAGAGGGTCCAGAAAGGAATGAAGTCCTACTGAAACTGGTTTTAGTCCAGTGAGATCTGTGTTGGACTTCTAACCTATAGAATTGTAAGAACATAAATGTGTTGTTTATGCCACTAAGTTTGTGGTAATCTATTACAGCAGCAATAGACACCTAATATATGTGGTCTCAGTCACAACTGCTCAAATCTGTGTGAAAGTAGCCACAGGCAATATGTAAAGCAATGGGTGTGGCCATGTCCTGACGTAGCTTTATTTGCAAAAAACAGAGTGGTCAACCAGATTTGGCCAGAGGAATATAGTTTGCCACCCTGTTTAATAATTTAGAGAAAAATTATGTATATTTTGTGGACAAATATAAGGATGTCTGTGGTAATACAATGAAGATCTGGGCAAATGTCACTGGGAATTGTAGAGGAAAGAAGGAAGGAAACTAATATTTATTAGCATTTTTGGGGAGGAACAGACTTTACCCTCAAGGTTCTGGCTGTTCTAATAATCAAATAGAAAGGAGACAGATTAGCAAGAGAAAATAACCAAATTTAATACATACGTATGAATGAGAACCTCACATACATGAGAGTCAGAGACCGTACATGCAAGAGAGGTTCAGAGATAGAAAGAAAACATAGGTATATAAGACCTGGAGCTAGGGGTGAGGGACGGCGCCTTCAAAGGGTTATTGCAGGTTGATAAGAGCAAATACTTAGTAAATAGAAGTTTGTCCTGCTCTATAGGTAGGTCAACAGATTCTCTCTGAAAATCGATTATGGCCAGTGCCCCTAATTCAAGTTCTTCCAGGTAGTTAAGGGAGGCACTGAAGTTTCTCTTGAGCCTGTGGCTAAACTTGCCTTTAGCTCAAAATAATCTGCATACTGTAGAGGCACATCTTGGGATCACCCATTCTGAACCCCCACAACATCTACTATGTTACAGTATGTTACTGTTAACTACTATGTTAAAATATGTTACAGGTGTTTCATGTATGTTTTCTTATTCAGAGCTTGAAATAACATTGTAGGGTTTGTATTATTACTCTCATTTTTACAGATGAAGAAGCTGAGTTCATGTTCATAAAGAATAAAAAAATTAGGTTCACACAACTAAAAAGATAGGTTTTAAACCTTAGTTTTCCTGATTCTAGGTCCACATTTTCCCACATTGAGGGATGTCTTATTTGTTCTCCACTTGCTCTTTCTGAGTACCCCTCTCAAAAAAAATATGCTGACTATGTGAACTAGGATGAATCTTTTTTTTTTTTTTTTTTTTGAGGAGGGGGATCAAGTTGTAACACTCAGTGTTTGGCTTCCTCCAGTTTTGCTAATGTTAGCAAATCTCACTTATAACCTTGTCCATTCTTAAAAAGATAGATATAACATTTGCTGGAAAGAACAGTAGCAGGTAATAGCTAATTTGATTTGGGTTTAAATGTTTTATTGAAGTTAATGGGGTTATTATTTCAAACAAATGAAACACTAGGTAAATTCTCAATTTGGAGTAGCAGATTTAAGTGCATATTTAACAAGGGATATTTCTCCACATTCCACTGCTTTTTTTGATGTATAGGATTATCAATGCATCAATCTTAAAAACATACTGTTATGGTTAGTAATATTTGAATATAATATGCTTTTTTCTTGGATTTTGAATATCCATCTAATTTTATGACAGGTGGTATTAATAAAATTAGAACCAAAGTTCTATTATTTTCTGGAAATAAAAGTATTAAATATTTATCAGGCTCAGAAGCCAACAGGGTAAAGAGCTGACAAAATATCACACTTATAATCACTCATGTATAGAAATGAAATTTCCAAGATATGTTTCACAAAGTGCTTCTTTGAGGGTATGTAAGTCCCAGGAAATTCTATTTGAAAAAGAAAAATTCTATTATCAAATGCCTTTTTGAAGAAATAAATAGGTTCTGATACCAATTCCACTTGTGGCAGGGGGGATCCCCACACCAACAAGCAATTTTTGGGATACCAGCTGGTGTCCCACAATTCAACTCAATTCTGACACTATTTGGGAGAGTATCAAATTCTACAGGTTAAGAGTTCAGTCCTATAAGACATCCCCACTCCGCTCCCTCCCCTACCTTCCCAGCCATTTCAGATATCAGTTGCAAGCCCAGGTTGTTACCTGTGCTTCTGACCAACTGGCTACATCTTACAGGTTTCTAAGACTTTCTCTTTGGACTTCAGATGCCAGTTGAGAGTCCAGATTGTTACCTGTATATCTGACCAAATAGCTGTAAATTGGAGGTTCCCAAGAACCCCTCCTCAGGTTTGATTAACTTGGAACTCAGAGAAACATGTTATTTACTAAATTTCCAGTTTATTATGAAAAGATATAACTCAAGAACAGACAGATGGAAGAGAAGCATAGGCTGAGGTATTGGAAAGGGTGCAGAGCTTCCACGTCCTCTCCCAGGGCACCACACTCAGCACCTCCACAGGCTTACCAACTCAGAAGCTCTCTGAACCCCGTCCTTTTAGGATTTTATGGAGGCTTCATTACAGAGACATCTTTGATTAAATTATTGGCCATTGGTGATTGGGTTCACCTTCAGCCCCCCCACCTCCCTTCTCAAAAGTGGTGTGGGGTGAGACTAAAAGTTCCAACCCTCATAAAGAAGCTGTGGTTCATATATACAATAGAATATTACTCAGCCATAAGAAGAGATGAGGTCAGGCCTGGTTAGTATTTGGATGGGAGACCATCTAGGAAGACTAGGTGCTGTAGGTGTAAACAAATAAAAAAATAAAAAATAAGAGATTGTAAGCTGACAAGTTTCTTGCAATCTGTGAGGTCAACCAAAGGTTGCCTTGCCTAAAAAAAAAAAAAAATTCTGCCATTTATGACAATATGGATGGACCTTGAGATAATCATGCTAAGCGAAATGAGTCAGACAGGAAAAGTTGATACCACATGATATCATTTATACGTGGGATAGAAACCTAAAAGCAAAAAACGAACAGGGACTCATGGGCATGGATTATAGACTAGTAGTTACCAGAGGGTACTGGGGAGGGGGAAGGTAGACGGGGTAAAGGGGGTCAAATATATGGTGATAGAAAGAAATTTAACTATGGGCAGTGAACACGCAATGCAATATATATATATGCCTTACAGTTAAAGTGTACATCAAAACTTATTGGATATCATTAACCAATGTCACCAAAAAATAAATAAATAGACAAATAATAGATAGATTGATAAATAAATAAATAAAAGTTCCAACCCTCTAATTGGTTGGTTTCCCTGGCAAGTAGCTCCCATCTTTAGGTTACTTAAGGGCTTTTGGAAAGTCACCTTATTAGCATAACAAAAGACACTTTGCTCTTATCACAAGAAATTCCAAGGGTTTTATAAGCTCTGTTCCAGGAATGGATTGAAGGCCAAATATATATTTTTTATTATAAATCATAATATCATAAGGATTAAACAAAGTTAAATAGATTTCCTGATTATAGGACATATTAGAACCTAAAGAGTCTCCAGGAGAACAAAAGATGTGCATTTTTTATAGAAGTTATTCAACTTAGGGTCACTTGCTTCATAGAGCATCTTAGGGGACTGAGAACATTGTGTCAACCTAAACAAAGAGGTAATCTGAGGCAAGCTCAAATGACCAGAACTCAAGTTTATTGAGAAATAGCAGAGGAATTGCAGTTTGGGAAACGCATCTTGCAGCAAGTAATAGGCAAGTCTGCTGAAGGTTTGGGCAGGGTGTATTTATGGGCAAGGAATGCAAAGAGGGGAAAGTCCAGCCGGAATCCAAGCAGTAAGTTCATTGGCTTGAGAATGGTAAGAGATTCTTGGCAGATGTTAATTGGTCAGGAGGGTTGGCTGGAGGCTGGCGGGTCCAAGATGGCCTAGTGTGACAGCTTGTTTTAGTTCTACATGGTCTCTCATCACCCTTCATGCAGTCCTAGACTTGCACATGGTGGCTGTGCCAAAGATCCAAGGTAACAGATAGAAGTGCAAAATTTTTTGCATCTCAGGCTTAGAACTTGCATAATGTCATGTTCACTGTGTGCTGTTCCTCAAAACAAATCACCAGCCCAGAAAAATTTGAGGGTAGAGAAATATATTCCACCATTAGTGGGAGAAGCTGCAAATAATTGTGGCAAATTTTGTAACCTACCATAGGTGTCATTTGTGGTTTATTTGTCTCAAAGATTTGCTTTTGTCCATTCGAAATTTATCAAATCATTCCGTGCTTAAAAGAACACTCCTGTGGCGTTACTGTATTGCCTCTTAATTCATTTCTAGGTCATTCCTGGGTCTCATTTCAGATACCTAAATGCCTTGACAACAAACCCAGATCCTTCTTCATGTTGCTCATATACTGTACACAGAATTTATGCAAACCAGACCTCAGAAACAGTCACCATTAACCTAGGTAGGTAAAGTAAACTAGAACAATATCCTTAGATTCTGAAGCAGTTTATCCTTTATTGTTTCTTCCATTCTCACAATAGTTTAGTGATGTATGCAGGGCAGATATCACTGCCCTCTTTATTTCTGATCAGAAATTGAGGCTCAGAGAATTTAAATGATTTCTGTGGAACCCATAGCTATGTAAGTGGTAAAACTGGTATTTGAACCCAGATTATCTGACTAGGTCCATCTCTTGATTTACTGTGTACATTGTCTCTAGCTGGCTGGGTTGCTACAGGCTGATGTTAAGACCAGATTGTCTTCTTCTACTGGTCATAAACAATCCAAGATCATATTTTAAAACTATAATTTTGGGCCCTTTGTGATGAGGACTGGTGGTGGCCTGGGTCACAGAGGCATGAACGAAGAATAGTCAACTGTGGGGACAACCTAAGGGCTGACCAGCCTCTGAGTTTCCCTTCTTGACTTTAAGTTTTCTTCATCCTCTTAAACTGCGAAACTTCCAAGGTGATAATGAGGATGCGATGTTGGTGGGAAGGATGGTTAATATCTCACTTTGAAAACAGTTGAGGGAACTGTTGGCAGAAGTCTAAAAATGTCACCTGATGCTTGTGGACTCTTACTATAATGCTCAGAGCTTTGATAACCCCACTCCCCCCAGCAGTAGGACAGTGTGGGGAACATGAGTTCTTGGGTCAGACACATCTGGGCTCAAATTCCTGTTTTTCTATTTACTACTCAGTCTGCATACTTATAAAATAGGGCTAATTCTACCAAATATATATGCTTATTAAATAATAAAATGAGCTAAAATATTTAAAGTGCTTCACACAGAGTAATTACTAAACAATTTTGTATGCTCCACACTTGAAGAATGCACTCATGAATGATAGAAATTTCTCTGTATAAGTCTCTAATTCCAGTTTAAGCTGGACACAAGCGAGATAAAAACATGACTTTCCTCTCCTTTCTACATTGAAATAATTTTCTATTTTAACCTGAAGACTTAAAAATTAAATTTGACTTAATATTTTCAATTAACACCTACTGCATCAGGCACTGTATTAGCACTAGGTTAGGCATTAGGGGAGGAACATAGCAATAACTAAAATAAATCTCTGTTTCAAAGCTTCCCACAGTTGAGCAAGGGAGATGTGAGCATAAGGGCTGTACTATAAAATAGACTATGATATAAATGGAAATAGAGGGCCTAACAAATAGTTATGAAAATGTAACAAGAATAGATGTTAACTTTAATATGGTGAAAAGCTTTTTAGAGATTTTATTTGCGCTAGATAAGTTTGTTGGCTTTAACAGGTATGCTGTGATGTTGAGGCAAAAGATCAAAAGAGAAAGAGCAAAAGATGTGGACTGAAAATGAGGAAACTTTGTTTCTTGGCAAGTCTGAATATGTGAGTCCTAATCTTGGAGATTTTCATTATTATGGCTTTATCATGTATACACTAAGAATTACAAAATTTTTATATCTAGGCCAGATTGCTTTCTTGGATTCTAAATTAGCATATCTAATTGCTTCCTCCGTATTTCCATTTGGATTTCTGCTAGACATCTCAAACTCAACATGTTCAAAATTGAACTTATCTTCTCCAACCTCAAGCTTCTCAAACTCAAAATATCCTTCATCTCAGTTGATGACAATTTCTTTCTTTTAGTAACTCATGCCAAAAATCTTAAAATCATCTTTGACTTGTCTCTTTATTTATATCCCACATTTAATACAATTCAAAAGCACTTCTCAGCCTCAGGGCCTTTGAACTGACTCTTTCCTCTGTCTGGAATAATCTCACAGGCATCTTCATGAATAACTCTGTCTTCTAAATCCTCTTTATAATAAGTTCTACCCTCATAACCCCTTTTGATACTACAACTTACCTTTCTCCTTCAACCATGCACTTACTTTCCATCATATTTCAACCTATATTTTTTTTCATTCTAGTTATTATATTCTACTATACCACAAAATTTACTTTTTCAAATTTAAAGATCTTTGTGTGTGGTGTATGCTGTACATGCCAAGCATCTAAAACAGAATAGGCACTCAGGAAACATTTGCTGAACAAATAAAGGAATTCTGAAACAATTTTTGTCCATTTACCATTTCATACAAACCCTTTTCTCTGCTTATTCGAAGTTAAATACATACCATGTTTTGATTGGCAGCTCAATTTATTTTTGTGGACCAGTTCAGTATAGAAGACCGTGATTGTTTATTAGCAATGCAAGTATAACGTATAAAACTATAACTAAGCTATTTTAAAGAAAATAATAGTTATACAAATATTAATACATTTTTCCCCCCAGAATTCTGCACTGACATAAAAGACATATCTTGGGAAAATGATCAACTATGGAGCATACAATGCACATGAATTAACATTCAGTTCTATTTAAATAGTCTTTCTGCTGCATAGTTTGAGATGGACACCTTTGACTTTACTTTTTAAATCACTCTTTGCAAAGTCTTAACCTGACCTGCCATGTCCACTTACTTTAATGAAACATGAAGCTGTTTAAAATGAAATTTCTCATCTTCACATTCTGTTTCTCTGATTAATTTAGTGTTGGCATTTAAGTATGATTACATTTCCTTGGGAATCAGTGATGTTTTAGGCAATTTCATATGTTTAATTTACATTTTGTTGAAAGACGAAAGAAGGCAACTGCTTTTTAAATCAAGATCCCCAAATGTCCATGCATCCTGATTATAGCCGATCTTTCTATTTTCATTATGCTTTCATGAGTGAACTTATTAAAATATGAAAATAAAGGAAAGCAAATCCACCATGTCAAATAAAATGCACCACTGCTCTCCACTCTCCACACAGAGATGCTTTTCCATCATGCCTCCATGCTTTTTAAATTAAATGTCAAGTTTTGCACAGCTGTCTCAGAGACTTGATCATGGGTGCAAAGTTCTGCTTTTCTTGCTCTAGATTGTATTTGACTTAGTGCTTATTACCAATAAGACTATTATATGATCAGAACGACTAATATTATATTTTAATGTTGGACAGGTCAAGGTGATTTTTAACCAATATCTTATAATTGCCTCTTTTTATCATTATCCATAATAATAATAAGGATCTACATTATTTTAAGAAGTTTATTTTACAGATTTTCTATCTTTTTCATCTGGTAATAAAACAGAGGACAGAGAATCAGAATCACTGCGTTTCTAGAGCTGAAGAAATATTAGAAGCTGCTATTCTTTTTATTATTTTCTGTCCGTCCCACCCCACCCCATCTCATCCCGTTCTATTCCCTGACTGAGAGAGAGCTGGTCAATAAAAGGTAAAGGGCAGAAAGGGAGAAGAGTCTTTTAGGCAGTAGGGACGTGGTTAGAGTATCCCTGCTCACTTATTTTCATTAATATAACAAAGCTAACGGTCCTTTATTGAGTGCTATATCCTATAAGTTGAACAAACAATAAAGAATAAGATACAGGTCCTGACTTTTAGAAATTGTGTTTAAAATCCTCTTGGCAGAAAAATTTACTATTATCTAAAAGTCCAAACTTAAAATGGACACCCTCTTAGTGCAGCACCATACTTCTATTTTGAGTAACACTTTAAACATTCCCCAGGTACCAATAACTAAGCACATTAATATTTATTTTTTATCTGTTGTATGTTTAGCTTATTGTTTTCTGCTAACTTTTCTGTGCAATGGATGGGTATACTCCAGACATTTGCTCAGGCAGTAATCCAAGATGCCCCCCAAAATTTCTAGTCATAGACTCCAAGGTAGATTATCATTCCATCTTTGGAAAAGTAGTCCTTCTCTAGGATATTTTATTATTTAGTGTGAAGCCCTACAAAGCTCTAAGCTTCTGAATATCTCCATACTTTTGTGTTGAATTTTGTTTAGTTCCCTTCTATATACTTATATTCACCTTGATTTCTAGAACTAATTTTGATTCTATGCCAGGACTTGTTTAGAATTGACTTTACCTCTTCCTAGCTGGGATAACAGCACCATCACATAGAGATATGCACACAACTTTAAGAATTGTCAAGTATTGCACAATTGTCCCAAGATACTTAATCTTGACATGCCAGATTTTGGTTGTCTAGACTTGGATTTTATTTGGCTTAAAGCTTATTACCAACAAGGCTCTTACATGATCTGAACAATTAATATTCATTTTTTTTAATTCTCATAATCTTCAGTTATAGTGAGAAGAGCGAAGATATCTGTGATTTAAAAGATCTATTGAGTAGTATTTTTATTCATTTCACTTGGTAGTATTAGTTGTACTTTGTGTAAATGACAAATTCTAGAGTTTGCAGTGTGCAGATTGCAGGGCTACACATGGTGGCTCGTGGGTAACCTTTGTTTGAGAGGTTAGGGGTCAACTACAGAGTTAGAGACACACAGTCCTCCATAGGACTGCTCTCATTTTTAACACCAACTGCAAATTTGGGGGTGTTATTCTCAAAACTACCTTAAGGCTTGATAATTTGCTAGAAACAGTCACAGAACTCAGTGATAGTTTGTCATAGGGAGCAAGATCAGCCAAAGGAAGAAATGCCTAGAGCAGAGTCCAGGGGTGTTCCAAACATGAAGCTTCCGTCATTCCTATCTTGGCAATTGTGTTCCTTTCCTGTCAAAGATGCGTGACAATGTGCATGGAGTATGGCCAATCAGGGAAGCTCACCAAGACTTGGTGTTCATGTTGGAGCTCTGTTACATAGGTATGATTGGTTTATTGATTATCCATATAGATGATCTCAGTTTCTTGTCTCAAGCGCATCCAGGTGAGCTCCAAAGCTCCTATCCTAAATCACATGGTTGGTGTGGGTCAAAGCCCCCACTTTAACTCACATTATTACTATTTGTCTAGCCCAAGGCCCTCCAGCAAACACAGACACTTTATCTCCCAGTAGGGCAGGATATAGACCAGACTTCCTCTTGGACAAGATTAAATTCTTTACAATACACTTGGGAAGTCCCTTAGTTTTCTTTTATCTCTATTATAGAGTTAGAATATCTCAGTTGTAGAATTAGACTAATCATATGTAATTGCTAGGGTTGTTATTTAGATTAATGCTAAAGTATATAAACTACTTAAAATTTTAGAAGTAGAAAGTAAAAAATGTGCCACTTTTCTTCTTTTAGTTTACCATTTTGTTTATTTATTTACATGCAGGTGCTTCCAGCCCACTCTCGTTAATTTTGTCTTTGTTTCCAACTCCAATTATTCTGATAAACACTGCTTTAGTCACCCTCCCTGGGAGTTCTTGGATCAGATCGTTTTCCTGCCTCAGTGCACTGGTTCATTATGTTTATTTGGGTTTTGAAGTATATTAGGTCTTTTCAAGTTTCATTCTATTCTTATGCTTGAAGTTGAAATCTTTTCTCAAAGACTTTACTTCATCAAGTTTCCCATTGTTCAATATGGAGTTTCTATAATCATTATTCTACAGTCATTCCCAGGAATTCTCCTTATCAGTTTTCTTATTTTTTCAGTTAAGAGAATTGTCATCTTGGCACAAAAACTAAAAAGTTTCTCCTTCAAATACTATTTGCGTGTGTTTGTGTGTATGTGCGTGCTTGGAGAAGATTAGGATGGAAGTCGTCTTTGACTGATTTCTGAATTAATTGAGAAATCAGACAGCAGATTAAATAGAAAGGTCCCAAAGTTTTTTCATTGGCAATATCTAGATATTAGAGAATATTACTTTTATCTGCAGACAGATGGATTTCCTATTACTGAGCCCCTAAATTCAATAGACACAGGTAACTTTTAGGGTGCAGGGAGATTATGTGCTCTCTGTAGGTAGGACTCCTTCAAATGGGAAATAAAAGAGAAGAGCTCTCTGAACGTGCTTGCTTTACTCTCACAGAAATTTCAAGAAAAAAAATTGCTCCTG
>NW_011888999.1:1710201-1738130 GCF_000151845.1 Pteropus vampyrus | reverse complement strand
TGCTTGGAGAAGATTAGGATGGAAGTCGTCTTTGACTGATTTCTGAATTAATTGAGAAATCAGACAGCAGATTAAATAGAAAGGTCCCAAAGTTTTTTCATTGGCAATATCTAGATATTAGAGAATATTACTTTTATCTGCAGACAGATAGATTTCCTATTACTGAGCCCCTAAATTCAATAGACACAGGTAACTTTTAGGGTGCAGGGAGATTATGTGCTCTCTGTAGGTAGGACTCCTTCAAATGGGAAATAAAAGAGAAGAGCTCTCTGAACGTGCTTGCTTTACTCTCACAGAAATTTCAAGAAAAAAAATTGCTCCTGTTCTCCCAGGGATGATGGAGTAAGGCAGCAGAAAGAGGCCAGGAGTGTTACGTTAGTGAGCCTCCTCTACATCGAAGGAAGTATCAGAAATGTGTGGTTGAATATTGTAGTAATGGCCCCCAATTTGTTCATGCTTTCCTGTGTCCATAACATTCACTGCTCTCTTCTCACATTAATTCTGGGTTTGGCTATGTACCTTGTTTTGGTTAATGGGAAAGTAGCAAATATGACCTAAAGTGTAGCTTGAAAAGTGCTTGTGCTTTGGGGCTTGCCCTCCCTTTCTCCTCTTGGAACTCTGTGACTGACATGTGGACAAGTGCAGGTAGCCTGCTCGAAAGTGAGGTGCTGCATGGAGAGAGGCTCCAGTCATCCCAGGTGTCTCAGGGGCAGTCTTCATAATCTAACTAGCTCAGTTGACTCACCAGCTGACCACTTACTCCATGGGGAAGTACAGCAAAAGAATCACTCAGCTTTATCATCTCTGTGATAGAACAAATAAAACCACCACTAAGTTGTGGTTGTATGTTATGTAGCAATAGATAACTGACAAATGGGGAAGATAAGTTTCCAAAAAATGGAAAGTTTATGGTCTCCACAGTAAAGGGGCAATAGGATTGTGTCAGAGATTCTATAACAAGCAGTATTTTATTATACATAATGAAAGACTAAACAACCACACCATACTTCCTGCAGTCTGTAACTATAGTGTCTGCCCATCAACAAGAAGAGCAGAGAAGAAACAAATTAACTGTAACGCTGAAATCCATACTAGATGGAGGTGTGGTTTCTTTGTAGTATCTCGGCAATTAAATCCACAAAGTTCAAGATCCTAGGTTCTGTGAGTCTTCCTTTTTACATAATATTTTTTATTTTAAATCCTATTTTCTATTGCATTGAGAACTATTTTCTCAAGAAGTTTGCAATCTCTGGTGATAATTTACCTAGTATTTCATTGGGATAGATAAGTTCCTACCTTTGAATTTATAGTTTTCAAGGCCAGAACCCTCATTTCAGAAGAATTCTCTTTCTTAATTTGATTTCTGACAATAAAAAGCAGTACATAAAATATAAAGTCTATAAAAAGAAATTATCAACCGCGATTATAGAAACTGCTCTCCCAGTGGGAAAATTATGCAGCTATTACCGAAGCATGGCATAATGTGTCTGCCTGAAATATAAATATACATACAAATCAATATGACTTCACAGTTCAGATAAACATGTCAGCACAAATACTTCTGTACCAAAGACACCTTGATAAAGAATATAGGAAGAATATGGTTTGTAAAGTTTGTGTTTTGCTGGAAGTTATGTTCAGGGGACCAACTTAATTTATTCAACAAGCCTTTATTGAATATCTTTTTTATGTCATGTACTTTCCTGGAGCTATGGATACAGAGATAATAGACTTGGTTATTGCCTTCGAGGAAACTAGTCTGGTGGGGGCAAGCAGTATGATCAGTATCATGACAAAGATAGGCATATGGAAGCATAGAGAAAGAACACTAACCCAGAATGGGAAGAGATCTCAGCAAAGGCTTCCCATTGATGATGAAGCCAAAGCTTGTCCTGCAGGGGGAGAAGAAGTTAGCCAATGAAAGTTGAGTGGGAAAGTCCATCTGGTCAGAGGAAGGGAATTGTGCAAGAGCAGATTGGGTTTAGAAGATCAAGCATAATGCATGATAGAGGCCTGCTGAACTACTAACCAGCATGGCTATAGAGTTAAAGGGGGTAGAGAGTGTTGTGCAATGATTCTAATGAGGGGAATGTGGTTCAGATAATAAAGGAACTTGTAGGACATCTTGAGGGTTTGGAGGTACCATGGTACAATAAAGAGTCTGTCAGTCACTGAAGGATTTTAAAAGGGGCCATGATTTGGTGATGTGATTTTTTTTTTTTTTTAAGGTGTCACTAATCAGAATACAGAGAATGAATTAGAAATTGGTCAAGTGGCATTCAAGAAATACAGGAAATGAAAGATGAAGTTCCAAATTGAGGCAAAAGCATCATGGAAAAGAAGTGGAGAGATTCAAGAAATATCTAGAACAAACAGGATTAGGTTACTATATTAGTCAGAATACAAGAAATAGAGGGCACACTCAAACTAGTTATTTTGAGGTGAATTTTAGTAAAGTAACTGTTTACAAAGTTGTAAGGAAGATTGATACAATGGGAAGTTATTCCACCCCTAGGCTTAAATAGCAATAGGAGAGAGTAATTACCTTTGGTCAAAGGTTGTAGCCAGCTCACAGTGTCCTAGTAGAGACAGCGTCATGGGCATATTTACCCCAACCTCACTCTCCTCCCTGTCTGATGTTTTCCTGGGGGTCTGCATGGGCTGAATGTAAGCCCTCTGATGCCCTCCACACTGAGCAAACTTCTAGGGACACAGGGCAGTAGAGTCGAGTAGCATATAGATTTGGAGAGGGGATCTGGAAGGAATCTAGCATAGTCACACACTGAATGCAGAGGATCAGAAACAGGAGAAGTCTGGATGACTTCTAGAATTCTAGGGTTGCAAACAGGGTGAGTGGTGATCTTATCAAATACAAGACAGATCAGTTTATTATTATATTTTTTGAAAAGTGAAACATAGAGACAATGAATTTCATTTTGGAGATGCTGAGTTTCTGGGTGCCTGAGAGACTTTGATTTATTCACTTAACAAATCTGTGAAGACTTAAGGCCATTTCTTGTAGGAATAACAAATTCTGTCTTCATGGGGAGCCCAAGATGGGTACCTTTTTATACTTTATTTGGTGGTTCCCAATCCTTTTGGTATCAGGGACCGGTGGTCCTATGAAAATCTAATGCCTGATGATTTGAGGCGGAGCTGAGGCGGTAATAATAGCTCTGGGGAGCGGCTGCAAATACAGATGAAGCTTCTCGCTTGCTGGCCTGCTGCTCACCTCCTGCTGTGCAGCCTGGTTCCTAACAGGCCATGGACCAGTACTGATCTGCATCCCCGGGCATTGGGAACCTCTGCTTTATATAGTAATGGTAATCCTGACCCTCTCTGAAAAAGCCTAAACCGTTTGTTTAAATAGGGCTAGCACAAGTCAAACATGTGTCCATAAAAATGATTGAAGTAAAACACATTTTATTGTTGAAATAGCATCAATTTAACACACTTTTATCGAGTCGATGTAGCATGATGAAATGAAAAGGCTAGGTTTGGAGTTAGATGTAGTTTAATTAGAATATAAACTCTGTAACTTACTTGCTGTGTATTTTTGGGCAAGTGATATTGCTCTGGATCTCAGTTTACTCCTTTGTATGTGGGGATAACAATCTGCCAAAAAATCCTTGACATAGTGCTTGGAATATAATAGTGAGGAAATGGAGTTAAGGAAACTTTAAAACTCCCATTTAAAGTAATTTTTTGAGTTAGAAATAATTTTTAGACTGGAAATCAGTTCAATGATTAATACATATATAGTAAAACTTTGACTAAGGAATTCATTTTTAGGTTCTCTGATTGTGACATGCTTACAAATTTTATGTAACCTTGTCAAGCTCTGACAGTTCATTTCCCATGAAATCGGGAGACAAGCAGATTAATTTTTTTTGCTAATTAATTTTTCACCAGGAAATAATTACATCTAGGCCAAATGTGATCCAACTATCAAATGGAATACATTTTCTGGAGAAGCAACATTACTATTCTCACACTCAGTTTGCTAATTGATGACAATATTCGTTGGCATTTCTATAAATTGGGTGAGTTTGGGGATATGTTATTTTTTCTCTATCATTAACTTGTCCAGTTGCACGAGACTATGAAGCTTGTTGGGATTAATTCTTCTAGATGGTTTAGGTGTAAGGGGACCAGTGTTCTGTTGGCTGCTTCAATGTCATCAACAAGTATTCTAATTTACTAGAGTCTGCACAGCTGGTGTCTTTTATGACAAACTGAATGTGGCACATACTGAGAGTGACACCATATTAATTGAATCACATAGTTTTACTATTAATATATACTCTTAAAATTAGATGTGTAAGTGGCTTCTAAATGAGATTGGGAACAAAAATGAACTAGTAGTATTTTAATGAAAGCTTTTATTTATTTGGTTACAAAAACGAGAACAGTAAAAAACTACTATAAGGTAAATGGAAGTTTCTTTATAAACTGTACTGGTGTGGGGGACCTAAGATGGGAACTTCTAAGTAGCTGGGCCCCACAAAGGGTAGAAAACAAGCTGCAACCTTAGGCAAATTTCCCATCCTGTTTCTCCTGGGGGAACTTGTAGTCACTCTTCAGTGATATCTCTGCTTCTTTCTGTGCACCTGTTTTACTCCCTCTTTTCAAAGACCCGTGTTCTCTTTCTTTTCCATAATGCTGAATGTGGCCAGTAGAGCACTGTTCATCTCCTCACCCACTTTCTACACAAGCCCTTGGGCATAGCATGGCCTGTCTATTTTGGTTCCTCTTTATAACTGTTACTAGCTTTAGTGTCTCAGGTCTAAATTTTCAGCATCATTATCTGACTGACCTAGATGATCTTTCTGAATCATGTCTTACAAGTCTCAGCTCTCTGGTTAGCTACCGACTGTCTGGTAATGCATTAGTCCTCCCCAGGTCTAATGCACTACTGCCAAAGAGGTAGCATTGTGTGGGTTGATGTTTACATAATGGGAGTTATGAGTAGGATTTTCAATGATAGACATATTTTGTATAAATGGAGTCAGTAGTAAATATAATTAAGCCATATCCATTCCAAAATGTACTGCAGTTTATTCTTCTGTTATCTTTCGGTAAGATAGAAGGAAAGGAACTAACGTACACAACTTCTGACGGGTAAGAAATTACCTTGAAACAATGGCAGCCTCCAATTATATAACCAGACTAGCTATCTCAGTGGTTGTGGGACAGAAGTGTTCATAGACTAAATTAAGGTTCTTTAATCACATAGCTTATCAAATCAATTTAAAAGGGAAAGAGATGCAAAGAGAAAGAGATCATGTTAATATACTCAGGCTAAGGTGCAAGTGAGATGAATGGACCATTTTATGCAAAATATGTTATATTGTATATATTTTCTCTCTGTTTCTTACTGATGTATACAAGGATGAGAATTGAGGTTTGAACAGATTTTCCCAATGAACAGAAGGAATCTGGGCCCAAATACATAGCCTGTATTTCATAGAGATGCAGATACAAGTACATGTGGCATAGCCTATAGCTCACAAATTAGTCTGGTGAGCTGTTATGGATTTTATTTGTGTTTCTTGGGCAGAGAATACACTAGGCCATAGTGGGCTCATTACTGAGTAGCTGATTTTTTAATGACATAGCTGCCAGTTCAGAAGTGGCATAATCATATCTTATGAATTTATTTTCATCCATTTCTGTTTATTAGTAGCACTCTTGTTTCTTCTCTCATACAGTCCACTTATCCTATGTATTTTTAACATATGGGTTACAAACTTGCTTACTTACTATTGATATTTAACATAACAAACTACTTGCTTACTCCTTGTTTATACTTAACACTTTAAAATATTTTATCTATCCCATTTATTTTTCTTGTCTTCTAAAGCAGAATTAAATATTCTCAAGTAATAAATGATACATTACAACTTCTATGACCCATGCACTGAGAAAAAAATTTCCGTATATATTATCTCATTTAACATCCTCAGAAGTTTTTAGAGGTGGATACTACTGTTAAATAGGATGCTGAACCTAAGTGAAATTAAGTATCTTGTTTAAAAATCAGACCAGCAGTAAGCGACAGTGATGGAATTCACATGATTTCTGTTCTTCATGTTGTTGACATACTGAGAGCTCCAAGAGGGTTCTGACCCATGTTGGCTATGTCTCTAATACGGCCTTTGTATTATATTGAAGTATCTGCTTACAAACCTACCTTGACATTCTATCGTGAGGTCCTCAATGACAAAGATTGTGCCTCATTTATCTCAGTATCTGCAATGCATGGCACAGTATTTCACATAGGATACATCTCAATAGATATAGATAGCCTCTATTCAAAAATTGCAAGCTGTTGCCTACCATACTATTTCCTTCTTTTATCCTACCCTACCTCGATTCCTTCCTCCCTTCCTCCTGAGGAATCTTATCATTTGTTAGATGATCTTGATGTTCTGCCAGGGGTGTATTTAAATAATCTCCTTCCTATCTTTCCCTCTCCTGCTCACCATCTCTACTTAAGACTGTGCTCTAACTGTTCAACATCTGCAGGCAAGAGAGAGATCTCTAAATGTTATTCAGTTCAGACAAGATTGGGCACGTTCAAGGTGGTATGGGTGTAGACAGTTCAGTTCAAAGGTATTATGATCTATCACTTCAGTAGTACAAGAAATGGAAAGTAGTTTTACCTAATGAGATAGAACACATGAGCTGCTAGTCTAGAAAAGATAACAAAGAAAGTTGTTCATGTAATTGTCAGCCTCTTGGTTTTGACTGTATAGGCCTTCCTAGTTTCCTGACACATAAAAATGTGTCATTTAAAAGGCATTAGGTACATTTCTCTCATTTAACATGTTGAATGAATCTCAGGTATTGTAAAAAATTGTGGAGCCTACAGATCTTATGCTTCCCGTGTTGGGAACTATCTACAGGGAGCCGGAGGGTAGCACAGAATTATAAAAATGTGAGTTAGCCACCATCTAGCAGAGAATATAGTTCTCTAGTTTATATTTTTCTAAAGATAAACTGGCAAAATTAGTTTGGGGATGAAAATGTTAGTAAGAGACATTGAAAGACATTATTTTATCTTTCATTTTGTCTGGTGAGCAGTCTGAGAATAGGAAAGGTGCATAGCATGTTCACATTCCTACGGTGGCTTCTTAGGACTTTTCCCAGCCCTTTGTTATTCATCCATTAACTCTTTCAATCAACAAAAGCTTACTGAATCCTACTATGTCAGGCATACTGAATAAGACTAAGTCCCAACTCAACCCTCAAATTGCCAAATATATCTCAAATGCCACAATATCTCTGCCCAGTTTATGTTGCCTTCCTCTGAAGTTTCACAATCCTCTGATGGTGCCTCTTCGTAGACCATCTCCCTTTTATTTATTCTCACTCTTCCACCTTCCTTCTCTGCTCTCTTCTTCCTCCCTGCTTCTCTTTATCCTTCCTTACCCCCTCCGCCCCCAGGACATTTATTAAGTAACTTTCGTGTTCAGGGCACTGGGGTAGACACTGGGAAGATAATGAAGACTAAGAGTTTTTGCCTTTATGGGTCTGACAGTATAAATGGAGACAGGTATGTGAAGCCAAACATTACAATACACCATGATAAATGTCTATTCTATATTTAATTATCTATATCTCCATATAGCCCATGATAAAACCGCATTAATTTTTTTTTAAAGAATCGATCTTTAAAAATAGAATTGATTTCAAGTCATCTTTGTATTTTCTGGAGTTTCTTCTATTTATTGGATATGCAATAAATGTTTCCTGAATTATAACTGAGAGAAGCAAATGGTCTGCAAATCATGCAAGACACTATGTCGTGCCTTGCTATCTTTAGTTTCTGGTTGCCTTCCTTTTTGAATTGTATTCTTTTTCCTGTGTCATAATGAAAATAACTTTTATTACCTACTTATTATATGCCAAGTGCATGGTGCTAAGTGAATTAGATGTGATTATTCACATTTTACAGATGAAGGAATTGAGGCACAGAGAGATAAAGAAATCTGATCAATACAATATTGTAAAGTTGAAGAAGATTGGATTTGGTTCCATAATGCGAAGACTCCTTTGTGATTCTGCATAGCCATGTGGGAAATATAGAATAGATTTAGAGTCGAGTAGCCTTGACTATTTTATATAAACTTTAGTGAATTAAATAATTCCTCTGAACTTTAGTTTGATGGGAAATAGGGTAATATTTACTTTAAATTAGTGCCTTGAAGATTAAACTAAATAAATATCCAGCACGAGGCCTGACACTGAAGACATGCTGACCTTCTTCTTCTACTTCTCTCTCTTCAGAGACATGGTATTCTTGAGAATGGGATCTACTAAGTCCTGTTTTCTGGGGAATCATGTTCTCATACAAGGTAAAAATGCTTTGTCTCTTTTGTAGGACTTAGTGGGAGGTGGGTATTGTGGTGGTAGGGGCACTGCTGGGACTTTGAGTCTCTAAAATCAATGGTTATATTCCAGAATTAGAAAGGGACCACAATGGTCATCTTTTGCAGGAGTCTTTAACAGATTTTCACATCAGAACATGGAAGCATTCCAACAATTGTACACAGTAGCTCCTCAGCAATTTTTCTGCATCCTTAAAATTTCTTGAGAAAGGTTTAGTGAATAGTAGATGAACGCTAGACCTAATATTCCTTTCTCCTGTTACAGAATGGCACCTGGTTGTGCCCTTTTCATTTCCTATGACAGGCCTAGGAATCTCAGTGGCTTCATCTTGGAAACCATTTCCTCCAGCACACACCAACCACCTATTCTGTTGCTTGGGTCTCTTGTTGTTTGAGTGCTCTTTTTTTTTTTTTTTTTTTTTTTTTTTTTTTTTTGTATTTGCCTTTGAAGGGAAACCTACAGGCCATTCTGGCTTCAGAGTGTTGCTGACAATTATGTAATGCAAATAATTTTAAGCAATGAATATAAGCAAAGGAGCAAGTTTCAGAACCTCGGACAGTTCCCACATTTTGGCTTAAGGCTTGACTCCTTCCTGACACAAAATCTAGAAATCTTACTCTTTTATTCTAAGTAGTGGAGGCTGCCAAATTTTCCCCATCTCTCAGATTTCTTCCACGCCCCTTTAATGACACCAAGTTGAATTATGGAAGGAAGAAAGATAAGGATTGATGTCTCCTCATTTACAGAAAGCAATATGACCCAGGCCAAGGGATCAAAAAAAATTTTTTGTTTAATATTGTTTTTGGCAGTCTGGTGAAGCTTATAGAACAAGTCTCAGAATGATACTTTTTAAATGCATACAATAAAATACACAATATTACAGAGAATACAAACTATACTGAAATAAAAAGGTCAGACTATTACCATGGCTCACACTTTTTAGTATATTAATTAATAAACATTTTAGAAAGAATGCACTGGAAAGCAATGCCACGCCTTGGTTACCAATGTGAGAACACATAGCTTCATCATTAGGGGTTAAATAACTACTTGGGACAAAGTTGTCCTATAATTGGGCCAATATCTGCACACTTGAAGATTGTGATTAGGTATGATTAGAGGCAAGTCTAAACATTACTGTAGTTTCAAATTAGTGATGTGTATAAGTAATATATTTGTAAGAACTGAAATGTTAAAAGAAAAATAATTTGTCATTTTTATTGATGACAAAATCATAGGTACTGTTAATACCTATGATTTACTTTGCATTATTCTTACATTCCTAGTTTAAGGAAATGCTAAATATCAGTTAGAAATAAGTAAAAATAATATGCAATATGTTTTCACATCTCAGTTCATAGACCCCAGAAATTTTTTTATAGTCCTATTGGTCTGTGGGACCCAAATGAAGACTCCCCTGTCTTGGGACTTCCTGCCAACTGTTGTCTCTTCCTGTCCTCTTTACTAGGTCACTGTGACTTGCTTTCTGGGCTTTCCTCATGGTCACATAGTTTTATCTAAATAGGTTAGAATGTCACTAATATCAGGATAAAGTTTGAACTCTGTATCATGGTCTGTAGGCTTTGGCCTCTGCTTCCCCCCGCGCCCCCCCTCCCCCCAGTACTCTCCCATATGCATTCTGAGATTGAGTTACATAATATGCAGATCCCCAGCGTCTATAAAAATAAGGACGTATAAGCTGTCAATTTGGCAAGAGGCTGCAAAATAAAATTTTGCTTTTCCATCCTTTACATTTCTTGCCTTAAAAAAAACACAAACAAACAATTATTTAGTGGAAGAATCAAGGGGTAGCAAAAGGAAAATAGCAATTGCAGATAGAGTGTAAAGACCACATAACTCATGGTAGCTTTCCAGATGAGCATGAATATGCAGATTTTAGGCATATGATAATCAATAGACCTGGAGGTCCTTTTCCCAATCTCCTTATATTCCTGTGCTATTTCCAAAGCATATTCTGATGATCCTAATTAGTTTTTTTCCCATATGTGTTAAGATTGCAATTATAATTGCACATATATCAATTTATGAATAAAAAAGATTGCAATCTCATCTCATGGATCATCTGATCTCTGTCGATTTAGCAATGACAGGCAGGGAGTGTCTTCTAGCCACAATGTTCAGTGTGTTATGTTGTCTCTGAAATTATGTCTGTTCTGGAATACCTCCACACCTCTGAGCCTCTAAATGAATGCATCTTGGATGGTGCAAACTGTTGCCTTCCTCAATTAACACAGGCAAAAGGGTGTATCTCTAAATTACTACACAAATTATTTTAGTAAATCGTATTCATAAGGGTGTGGTGTCCTGAACAAAAGGGATAATACTTTTATTCTTTGCATACACACAGAGTCGTCTCCCTGTAGTAAAATGTTTGAATTCTTATCATGGTGCACCACACTGGCTTTGGCCTTGGCTGGCGTGCGCACATGCGCGTTCTCTCTCAATCTCAATCTCAATCTCTCTATCTCAATCTCAATCTATCTCAATCTCAATCTCAATCTATCTCAATCTCAATCTCTCTATCTCAATCTCAATCTCTCTATCTCGTTCTCTCTCAATCTCAATCTCAATCTCAATCTCAATCTCAATCTCAATCTCAATCTCAATCTCTCTCTCCTTCCTTCCTTCCTTCCTTCCTTCCTTCCTTCCTTCCTTCCTTCCTTCCTTCCTTCCTTCCTTCTCTCTCTGTCTTCTTTCTTTCTTCTCTCTCAGCACTCTCCTGCATGCGTTCTGAGATTGAGCCATATAATATGCAGATCCCCAGACACACTAGGCCATTTTACATCTCTCTGCTTTTATACATATTGTCTCCATTGGCTAGGATGCATTCATCCTACTCTTTTCTGGTGAACTCAAGATTTTGCTCAAACTGCTCAAATTAAACTCCTCCACAAATCTTTTGCTAAAATCTCTAGGAAGAGCTTTAATGTTTAATGTTTAATGTTTATATGTTGATAGTAGAATTTGTGAATTCATTTAATACATGTTTATTGGAGAGCTGCTCAGTCATGGGCCCAATCTCTAGGCATAGATGAATAAGGCAGTTGTGTCCCTGCCTTTTCAGAGCTTACAGCTCTATAAACATTCCCCATCTCTGTATCTTTTTATTTATCATTTTGTTGCCATCAATTCAAATAAGGAACAGTTCTCTTTTTCTTAATTTCCCCACTGACCATACACAAAAACATTTATGTTGTAGTAGACTTTGTTCATAGAGGAATTTTTCCATTGCAGAAAGTTAAAATATCATAAAATTTAAGATTAGACATCTCTTTTTTTAAAATTTCTTCTCCTCTCCACCCCCAACTAGGAATTGGCCAAATTTCTCAGTAAGCTCCAGCCTTTTTTGAGGCTGACTTCCCGTTTTGCTTCTTTAAGACACATTTACATCTTAATATCGCATAATAGTTTTTCAGAACAATCAATTTTTCATTTCCTTATTTATTTCCAGGTGTACTTTCCAGAACCAAAAACTAATAAGACCCAGGGCAGAGGGCTGAAAAAGTGCCCTCTGCCCTGGGTCTTATTCTTTAACAATACAGAAGTAGGAAAAAATAGGAAATTTTAGGTTTATTCTCTTATTCATGGTAATAAAAGGAACCAGGGCAGATATGTTTTCCCATTAAGGTACATGATTTATGTACCTTACCCAAGCTTTTAGAAGGCAGAAATATCTACAGTCAGGTTTGGTTTTAAAAAATATAAAATATGCTGCTATAATATCATGCTATATATTGATATAGCATGTATGGCTTTATAAAGAACTGTAACTTTATCTTTACTGAGATCCGATAATCAAAAATTAACAGATTGTAGAAAGATAAATTTAACTTTGTTATGAGGGGCTGGATCTTGCTAAAACCAGAAGTGCTTTACTGAGCCAGGCTCTAGGTAATTTGCAATAAAATATCATTTTTGCAAACTTTTAAAAGATAGCCTATGTTACAAAATTGTCTTGCAATAAATCAACTTCTTTATAAATTCTTCCTATTCTTCTGATTTTACCACAAATATTGTGGTGGCTAATATTTTCATGGCTCTTTGGATGTGGGCTTATTTTCAATGGAATGGGTCTATATGTACTTAGCTTGATTTTTTTGTTATTATTATTGTCACTACTTTTATTACTTGGCGTATTTCATTCCAGAAAATTTTTGTATGCAATTATTTTATATTATTGTAAGCAAAATCCATAGGATATTTTTTATCTTCCTTTGTTGAGTTACTCTTTGATCTGCATTTTGAAAAGTGTTCAAAAACAATTTTTTCCCAATTTAATTGAGATATAATTGACATATAGTATTGTGTAAGTATATAGTACACAATATTGATTTGATACATTTTTATGTAGTGAAATAACTACCACGATAGTATTAGCAAACACTTCCATCCTGTCACATAGTTACCATTTCTTTTTTTATGGTGAGAACATTTTAAGATCTACCATTTTACACTTGGACAAATTGAATCATATAACCCAGAAGGATATGGCAACTTGTCTGAAATCCTTCCCCCTGGCCCCCCTCCTTTTTTTTAAACAAGAAAGCTCAAAGGAAATATTGTAGCAGGAAGAAACTGAACTTAAATGTCACTGAAAAAACACCAACAACAACTACCCTTCAATATAGTAGTTAGAAAATCTGGATGGTGAGAGAAGAAATAAAAAAAATCCTAAGGGATATGACTTGAACAGACAGGGAAAAATCCATGGATTCTTGAAATTCTTTACTTCTTTGAGACCTGGGAGATGGGCTTTCTGTGGCTTTCACTCTCTTTAGATGGATAAGGATTACATCTATTATATTTTCTAATCAACCCTCCATATTCTACTAAACTGAATTAGGTGCTAATGTAGCTTCTCACCTTCTAACCCTCTGTTAGTTATTAATAAAAACTTCAGCCCACATGTCAACTCAGGCTTCTAAATCATGTTACCCTCAAGATTTCTGCATATCAGCAGGGGCTGTGGTTCCAGGGTCTGCTCAATAACTTGGGTTAACATTTGGACATCAATGCTGGGGAATTGTAAGGCAATGTACTAGGAGGTTGAAGGAATGGTAGTGGGCCAAAGACATGGAGGAGCTTGTTCCACTGACTGGGACAAGGGCTTCCTTCATAGCTCTCTCTATTCTCTCTTTTATTTCTATCTACCTTTTAACTGGATGATTGTCTTAGGGATCTTCTGGATGCAGGGAACAAAAACTTACTCAACGTAGATAAAAAAAGAGAGAATAATCAGAAGGATTTGGGAAAAACTCATAGAACCCAACTGTGGAAACAAAATTGAGGAGCTCTCAGCTCTCCAGTTCCTGCTTCTCTTTGTTTACTTGTCCTGTTCCCATGCTCCCCCGCCCAGCTTTATTGAGGCATGACTGACAAAATTGCAGTATATTTAGAATGTAGAATGTTCTAAAATGATATACATTGTAAAGGGATTCCCCACATCAAGTTTTTGCACATCAGCATTCATGCCAGTTGAAATAAACTTTCTAAACACACATGTGTGTCTGTGCAGCAGTGTAAGTTTTGCCCTTCCAAAGTCCGATGGCAAGCAGTAGCTGTACTAAGTAATACATACATAGTGTTTTCTACATGTCAGGCACTTTTCTAAGTGCTTTGGAAATTTTAGCTCTTTTAACATTATAAACCTATGCTAAAGGTGCTATTTTCATCTTATAGTTAAGAGGTTATATAATTTGTCCAAGGTTACACAGCTGGTAATATTATAGAATTGAGATTTGAACTAAATCAGCCTGGCTCCAAAGTCTATGATTTTAACCATCGCACTTTACTGCCTCTCAAATGGTGCTAATGGAGGCTTTTTTGACATTGCCAGATGTACCTGGTTCTATTGCTGTACACCGAAGTGCAGCTTATTCAATCAGGTGCCAGTCCTGCATGCTTCACTGTGGAACTTCACAAAACTGACATTTAATGTCAATGCAAATCAACCTGTCATATGGTGTCATTGTGTTTGAGACAAGAGGTAAAAAAATTGATTGTATGGCTTTGCTATCAATCACTCTTTTATTTACGGCAAATTGTTGATTTAGGATTATTCAATACATATTCATAAATATTGGTAAGGTAAATTAATAATAATAAATTACCGGCTGGATATTATTTGCATTTCATTTAGCATGGAAGGTGAAGATTAATTTAGAATAAGTCCCTTATGATGTATCATTTTGCCATTTCTGTGTAATTTCAATGTAATCCTGAATAAATATAACTTCAATCCAGAACTGAGGCTATATCAATGCTCAAGGGGCATCACATCTAATGAATCTTTTTATTTCTGAGTACATGTATGTATCTACCAACCTGAATGAAATTTAGGCGGTGGTATGGTAGAATCTGAAGTAGATCAATTTTAGAGCCGCTTAGTTATTAGTTTAAATCTTAATAATAAAAACTATCAGGAATTGATAACTCACTATGTGTGTGTCACAGTATTAAGTAGTTACAAAATAGCAAAAAATTTAAAAGACCTCTTTTAGAGTCAGCCAAACCAGGATTGGAATCTTAACTCCACTATATGCTAGCTTTGTGATTTTGCCTTCTTTTCTTTATCTGGAAAATGGGTACAGTTGGTGTTGTAAAGATTAAATAAGAAAATCATCTTTCCAAGAGAGGAGTAACTGTTCACAGATTATTTAGACTTTCTAGCTTCCTTATGTGTACCATAGAGATATTAGTGTATACTTTTCTAGGTGATTGTGAGAATTTAATGAGAAAATGTAGAAAATGAGCCCAATGCTCATTAATTCCAACATAGTAGGTGCTGAAATATCAGATTTTCTTTTATTTTCTCCCATTACTCACCTAGGTCAAAGTGCTTCAGTTGGCTTACTGTCTTCTGATAAAAGTGTTTCATGAAATATTCTGGTTACTTATATGGAGAACAATATATTTGAAAGAGTAGAGATGTTATGAGAATTAAATACTAAAAAGAAGTGAATGGGCCAATTTTGGAATTAATACTAATTGGTTCTAATTATTCCAGAGTAATTCAGAGTCTCTTTCCAGGTGATCTATAATTAGATTATCTAGAAACTGACGTGTGGAGAAGTCTAACTAAATTAAACTCTGTTTACTTCAAAACTGCTTCTCTTCCTCCTGTTTTCCCCATTGCTACCACCACTAAAGCACTGAGTAGCTCCACAGCTGAGTTTGCTACAAGATTGATTTTACATGTACTGCTGCTTACTCTTGATGCTCATTTTCCACTTCAAGTCTTTGAGGAATGCACGATCACATGCTCGCATCCTATTACAGGGAGTCTATTGATGTTAGTTTCCTATTTATACATGAGGAGGTATGACTTTTAAAGTAAAAAAAGCCAACATTTAAGAAAGTGTTAAAAAATGTTATCCACAAATGATTTCAGTTCAACCTTCAATAACTAATGTGGCTATTCTCCTAAGGCTGGATACTAAAGTTGTTTCTGAAATTTTGCTCTTTTAAATAATGCCATGCTGAATATTGTTTATAAATGGACTTTAAAAAGTTCTTTGACAGTAGAGTTCTACAAAGGGAATTGTTGCATTAAAATGTATGAAAAACTCTATGTGATTCTTAGCACTGGTAGAATGTTTCTATAACGGTTTCAGTAATAATTCTGCCAATGATAGATTTAAATGTTTGCTTTGCCACCATCTTGAGCATTATCATTTAAAGAGCTTTATAGAGAATGTCATTTTATAATTAACTTAATTTCCATAATGACAAGTAGTATCGATGTGTTCTCATTTGATTATTGGTCATTTTTATTCCTTTTATTTTATGTGAATTATTTTACTATTTACTACATTCATAATTCTATTGGAGTTTTAGTTTTCTTGACAATGATTTGTATATGCCAAGATTATGAATATTTGTTTATAGTATACATTTTAAATATTTTTCCCTAGAGTATAATTTACCTCTTATTTTGGTTTGTTACATTAACCTGTGCTATTTAAAAGTCTAAAAATTTGTATATGGCTAATGCTATATATTATTAGCATTGCAATTTCTTCTTTTGTTTTATGCTTTACTGTACTTTTCAACATATCAGATACATTTTAAATAATATGTTTTAAAATTTTAAGTGATTTCTTATTTTTCATTTGGCTTTTTAATCCAGTAAGAATTTATGTTGGTGTATGGTGGTAGATAAAGATCTAATTTCATTAGGCTTTAAACTGTTTGTCTTGTTTCTATTTACTGAATAGTCTTTGATTTCTTCATTTATTTATGATGTCTATTTTATAATGTAAATAACATGAATTATTTTTAGGCTATCATTTTCTTTTCAATGACATATGTATTGATTACTCATTTAAATCAATATAAAAATATTTTGAGGTTATTCTCATTTATCCTATCAAACTCTAGAATCACTTTGTCAGATTAGTAATTTTGCATCTAAACAGTGAAATGTATATCTCTAATTTATTTTTTCCTGTTATTTTGATAACCAGATAGCATGCTTAGAGTACCAGTATTAAATCTTTCTCCTATCTACTATCATCTACGTGTCTATATATATATATGTATCATTTAGATTGATTCCATACTAGGTGAGTCTGAGCCAAGCTGAGTCAGTATTATGTCAAAGCAGGAAAGGAGATAGCCTAACTACATGGGCCATATGCCAATCATTGAGGCCAAATCATAGCAATGACCTGACAGTGCATCTGTAAGCTCCATTCTCAAATAACATTATCTGTTATAATATAGAGAAACTGAATTTTATTGACATATTTCAGCAAAGGTAAATACCACACATACCATCCTTAAATAACATCTTGTTCAGGGAAATGACTGCATGCTTTTTATTACTTATAGAATGGGTTTGGAAATTTTTAGGCCAGGATATCAAAGTAAGGGGCAAGTCTTTGGATTTATTGACTATTAAGGTAGAGTCAATTTAAGTGACATGAAGTTCTGAGTAAAGTATAGTTGAATAAATGATGGAGGTACTTTTTCTGATTTTCAATACTTCATGACTGATAGGGTTTGTTGTGTAGGTTCTCAGACCCATCTCTCTTGGCCATCTTCTAGCTACACCAGAGGGTCAGCCACAAAATCAATCTCATTCCAGATATATACCACTGTCTTGATCTCTAGGTGACATCTTCATTTCAGTCACAGCAGTTCAGAGTCAAACAAGACTCTGACCTTTCTTCTTTTGTCAAATGAGTGGTTGGATCATCTAATACAATAGTGGGTATACAATAGCATTTAAGACTCAGAAAAACTGCACTTGACAACTGAAGTACACATAAAGAATAAGAACCTGAATGCTTTTAAGCTATAATCCCAAATATGAAAATTCATCAAGAAAAACATGTCCCATACTCCATTTTAGTTTACCTTGAAGAGGCAGGTGGCCATCACCTTCAGTTTAGAGATGAACTGTTCTACCGACCAATTGTATTTATCCAAATTCAAGATGAAGTATTGGAAATGGCACAGATATTACAATGGTTAGCTAATAGAAAGTGAAGGCTATTTAATTGTTTCTACTTGGGCTAAAGAGCCCTAGCCCTGCCTTTTAAGGCTTGAACACTAGAGAGTATCATTTATAACTTTGGTTAAGTTTAATGATAAATTTCTGGCCATCTTTTATAATTCTATAACTTTCACTGTAGGTTGATGCATATTCAGAGTAACCTGTAGTATTTTCAATTTGAAAATCCCCGGGAATGCACTTCAATGAAACATGAAGCACATGGGTGTAGTGATCATGAATACTTGAACGTCTCAACCAATTACCCAATATATTCAAGTAGAATTTGTTTACAGTAGACAAATGAAGGTTCGATGTCCACATAAAAGACACCATCTTATTGGAGCATAAATTTTGTTGTGGAAGTAGATGTTTAACATAATAGGAATATGCCAGTTATCTCTTCCTTTGGGAAGACAGGTTCTGTAGATGCAGTTGAATAACTTTTGTAAAAATCTTGGAGAATCTCTAAGGAGAACAAGTGGCCTACAACAGAAAATATAGCTTTGATATTTGTTCCTATCCTTATTTTGTTTCTGACTTTTATTGATAGCACTGTAACTATTTTCATAGAAATTTTTTTTTTGTTAATACAGTCAATTCCAATTTTTATATGATTAGATGTTATAGTTAATGCTATGGTTATATTTCATGTACTAGAAGGGTCCAGTGGAGTGACTCTCTGAATGATCAGATGAATAGTGATTACTTTTTTTAACTGAAGTACTTGGAGCTATATGGCAAACCCAAGTCACTTTGGTTTAAGCCTACAGTCAAAATTTGTGAGAATCTTATGATAGAGTTGGATAATTCTATCCAGAACAAAATGATGTATGAATATGGCTAGAGGAAGTCTCTTCAACATAGTGATAGTACAGAGCCCTTGTATTAGCAATTTATGACTGAAACTCAGCAAAATGGCAACAAATAGGCAAATATTAAAGTAAAAGTGCTAGGCAAAGTGTACTCTGTGCCTCTGGGCATCTGGTTGGTCTAGTTCCTAAGATATGATATTGCTTTCAGAAGACCAGTTCTTTAGATTTTAGGTCATGCAATGATTGCCGGATGGACTTTAAGGAGGGTTGACCATATCTCTTGATAAAGCTGAGTGTTCTCCATGAGTCCTTTGAAGTATTTTGGCCATATTTACTTGCATCAGGATAGAGTCTAAGATTATAAGTTATATTCTAGTGCATGATTGGCTTGTTATTAAATCACAATAAAAGAGTGTTGAACTTCAAAGGGAGTTGATGTTATTGTCTTAAGGCTAAAGACAGCACCTTGGCTCATAAAATTCAATGTTTTTTTTAAAATTTGACTAACTTTAATATGATAATTTGTTTTTTCGATTTTGCCTGAAATGTAGGGATGCCTTAAAGTAAGTATGATGCCTTGCAGAACTCTTTGATGGCTGTCTTAGTGTAATGAGTACAGTTATTACCAAAAAGGCAATCGAGATTCCCAAAGTAAGAAACACAAAATGAAATAGCTTTCTATTGCTGTCAAGATAGTTGCTCTTTAACAGGAAAGTTTTAACAATTTTGAAAGCAAGCATCAAACAACCAGAATAAAAAAGTAAAATTTTATCTCGAGGGTTGAATAGACCCTGGAGTTTTATACCATTTATGTATTTACAGTTTTGCTGGGATTATGTTTTTGCAGGTGGGACATACAGTAGAGACATCCTTAGTGATTTTACCAAAATTCCTACAGCAGTATTGGTGCATAATGATGACCAGGTTTTCTTTGCTGTAGTACGGGTTTCATGAAGGATGTTAGCAAGGTTCCACTTGAGGTTTTCTGGTGCTATCAGCTGCCCTCTGAATGCCAGAGACTATTTTCATATAACTGACATCCATATAATTTCCAATATTTGTTGTTTGATGTCGGGGACAAATTTCGTTATTTTCTGATGACGTATTTGAACCCTTCCAAAAACTAGGTATTTGGGAGGCATCATCGGGGCAAATATCTTTAAAAGGACTAGCTGCTTGAAATAATAATGAGCCAGAGTCTGTTAGTTTCTAGATCATTTATTTTTACCTTTAAAAGAATTTTTACTTTTATAGTAGCTTCTTCCTTTGTCAGTATTAGGGCAAAGGAGAGTTACTTAACTACTTAATTATTTTTGATAGGGATCTATCTTGTGTTTAGAAAGAATTACTCTTTTCAAAGCATCCCAACTCATGGATAATCCCAAAAGCCTATCATACTGTCTGTGTATGAGCATTTTTATTTGGGGAATCCAAGATGGCATGGGGCCATTCAATTGTTTTATTCTGCAAAGCCATTAACTTGTTTTGTGGCCTTACTCTGCTTTTGTTCTAAGACCCTCTCAATATGTTTGGGCAAATGCTAAAGGTCTCTTAGGGGAACTCTTCTCCATTCTGCTATTTGTTTATATACCAAGTTCTGAATTTTTAGTTTATGGCCATTCATAAAAAATGAGAATAGTACAGCAAGAGCATCTGCCTTTGGATCTACTCTCGAATGTTGGCTAAAGTTATTGAAAAGATAATTTCTAAAACCTCTGGTAGATATGCCCTGTTTTTTGGCTTGCAAGACTGGATTAATATCTAGTCATTCTATACTGGAAATATAACAAGTATAATCCCGAATAAGGGTTACCCTACATTTTGTAATTTTTAAAATTCCTATTCTGTTTGGTAGACCTCAGGTATAACTTCACCCTTTTTGAATATTTCCAATAAGATGTTTTGTTTGTTTGTTTTTTGCCAGGCTTCAGCCTCGAACATTGGATGGACTTATTAACACCAAGTGTTAGTTGTTATAGGTCAGGGAGATTGGGATATTAAGTTCTCCATGCTATGGAAGGTCTCAGCAAATTTCTGCCTTTCCTCTCAGAGTTTGAGGAATATGTTATAATTGTTTATAAATCAGACCAAGGACAGATCTTAAAATCTACCTGCTAGGTATGTATTCCTGTTTTGGTGATATTTTAAAAAGGAAATGTTGAATTTTAGGATAAAATCAGAGAGAAGAAGATGGTTTAACATCAGGAGAATTAGGGGACAAGGAATGAAGGTCTATGAGAAAAGATAAAGAACAATTGGAGACTGTGAGAGGAAATAAAAGGTATTATGGGGTATAGGCAATGCCTAGAAAAACAAGATTTTGATGATTCCAAAAGTGAAATGGTTCTAACATTTTTACATATTTCACTAACTTTGGGCAAAAAGGCATTTAATAAATCTATATGTATTTCTAACAGAAGAAGGAAGACCATTGATTATTAGGAATTATGCTGCCCTTTTGATCAAAGTTCCTTATACAATGGGGGAATTTTGGTTATATCTAAAGTTCCCCAAAGTGGTAATGTAATTCCAAGTTATTTCTGGTGAAATTGTGCCATTCTGTATGATAGGCACAAGAATTTGGATTATAATAAGAGTACATAGAAGAAGGAGGTATCCAGACTGGCAGCAGCACAAACTCAAAGATAATGGACTTAATATGCCCCAGGCACACCAGCACTTCTCCTTTTTCTTGAATATGACACATTGATTTTTATTTCAGGCCCATTGTATTTGCCATTTCCTCTGCCACAATTGCTCCATTATTTCTTTCAGTTTTCTTTTCACAGGATAACTCCACAGAGCTGTCTTTCCTGATTACATTCCAAAAAATCATCTTCATTCTTTTTCTCTATTTTTTTAATAGCACTTATCATGCCTGATATTTATTATACATGCTTGTATTTTTGGCCTATTGTTAGCTGCACTAGAGCAAGGCTTTGTTTGGCCTGTATGCTACTATATCTCTGCCATCTAGAATTATTTCTGGCACATATCAGGTGCCTAATAAATATTTATCAAATAAGTTAAACCACAATCTTGCATAGTCCAGGATTCGTCTAACTAGGGTTAATAACTTTTTTCTCTCATTTTAAAACGGCTTTGTTGAGATATAATTCATGTACAATACAATTCACCCATTTAAAGTATACAATTCAGTGGCATTTATTGTAGTCACAGATATGTATAACTATCACCATAGTCAATTTTAGAACATTTTTACCACCTCAAGAAGAAACTCACATTTTTAGCTATCATCCCTTTATTCCCTCTTCCCCTATGAATTTTCTTCCTTTCTTGACAAATGATCTGAAGGCTGACTCACCACTGTTAGACATTACATATAACACAAGAAGAATTTTACAAAGTCCCTGATGCACAGTTGGCGTGTAGCATGTATATACCATTTCTTTATCTTTTAATACTCTTAGCCACAAAGCCAGAGATATTGTTCCTAATTCTTTAGATATGGAAATTGGAACCTAAAGAGTTAAGAAATGTGTCCTTGGTCACATAGCTTGTCTTCGAATTTTTTCTCCTTTGTTCAGGGGTAACAAGAAGTGTGTGTGAAATTCACAACTAGCATTTCCTATTGGTGGTTATGAGGCACTAAGAGTTTTGGTGCCTGGAAGTCATGATCAAGGAGGAAGGTCTTGTTTAATGCTAATAAAGAAATGTGGTTCTGTACAAAATTACAAATGGAAGTGTAATTGATGAAGGTAACTGCTTTTCATGTTTTTGCTGTCGATGACAATTTGAAAATTAGTTATAAAAAGAACTGTTTAGAGAGTCATTTTCCCCTCTCAGAACTACCATATATCTTTTTAAAATTAAAATGGTGATAATTTCCTTTTTTTCCTATTATTTTTATATTCACCTATTCAGCAAATGTATTTTTTGAAATTCTGTAATACTCTAGGTATCTACAGCTTTCCAATTTGGGGATTCTCTTAAAGAAGTTATCTGACAAATAGAAAAAGCATTATGTATAATGATGTTAATTGTTGTTTATAACAAAGAAAAATAGAATGCTACCAAAATATCTAACAAAAGAAAATATTTAATGAATGCATTCCTACGACTAAATATTATGTAAGCAGTTAAAACAAATAATATTTAATTACTCAGGAATTGCTTTGGATGTAGTGTTTTATGAGCAAAGTAATGCTGAAAATTCAGAAATAGTTTGACTCACCTGTGTGTAATAAGTTCACAGATAGCCAACTTGGGGAGCATGCTGTGATCCACCAGACTTGATTCGGTCCCTCTATTATTACTTGAGCAATGTCTACCATTTCCACTACAATACAGATTCTGCAATGGCAGAGACTGTACTTACTTCTATACCTCTAGCATCTGGTATCGTGCCTGGCACAAATCTATAATTAAATCATATTTAAATGAGTTAATAAATTAAAATAAGAGGGAAATATGCAACTAGATGAAGTGGTGGGGGCCTTATGGAAGATGATTAAATATGAAGGCTTTGGAGTCAGACATCTTGTCTGTCATCAAGAGTTCCAGTCACTGGTATCTCCTTTACTGTAAAGTGAAGATGATTATAATACTTATCTCACAGGGCTGTGATAAGGATTATATGCGATAATTATATGAGGACACCAAGTGTTCAGTAAATGACAATTATGATCATTATTTTTTCTGTATTTTCCAAATATTCTACAATGTGAATCCATTCATTTGTAATTAGAGAAATCAAATCTAAAAAGAAATAAATTAACAAAATTAGTACATTGCATGAGTTTTCCTCCTTGCTTGAACCTAAAGGGTTAATAAGTATTTTCTACTTCTTCTCCTCCATGAACCCCACTTTATAATGTTTGGAAGGAACCCAAAAGCCCATGTTTGCAAAATCTGGTGACACTAAATTTATTCTCAAGTCAAGTTGTTATGGTATAGAAAAGTAGTTTGCTGAGTGTTCCCCATATATGTACTCATAAAAAGATTTGTTGAAAATCCATTAGTCAATATGTGTAAAATATAGAAAATGAATAACTTGGCACTTAGCATTCTGAGGAATCTATACTGGGAGAAATTTCCCTTAAATTCAAATGCCTGGGAAAATGACAGCACACCTGTCTGTAGGAAAGTAGTCACCTTTATGGGTTGTTAATTGTGTGTGCACAGCTAGAGGCTCATATTGGTTGGCATGCTCAGTAAAACCAAATTCCATGTTCACCTCTATCATTGCCTCTAATAATAAAATTCCTGGCAAATTCCAGCTCTTTCCTCAAGACTCAAGTTAAGTGTTATTCTCACTGAGGAGCCTTTTATAATCCCCATGCAGAGTTAAGTTTACTTTGTTTCTAGGTTTATTATGTTTATGATATTTATCTGTTTTTATAAAAAATGCCTCTAAGGAAGAGTATTTATCCTATTGTTTTTTTGTACCATCTGTGCTTGTCAAAATGCCTGATATGGGACATGGTCAGGAAATATTTATTAAATAAATGAATGAACAAGTGAATTAAAGTATCTAACAGAGGAATCTTTTTAATCATGCAGGATTCATAATCATAAAAAATAAGAAACAGGGACTTCTGTGGCTCAGCACAAAAATTGCTTCCGATCACACATTTATGCCTGCAGAGTACTGATCAACACTGATGATTTTATTTTTTACTTAGTTAATTACTAATTTCAGCTTGCCAAATTGTTCAGGGCAGGAGTCGTGTCTCAGTCATCTTTAGATCTCCTGTATCTAGCACTCTGCTTAGATTATGAAAGACCTTCAATTCTGCAGGTGCATTCTGTGAAAGTCCCCATAGAAGACAGTTTCTTGATTAAATGGCCCTTGATTTTTAATTCTTAAACTTCATCTCTCATTACAATGCTTTCCATATGATGTTAATTTAAGAAAAAACATATTTAAATCCTTCAGACTAAATATATTTTAAACAAATCGTTATAAGTTTTGAGTTACATTCCAGATACAGCTGGTAGATTGTGAGAGTCACATGAAATATGCTTGCACTAGGTGCCAAAGTCTCTTCCTTGGAAAATTTCTTCATCTACCAGGAAATACAGACAGACGAGTCAGCAACTGCAATGATTGCAATGACCTGAGCCTAGAAGGATGTACTGGGAGATATGGGAAGTCAGAGGAGGATTGTGCATTTAGCACAACTTAAGAAGGTGATGATTAGCTTGAGCCTTTCCAGGGAAGGTAAACAAACAGTTGAGCTGATTTTTTTTTTTTTTTTAAATTTTTTTGTGGTGGGTAGAATCTATTCAGGCAGTGAAGAAAAAACAGTTTCTAAGAAGAGAAGAGGTATATACAAAAACACAAAGGTGAGAGATAGATTAATGGCACATTTTGGAGGACTGAGTAGTTCCACATGCGTGGACTACAGGCTGTGTTTGTGGTAATGGTAGAAAATGGGGCTTAGAGGCAGGTAGACACAGCGCAAGAATGGCCTTGTATAGCATGATCGAGTGTTAAGACTTTCTACTGAACACTGTGGAGTAACATACACTGTGGATATATCCTTGCCAGAAGCTACATAATGTAAAAATGATCACGAATTAGTTTTTTTTCAAATCATCTTTATGAAAGAATCTGGTACTGAACGTTGGTACTTATCTTTTTTTTGTTTGTTTGTTTTAAGACAAGAAAGTCAATACTTATTTAGAATGAAAAAAGATTAACAAGAAATTACAGTTTTGAAAATGCTGGTAAACATTTCATCACTAAATCCAGACATTATATATATAATTACATAGCATATATAAAAAAGAAGGAAATCTTGCCATATACAACAGCATGGATAAACATGTTGTGTATTACACTAAATGAAATAAGCCAATCACTGAAGGACAAGTACTGCATGATTCCACTTATATGAGTTATCTAAAATAGTCAAACTCGTAGAAGCAGGAAGTAGAATGATGGTTGCCAGGGGTTGGGGGTGGGGAAATGGGGAGTTGCTTTTCAAAGTGCATAAACTTTTAGTTATACCAGATGAATCAGTGCTGGAGCTCTGCTGTGCAGCATTGTGCCCATAGCTAACAGTGCTGTATTGTGCCCTTAACAAATTGTTAATCTGGTAGATCTCTTGTTAAATGTTTTCACCATAATAAAAAAATAAAATCTTTATGTTTTGAGTTGGCACTTGTCTTACTCCCTCTTTTCAATTTACTCAATAATTAGTAGGGGAAATGTCTCCTAATGTTGATAGAAGGAGCAAAAAAAGCGATATGTATATCTTTATCTTTTGTTATCAAAATAGACAAGCTTTCTAGCCTGAAGATAGGAAATGAAATGATGATTTCAAGCAGAAAAATAGATAATCTCCCTTCCCTGGTGAAATGGTAGTGAGAGCATATGAAATACTTGGGAGATGAGCAATTCATGCTATATCACAGCTTGAGGTTGTAAAGAGCTCAGTGAGAATGCTTGGATTTCATTCCTCAATTTTGAGTGGCATCAAAGCTAATTCAAGTGAGCATATTAAATAGGGGAGGGAGTAAAGATACTGAGAAAGAGAAAAATCAGATAACCGAAGTAACAAGTTTCTTGTTTTAATTGCTTTAGGAACTTGCGGCATTATTTGGAATAAGGGAAATAATGTTACAGAAAAACATGGCTAGAGAAACTAAAAAACCTTTCAGTTAAGTTTTCTATCTCACACTTAAATCCACTATCTCGAACAATCTTGCTTTTTATTTATTCCTTAACTTAAAAAGAATATGACATAGTAAGCACTTAATAAATATAAGTTGAATAAATACATAAAGCTTTTAAGTAAGTATCAGTGAAGTATTTCTCAGCCCCTTCTTTTATACCTCTAGTGATAGGAATCCTACTGTATTTGGAAAGTTCTTTTTCAAAGCTATTTTTCCTATTAAACATATACCATTCTGGTAGAGAATATACGTTTGGACTCTAGCAATCCTAGGTAGTATCCACCACTCATCAAAGTATTTGACAAGTTATTTAACTTCTCTAAGCCTCTATTTGCTCACCCGAAGAATGGAATCTACCACTTGCATTGTAAGAATTAAATGAGATGAGTCACAAAAAGTACTTAGCTCAGTGCCTGCTAGATAAATACTTAATAAATAATAGCTTATTATTATTGTTAACAACATTATTATCTCTCTATACAGTCTGCCACTAGTCTTAGATGTCTTCTATGGAGCTGTACAGAATAAATCTAATTCATCTTTCATTACACTTTCAAATATTTGGAGATGATTATCATATCATTTAGGAAGAGGTAAAAAGGATAAAGCAGATAATTAAAAAAAATGAATGTTATGCCATGGTATTTGATATTCTAACACTGCATTTCCCACTCTTAATATTTATCACAGTCACTGTAGATTTAGCCTTTTTTTCTTTATAGTGAAATAGGGCATTTCAGACATATACAGACTTTCCAATCAGACAGGCTTATGCTTCCATAAATACTTCGTAACGTATAACCTTGGGCAAGTTCCTTACCCCTTGGAGTTTCACTTTTTCTATTGATAAAATGGGAGATCTGTCATGTGGGAGTTGTGAGATATTATGAGGTAATAATAACTAGCATTTATTATTCACCTATTATGCGCTTGTTATTATACCACAAACATTATATTGATCCTCCTGAATTCTAGTAACTATTTTGCAAGGGAGAAACTATATTTTCCAAATATGTAATGAGCATAGTAGTCAAGAGTGTTATTTTTCATTGTCTTATTGCAAAATTTCTCAAGAGTTTTTCAACTTCATGATGTAAAAAAAGACAGTATTATAGAGTGATCAAGAACAGAAGCTCTGTTTCAGAAAGATTGGATATATAGTCTAGCCATATCATATCCTAGCTATATTATCTTGATCAGATTATTTAACTTTTCTAAGCCTCAACTTGATTATTTGTAAAGTGGGGATGATAAATCTGATACCTCGTTGGATTTTGTTAGATTAAATTAGATAAGGTATTTTAGTGCCTGACATGTAGTGAGTTTTGTGTAATAATATAAATTAACACTTATTGTACTTGCTAAGTATTAGATAGTATTTAAATCATTCTACATATATTAACTAATTTATTCCTCAAAACAGCCTTATTAGGTGGAGTATTAGGGTTCTCCAGAGAAACAGGATCAATAGACTATACATAGAAAAAATATTTATTATGAGAGATTGATTCATATGATTAAGGAGGCTGAGAAGTCCCATGATCTGTCATCCATAAGCT
>NW_011888999.1:1704109-1709271 GCF_000151845.1 Pteropus vampyrus | reverse complement strand
CTGTGCACAAGGGAACATGAAGGAAAAAGAAACATGCTCTCTGAAAGCTTTTTTGTGTCAAGATTATATAGGCCATCAAAAAGTAGGAAGGGGTTCAGGAAAGAGAATGTGATTCCTGGCCCTATGATATCCACCGTGTAGTCATCATTCGAGGTGGTCACAAGATGTTTTTTCCATGGTTAATGGTCCCTGCTGATATCCTGCAAAACAAAGTCTTATGCAAATGTGTTGGTTAGCCTTTGTGTTTTAAATATCAGTCCTAAATTGCAGTCTTAAGATATAGATATAGATTTCTTCCTCAGAGATTGTGGGCACTGAGTTTAACCTTAACTGGAGTGTCAGCAAGGAGGGAAGGTGTCAGACCACAGTTAAAAATGAAAAATGAAGTCTCAGTATTAGACAAGATGAAGTCTCCCTTCTTTTAGCTATTTTATACTAGCTCAATTCCATAGGATTTTCTCTTGGACCTACTCTCCACACCTATACAGTTATACCTCTTGACATGCTCTCCACACATATAGAGTTCTTTCTTCAGAGGCAGTCCTTGGAAATGAAAAGATCATGAGTGTGTAGCTCAATGCTGATTCTTGGAAGTTGTACTTGAAATTCACTATAATAGTTGAATGACCTTGGAAAACTCACTGTACCTCTCTAAGCCTCAATGTTTTCATGTCAAATTGAAATATTAAATATATCTCAAAGGGTAGATATAAAAATTAAAGGCTTGGTACATAGTAGTTTAAGCAACCCTCCCCCCACCTTCACAACTTATTTTTCCTCTTTTCTTCACTAGTTGTACTTAGTTTCCCATACTTTATTCAATTTTTTGGTCTGGCCTCTGAGACATTCAAGGCTACACTTTTCATTTGGTTACTGATATTTCAATCACTGTGTCCTAACCCCCAGTGTTTCTTGCTTGGCTTTTATCTGACTGCAAGCACTTCTGATGAATCCATTCACATTCAGCTTTTCCCTCTGGTCTTGACATTTCCCTATCGATTGAGAAACATCTTTGAGGACATTCCAACTCTGCCAGTCATCTCCAAAGGTTTAATATGTAGGAGGGTTATCACCTCATTCTCTCAATAGTTTCTGCTTCTTACTCATAGTTCCTTCTATCTGTGTTAAGTTGAATTTAATGCAGGCTTTTGTTTGTTTTATTTTTTTGAATGTCAACCAAAAATTGTTTGTTACAAATAATACTAGGTCATTTGGTATTGTTACATATATATATATACACACACTCTATATTTCTAGCCTAGTGTTATATACATTAGAGAAATGGATTGTATAATATCTATATTGATCATTATGGGATGGTAGGTAGATAAGAGAATGGATTCAATTCTGCCTCTAACACCTATTCACTGACATTATGCAAGCTACTTAGCTTCTGTGTAAAATCAGAATAATAGCATCTTTCTTAAGGGATTATTGAGAAGATTAAATGCATTAACATCCTGGCAGAGTGAATGCTTAAGAAGTGTTACCTATTATTATGCATCTCTGATGCATGGGGAATTCTTCTAGTATGCAACTTTCTTTTAGTATGCAACTTGCTATAAAAAACAAGTTACCGCTTATTTTTTAACTACTATGTGAAGATACTGAACAATAATAGTAATAGCCACCATTGTTGAGCTCCTGCAAAGTACCAGGGGCTGTGCTAGGTGCTTTACCTAAATGAATTCATGTGAGTTATTTAAAACCCTAAACCAAGGTGATAATTAGCTGGGTACAAATAGCTCAGGATCTAAGATCCTCTTAGAAATTTGTGGTCCACCATTCCCATTGTAGTTAAAACTTCATCCCCACCCAAAATGTGCATCCACATTTAGTGCATATTTGGTATATCCACCAAAAGGTCATCATCTGTCTGTTTCTATGCCATCATTCCCTAAATCAAATTCACAGAACCCACCTCCCTCCCAAACTTCATATCCTCCCCATTAGAAACTCTTCTAACCTCTTTATCCATAGAATGTTTCCTCCTCCATCATCCTTGTGAGTTATACCTGGTGTTTCCCCATAAAAAAACTTTCCTTGGGCTTCTCCTCATGGACCTGCTCATGCACTGACACCCTAAGAGATCTAGAGGTAATGACTGCATCATCCAGCTTCACAGAGGTGCTTCCTGATTGTTCTTCCTCTGCTCTTGGGAAAAATTGTCTCTGTAGAGAATATAGAGAGTGTTAGAGGAGTAGAAAATGAGGGTGATTCAGAAAGTAATAATTTCTGGTTATGGACTCAGAGTTGGAAGGAAATCCTAGTTACATTGTCTACTAACTGTAACCTTGGCAAAGTAAACTTTCTAAGCTTCAGATTCATCTATGAGGTAGGGGTGAAATTAATATCTATTTCATAGGGCCATTATGGGAGCAAATTGAAATAATCTACTTACAATACTAAGGGCTGGTATGTAAGAAAATTTTTGTCACTTGGAATTATTAGTATTTTTATTAAGGTTATTACCGCTGTTTTAATGATTTTTTGAGCATCTGGCATAGAACAGACATGGTAAAAGTTGCTTTATATATGTTGGTTCATGTCTCCTCATTTAACTGTGGCAGATATTATTTTTAACTTTTTTTTTTGAGAAGTATTGCTATGCAGAAAAGTGAGACAGTAGCTAGAGAGGATTTGGGAGATAGGATTCTTTCTTAAAACATGGGAGATATAATAACAGATTTAATGATAATGTAAAAATCTTAAAGAATGAGAGACAAAAGATACAAGGGAGAAAAGAATAACTGGGAACATGAGAGAGAATGAAATCCAAAGCATATGTAAAGAGTAGAGGGAGTGATCTCTGCTAACAGAAGAAATGTTTCATGATTAGACAGGAGAGAAGAAATGGCTGCAGATCAGGTGTTTTTGTAGATTGGTGGGTAAGAGGGCATGAGAGCTACTGTTAGGTGGCCTCTTTTCTTCTTCATAAAATAAGGTAAGATCAGCAACTATAAATATGGGTGAAGTACGGGATCTTTGCAGAAATCAGAGAATTTTGTGTTGAGTAGCAGACTGAGCTTATTAGAATGTGGTAACATTGCCAGGCAGTGTTGAGTTTGGAGTCAGTGATCGTGAATGTATGGAGAAAGCAATTTTTCTGGTTTTGTGATGTTCTTCAGAAAATTCAGCTGCATGAAATGAGTCAATAAGAAAGGAGAGGGTTATGTACATTCAGGGCTGGGATGAGCACAGTAGAGGGAGATGGAGACAAGGGAGTTAGGAATACTATACGAGCTTGATAATAACCGTGGGCTATGGATCTGGGCTGCAGTCTACACGATAGAAGGCTAGCAGTTAGATCGAAAGTGGAGGGGTCCATGGATTGGTGATTTTGATGAGGCTGAATAGTAATTGATATGGGGGTAATAGAGCAAATGAATTGGAAGAGGGTAGGAGTTTGTGGTTGGTTAGTAGGAGATCAGATTTATAATTTTAGTGGTGATATAGTTTTTGGCAATGTCATGGTCTGGATCATATGTTAGGTGAGTGAGATATAGACTTTTGTTGTTGTGAAGCCCATGGATTTAGAATTGTTTGTCACTGAAACAAAAGCTGATTAATATAGAGGATTATGTGAAGGACTTGAACTTTTCTCACTGAAAAAGTCCCTGGGGCTTCAAGGAGGATTTTTGATCCAGCCAAAAATCCTCATTGTTAAATGAAGTCCCAGTTTCAGATTTAAAAAAAAAATACTATCAGATATTGGAATTAAAATGCAAATCATGTCATTCAGGGAAGTCAGGCTTTCTACTTTCTTAACAAGTTATCTTTCTTCTGTGTAAACCACCAGCATTTATAGAGACAGGCAGATACTGTGGCATGAGTTTTAAGTCAGAGAGATTGGATATCAAATTTTACTTCTTTCACTTACCAGCTGTGCAACATGGGCCAGTTACCCTCTCCAAGCTTTAGCTTTTAATTCATAACATGGGCTTTCATAAAGATTAAATGATTCAATTTATTCAAAAGATTGGGAACATAATATGACAGAGCAATTGCATCTACTGTATCATGAAGTACTCTATCATAGTTCTTAAGAGCAAAGTCTGCAGTCTCCTGCCTAAGTTTAAATGCCAGTTTTCACCACTGATCAGCAAGTAGGTGAGACATAAGCTCTCTGAACCTCAGTTTCTTCATCTGTAAAGTAAGACAATAACAGGGCTTATTGCCTCATTGGGTTGTAATGAGGACTAAATTAATTAATGTTGGTGAGGCAGTTACAGTCATAACCAGAACATAATAAATCCTATGTAAGCAGTGGGTCTTATTTTTAATTCTATTCTCTTCTTCCTACTTATAATCTTCAACTGAGGGTGCAGAAAGTTATTCAAAGTGTTAGTAAGAAGTTTAACAACCTGTGTAGTAAGTGGTTATTTTCTTCACTTTGTTTAGAGGCAAATTAAGGAATACGTTAAGCCAACTGTTTAGTGTCTGTCACTACAAAGAATTAACATGGATCAAATTGCTTTTCAGTCAGGATCACCTCTGGGACGTTAGGGCCTCTGAGGAGGAGGGTCTTATTTGCTGGGCTGAGCAGCTCCTCATGAGAAAGAAAGCTGCAGTGTGAAAATAGTGCATCAGGAATGAGAGGTGTCTTGCTCACTCCTTTGACCAGGAAACTCGTACTAGAAGCAGTGTAGATGAGAAATGCTTGGTGCTTGTGGTGGGGGATTACGGTTCTTTAAGAGGCTGGGGACAAGCCTCAGAGACTATTTTTTCTTTCCTTTATGCTCCCTTATGTCCTAAAGTTTTTGGAGTAAGAAATAACCGAGTGATTATGCTCTTCCCCCTTCCACTCTGAGCTCTTTCACATTTTAACGTATTTGCACATGCTGTTCGCCTTGGCCAAAATGCTCTTCCCTGTCTGGTTTATCCTGGATTCAGCTCCTATATCATCTCCTCTGTGAAGCCTTTCTGACCTTTTCAGGGCAACTATCTTGTGCATAGACAGTATATCTTGTGTTACTACTGCTCTTTGTAAAACCCTTTTGACATAATTTAATATCTTTACTTAATTAAAAGTCATCTCTTCCAAAATACCCTGGTATCTATTGAAGGCAAAGTCATATTTACTGATACCAGTACTGTCAGCCCCTACTTCAGTATCTGCAATACTTATTTTTTATTTTAAAAATATTTATTATTTTTTATTT
>NW_011888999.1:1669328-1703193 GCF_000151845.1 Pteropus vampyrus | reverse complement strand
AAATATAACTGCCATGTGGTAGAGACTATGAGTATTAGTCAGTCAGCATGTTTTTCCACACAGAAAATGTTTTAGATGGGAAATGAAAATAATATTTAGAAGCCTGAGTTTTAACACAAAAAATTACTGAGAGAACTGAGAGTAGAATTCAGCTACCCTGATACCATTACTTGTTATATTAATTACTAAACTATTTATTTCTCCAATGCTTGCTGAATGCTTGGTATGTTTAAACTGGATTCAAAGGTAAATAAGACATAGTTTCTTTTTCCTTAAGGAATGCATGGTCTAATAAAGAAAAGTAAAGAGAGTTCTCAAATGACAGATTCATATGGGATAGGTTTTATAATTAAAGGATGTACAAAGAACAGTGGGGGCCCAAAGGTGAAGCATAAACTCCTGCAATGATCATGGAAAGCTTCATAAAAAATTACCTTTAATTTAGGTTTTAAGGAATGATTAGGAGTTTACTAGTTGAAGATTGTGTGTGCGCATGTGTGCGCACGTGCACGTATGTGTGTGTGTGTGTGTGTTATAGTATGTTTAGAACTCAGGAATGTTACAGGATGGGAAATGGCAGTATTCTGATCTGGTTGGAGTGTAAGGTGTGGGAAAAAGTAGCAAGGGATAAGGAAGGCCTTACACATCTTGCTTAAGATTTGGATGTGGTTAAGCAGCTGAGAGGTGAGTGACATGTTCATATTTACATTTCGGAGCCATATCTCTGAAATCAGTGTGGAATATGGATTGAAAGAGGGAAAGACAGGAGACAGAGAGGCCAATTAGGAAGCTGTCAAGTAGGAGAGATGATGAGTCCCTTAGTTAAGACAGTGTCAGGGGGCTGGGAATGAGAGCATAGCTAAAAGTGGGTAGAATAGAAATGAACAGAGCTGGCTTTCTGGACATTGGAACCCTTTCCAAAATACTAGTGAGTCAGTCCCATGATGCAATGAGACAAAAGTTTGGTGAGTCTGAGAAATTTCAATGAGACATAGATGAGCAGAGAATGAGAAATCCTATCTGCTTAAAGGGAACACCAGTGTCAAGAAATATCACATAGGTTGTGAGCCTGGGTGGGGGCTCTAAAATGAAAAACTACCTTCTTGTTCAGAAAGTTCACGCTAAGCCACCCAAAATCTCTTTATAGAGTAGAAAGAACAAGAACTATGGAGTCAGACACATGTGTGGATTAAAGACTTAGAGCTACCGCTGGTTTTCTGTGTGATCTTGAGTTTACTAATTAATCCTGTTCAGCTTCAGTTTTTCTTAGATATGAAATAGGTATAAAAAATGCTTCCTGGCATTATGCTAAGTTAAATGAAAAGTCAGAGAAAAAGACAAATACTGTATGATCTTACTTACATATGGAATCTTAAAAATGTGAAAAACTAAACTCATAGGTGGGGTGGTGGTGAGTGGGCAAAATGGGTGAAGGGGGTCCAAAGGTACATACATGCTTCCAGTTATAAGATAAATACATTCTGGAATGTACTGTACATTATGGTGATTATAGTTAATGATACTGTATTATATGTTTTAAAGTTACTAAGTGAGTAGATCTTAAAATTTCTCATCACAAGTAAAAAAAATTAAGTCTGAGGTGATGGACAATAACTAGACTTATTGTGGTGATTATTTCAAAATATACATATACTAAATCCCTATACACCAAAAACTAATATAATGATTTATGTTATTACATGTCAATTAAAAAAATTCTTCCTCACAGACTTATTGAAATGATTGCATAATATTAATAATGAATATAAATTGCCTACTAGAGCCATGGGCTTGTAGTGAGGGATCTCAGAAACATTTGTTATTTTCTTCATTCTGTGATTCCCAACAATCAGTAAGGGAAAGAAGCCAGGTGAGTGTTTGAGAGACTTCCTGATTCCGTCAGGCCATGGAGTGCAGTGGTAAAAGCCCTGAATTGATAGAGAGAAAGCCTGGGTACTGGTCTTGCCTTACCCCTAACTTGGCCACGACTCTTTAAATTTAGGCAGTTTTGACAGCCACACCGATCTTCTAGAATGTTTTAATAACAAGTGAGTTAGAGTCTGGTAATTTTTGAGGCAAAGTTTAAGTAGCAGTGGTGGCATTTAAGTTTGTTCCTGGAGCCATTGGGCATCCCAAGGACACTGAAACTACTAGTCATGGAGAGCAGAGATTCAGTACAGAAGAAAAGAAAAAACAAAGAGGACATCCCCCATTCGACAAGTGCTGTTCATGTGAAATTCAGTTCAGTAAAGCTTAATTGAGCAACTGTTTTTATAGATGCTGGGAACCTAACAAAGGATAGGAACACATATTCCCTGTCTCAGAGAGAAGTTTACGATTCAAAGGCATGTTCTTAGGCCTCAAAACCTAGGCCACAGACCCCACTCCCCTCTTGCTTCTGTGTGGAAATCACTGCAGAGTTAAAGCACTCTGGATGAAAGAGCTAGAGTTTCAGGGTGCTGACCACATGTTATTTTGATAAAAGCGGAGAGAAAAGTAAATTTTCTAGCACTGAATTTGTTAGGCTGACACTGATTTTCAAGACACGTTCCCTCCAAAAGTAGATGATGTGACTCTTGTTCATTCCAAGGGCTCCTTCCTAGATATCAGAGAGTCCCTAGTTTAGGGCATGCCAGCTCTTTTTTCTTTTTCTGCTGTGAGCTTTATTTACTCTTCTAATGATAAAAATGCCAGGGTGGATACATTTCAAGGAAATGAACAGTTTAAAATGTTGCCTGTTTAAAAATTAAAATTAATTTGCCCCGTGAGTTGCGAGTCTCATTTTAATAGTGCCCTGAATAATTCAAGAGCAGCAGAGTTTGTTTGGAGTGTGTGCTGCAGCTTTTGGCTGTCTTGCTTGGGAAGCAGCCCATGCAGAAATGCTTAGCTTGTGCAGAATGAATTCTCCTGTGGTCTGCATAACTTAGAACTTAGGGATATGGTTATGGAAGTTGCAGCTTAGAAGACTTTCAAGAGCAGATTGGAAAATGCATACAGACTGATCCTAAGTTGTAGGTTTATCTGAGAGAGACAAACTGGTCCCAGATGTGGGTGAGGGAGCAGTTATTTATGGATCACCCATCTCTGCTCAAACCTTTTAATTGTCCCTTGAGATCCACAGGGTAATGTTTAAACTTCTTAGCATGAAACACAAGGCCCTCAGTTTTCTGGCTCCTGCCTAGTTTTCCAGATTCGATTTATGTACTGTTTCTTTGCAATGTGGACCGAGGGCTATAGCAATGCTGAGTGACACAGTTTCTAGAGGCATCCTGCTAATTTGAACTTCTAAGCCTTTTACCTACTGCTTCTGCCTGGAAGACATTCCTACTCATCCTTATTCTCCTAGAAGATCTTCCCTCATCCTTCTTGTTTCAGCTTAATTGTTATGGCCTTTGGAAAGCCTTTCCTGAAACTCTAGACTGTTTTAGATAATATTTCCCTGTTCACCCAATGCCTTGTTCTTCTCTCACAGTACTTATTCTTCCATATAGTCATTGTCTATTCACAAGTCTACTTCTGCCACTGAGACCTAAGCTCTTTGAAATCAGAATCTGTTTTCTTCATCTGGCTTATAGTAGACCCTCTTCAAATGCCTGTATTGATGATTGGGATCAGAGAGACCTAGTACCCTCAGTTTCAAATCTTTCCATTTTCCCAGGGGGCAGCACAATATCTGAAATTCCATTATTAGAGAGTTACTGGTTTTGGGTCTAGCATTTCTGCTTCTTTTAAAATGCTCTTGGTAGGTGCATAGCCTACCATGGACTGTAGGACCTGGAAGGGCCCCTGACAACTCCTCAGATCCTCTCTCTATTTTACAAGAGAAGAAATGAAGGTCCACAGTGAAGAAGTGACTCACCCAGAATCATACAGATTATTAGTGATAAATCCAGGATTAGAACCTGGGAATTGTGACTGCAAATTAGAGATCTGCTCATTATGTGGTGGTCAAATTCTCCTGTGCTAGCAATTAAGACTTCTGGGAGTTTGTGGTAAGGTGATGGTTGATAAGAGGAAAATATTACGTAAAAGAAAAAGCAAGAAAGTGTGAAGACAAACTACACAGGTTTTTCATGGAAAGAGGCTTTGTGGCCAGACATATATACTGACAAATAGGCTCTATTATAAATTGTTGGTTTATTTCACTCCCAAATTAGAGCCAGAAGAGGTAAAGAAATTTTTCTTTGTATTCACAATACTTAGTTATTTCCTGGTCATGAGTGGGTGCTCAATAAATGATTAATTTTTGGAAACAAGATTGGAGAAAAAAAATTAGGGCATGATTAGTTTAGTTAAAGAAAATTTATTATATTTATTTTAATTCTGAATATAAAAAGAAAAGCTATTCTTTTGGTTCTAAGTGTTTTCCCTTAATTCAATAACCATATTCATCCCCTATTTATTTATACGCCTACCTACTATTAAGGATTTGAAATTAATCCTCTTACACAATGATTTAAATGCTTCCTCTGTCCTTGTCCTTAGAGATCATGAGGCTAATGTTCTATATAGTATTAGTTTATAGTATGTTTCTGCAGGAACCCCCATTGGGAATTAAGAGTACCCTCTTCACTGAATTTCTAAGAAGGAGCCTAGTCTATGTGGGTTAGATCTTTCTCATATATCAAAGCCATTTAACAAACCCTGACAAAATCACAGAAACCCTCAGTTCAGAAATATTAAACTAGCAATGCAGATCCATGGAATGGTTGATTCATTTATTTTTCTTTAAAAAATTGTGATCCCAATACAAGCATTTGTTTCTTGGGAAACCTTTCCATTTTAATCAGTTTTCTTTCCCAGAGAACTTGAAAGTCGTACCCCATTTGTGATACAAACAGAATGAGAGCACATGGGGAAGAAGAGAGCTGCCAAACAGGATGGATTTGTTCTTCAGACAATTGCTCAGTTCCTTTTGAATCATTGTAGAGAAAACATTTTAGTTGTCATCCCTATTTAGGAGACAGCACTTTGATTCTGAAAACTCTTTAACACTAATCACAGTCTGAAATATGAAGTCTTCTTGTGAGTATCTCATAAAGGCTTTGGAAAATATCAAGGTTACATCAATTAAAATGTGTTTCTTAAGTAACACTTGCAGAGGCTATCAGGGTCAGTAAAAGGTACATGGCTGCTAAAACCAAAACAAAAATATCTATGTCATCTTAGGCCACATCAATTTTGATAATGTTCAAAATGAAGGCGGTTATGGTGCTTTCGAACTCATTTGAAACTGACCACAACTTTGATCATTACATTCATCTCTGGGAGCTATGATTTTAAAAACAATATAGCAAGGTCTTGAAGGAACATGTTCAGAGATAGATCAGGATAATGAGAGGACTCAGAAGGTGGCCACCTAGAAATATTTGAAGAAACAATCTTATTTACTTTTCTGCCTTTGAAAGAAGCTTACAGAAGCATCAATTTACCAACTTAGAGATGGTTAAGTTCCATTCATATTCGTCTCAGTCTCATATAACTTCCTGTCTTCTTTATCCCAAAGATCTTCAAATCCCACTGAATTCTCCAGCCTCCTCCATTGGGACAGCTTCTCCATACCCCTTTTACATCCAGCTTGCTCCTTCAACTCCACTTACATCACCAAATGTTTGTGGAACACCTGGAAGGTGGCACAGGGATGCAAGTCACTGTGTACACAGAGGTTTGGATTCTAGTTCTGCTAGAATTGTGTGATCTTGGGCATAATCTAATCTCTCTGAGTCTGTTTTCTTGTCTATATAATAGACAATACATCTTTATGGGATTGTGGTTAGGATTAAATAATACCACATAAGAGAATGTGGTTAGTTTGATAAATGTCTAGTTTTTTTTTCCCCCTCAGGCTGTCTGCTATCTAGCAACATTTATTGGATGAGTGAAAAAAATTTTCAATTTCTACCCACTCTCTTCTCTTAAACACACTTCTTAAAAAAATCTCAAAAAATAAGTGTCATGACTCTGCTTCTTTATAGTATAACTTTTTCTGTTATAGAGCCATTAGTTATAGTTGTTTGTAAACTAGCCTTATCTACTAAGGCTAACAGGTTACATTTATTACGATTTACCTACTTGGTTAAAATTTTCATAGTAGCTGTATAAGTTAGGTGTAATGTAGTACTTTGCTATAAAGGAGAAGAGTGGGGGGTTGAAGAGTTTCAGTGATTTGCCCCAAAGCATATAGCACCACAAGGCAGAGCCAGGATTCAAAACCAGGAAGTATGGCTGTATAGACCATGTTCTTTCTGCAGCAATATAGATTTCTGAGTCCTGGGGGACAGAAGTTTTATCTCAAGCCTTCTTGTAATCCCATTACCCAGCAGAATGCCCCACGTGAAGTAGGTGTTCAATAACAATTTATTTAATTAGATTGAATTGAACCAAATGATTAATTTATCACTATCCTTTGCTTTCCTGTTTATAATTTTAGTTGTGTATATCTTGACATCATTAATAACTACAGAGGCTCATTTCCTAGGACTTATCTGAAATCAGGTCATTTATCTATTAAAAATATTTTTCTACCTTTCTAAAGTAATTATAAGAATTTCATAAAACCTTTCAATTAAATTCATGAGCTGCATCAAATAGGACTTTTAAATTTTAATGTTTAAAAGTAATCGAGATAATACAACAAAGAGTCATAGTGAGAACATATTAACTGAGACTTATAATAATGATGAGGCTCTTTTCAAATATCAAGAGGTTTGGAAGTGGTGTCTTAGCGTTTATGGAATCTTATTTATTTTCAAGGAGATTGATATTTAGGGAAAGCATGTATTCAAAACCAATGTTAATATTTTTTTCCTATACAGACATACCTCCCATTACTCAATAGATGGTACCACCATACTTGGATTCCTTCTCTCTCCAAATTTAGAGGTCATTTTTCTGAGGCAGATTGGCCCAGAGGAAAGCCCACTGACGTTTACATCAAATAGGCCTGAATTTTAATTCTCATTCTATCTTTTGTAAACCTCTTATCTGGATGTCATTCATCAGTCTCTACTTGTTTAATCTCTTTCTTGAGAGAGATTCTTCTAAACCTCAAACATGATAATCTCTCCTCTTGCTGCAAACTCTCCATTTTATTTCTCTCCATTTCTATAAAGTGAAGCTCAGAATTCATAGACTGATAGTCAATATCTTCCACAACTGGAGTTTAATCTTTAGCTTGGCATAGTGTGGCTTTGGCATCAGTCAGTTACAGGGTGGAGTTCAGGCTATTGACACCAGGCAACTAAACGTCATTAAGCTTCAGTTTATTCTTCTGTAAAATAAGGGTAATAATAATGTTCGTTTCACAGACCTGCTGTTAAGAATAGATGAGATATTACGTGTGTTCAGGGTCATGATTTTATTCTCACTATTACTCAGAGAATATACACTTTATTTTTATAACTAATTTAATCTTCCTCAAAAGCCCGATGTTATTGAGGAGCTGGAAAGAAATGAATGTGTGTTAGGGGACTCAAAATTTCTAATTACCGATATCTCAGTTCTCTTCAGTTTAAATAATGGTTTTGGATGATTTAGTCTCTTTAGATAATGCTCCTCTTTTTAATTCAGTCTCCCTCTGTTGTTCTCCAAAATGTTCTCTAAATGCGTGAGATTGGGGCAGGTGCCACCTGTTGCAGCAGGTAGAGGAGACCTAGCTCCCCACAGCCTTTTTTTATTGCACTCTAGCTCCTCTCATCTCCATGGCAAAGTGTTGTTGCTGTTTGTTTGTCTTGCCTGGCCACTGGCATAGAGGCCAAAGTTTATGAGTAATGTATTCTCTGGCCTCTGGCAGGGTCTGGTGGTTCTTCCGTTCCCTTGTTGCTGGTGCTGAAGATGCTCCTGGCTAACTGTTGAAGCACCCCTCTTTGTAGCCCTCTTCTATAGAGTTCCTTTGCTCCAGCCACAGCATATCCCATGGTCCAAGGGGGGAATTTCTGGATTTCTCACAACATAGGAGTTGGAGGAGCTTTGGAATGCTGATTCAGGCTCTTCTGATTTTGGAACTATTTTGTGATTATTTTTACCCCTGTTGCTAAGAGACTACCTTGTGTGTTGCCTCTCACATTGTCCTAAGTTCCAAATGGAAAGCAGAGCACAAGCCATATCTTCTGCCCCTTAGCTGTTGGCTCTTTGACATCCTATCCTGTCAGCCTGCTTTTCCTTCCCTTTAAATAGAAACCTCCACTGTCCTCCTATACTAGAGGGAGCTGGCTTTTCTTCCTGCTCTGGGCTTGAAGAAACTCCTCGGAGGTTCTGATTTCCTACTTTTCTAGCTATTATAAGTGGAAGTGGTATTTTCTCCGTTATGGGGGAAAAAAGTTCTGTGATTTGGGTTGATTCAGCTTGGTTCTTGACATAGAGCATAATGAGCAATTAACAAGTGGAAATTACCTGTGCTTACTGTACGATTCAAGGCATCTTAAGTACTAAGAAAATTTTGGTTGCTATTAGCTTTTTACCAGTTTTACCTTCAATACCCTTTCTTTTCTTGCACACAAAATACGGTAAGTATTTTCTACATAAATCTGAATTTAATTTCACTTTATACTTTCAAGAAAGATAGTTTAGTGAACAGACCACAGAAAGATTTCTATACTCTTAAGGGTATGAAGCAAATTTAACACCAGGAAAAAGCAATTTTTCTAGACAGTAATAGTATTAAAAATATCTAACTTTTTAAAAAGACTTTACATATTTTGGAAGCTTTATATTTATTATTTCATTTAATCCTTGCAGTGGCTCTCTGAGGCAGATACTATTATTATTTCTATTTTGGATATAACTTAGGTCAATTTATGCTCTCTGGATCACAAAGATAGGAAATGATAGAATCAGAATTAGAACCCAAATTTTCTGATGGCAAAGTTTATGCTCTTAATTCTTATGCTTTATCAGTTCCCAAGAGTGCTGACTTTGTTCAGGATATATTCTCCTTCTTGTTTGTTATACTTCAGCTATATTGGGCTGTTTTTTACTTCCATGAGAAGTCTATGCTATGCTACATCTTCTTCAGACTTGGGTTTTTACATGCTATTCCATCTATCTGGAATGCTCTTCCCAGTTCCATCTTCACTTGGTTGATCCTCTCATCTTTTAGTTTTCAGCTTAAACATGATCACTTCTGCTTAATCAAGGAGGATTTCCCTGGTTCCTTGAAATAAGTCAGGTCTTCCTGCTGAATACCCCAATTTACCTTGTAAATCCCTTATGCAAACATTCCATACTCTTTAATGTTAATTGTTTGTTAAATGTTTATTATTATTATTATTATTACTATTATTACTATTATTATTATTATGTTTTAAGATACAAGACTGGTCTGTGTCTATCCAGTTTATGCCCAGGAACCAAGTAGATCTGAAAATAGAAAGTAATCAATACCTATCTTGACAACCAACCAATCAACCAACCAAATAAATAAATAAAGGAATGTTTCATTAAGCCAATCCTATCAGGCACTCTCCTGTATGTCATCATCAGACTTCCCTACTGACTTAGGTTCAAATATTAGTTCCCAAACAGAGAACATGCAATACTATCTCAAGTCGATATGGAAACAGACTCATGAAAGTTAAGTGATATCCTCAAGGTTATGTGGCTAGTAAAGACACACTGGGAAACACACTCTGTGCTGGGGAGTAGCTCCGAAAGCAAATTGAGTTCCATACTGTGCATTCATTAAACTGTTCTCTTTCACCAGAAGGTTTGGTTTCCATTTCTCAGAACCTGGAATTGCTCCTTCCACCCTCAGGAGCTGTTCAGGAGGACTTGAGGGTCAGAATATAGCTATAGGAGGGCTATAGATCGAACTGCAAGACAAATTCAGAAAATACTTCTGAATTTTTTGATAATTTCTCAGACCCCATGCCTTTGCCCATGCTGTTCCCTCTTCCTGAAATTCCTTTCTTCTCTTCTAAGACCCTGCTTTTTGGTGTCCCTATAGCATCCTGTTCTTACCTGCCGCCCATCACACCATCCTTTAGCATGTGTTATTCTATTTGTCACTTTCAGTGTTTGCCCTTATTGAGTGATTAACTAAATGAAGACACATCTGACATTAATGGTTCACAGCCAGCTCAAGAATATTTCAAAGTGAAATAGTGCTAATAATTAATTAATTAATTAATTAATGCACAATGTAATGAATACTGCAGTAGAAATATACTAATAGTGCAGTATGCTGTAATGGATGTTATGCACATGGTTTAGGGAGTCAGATTACCTGAATTCCAATCCTGATTTAGCCACTAATTGCCTCCATGATTTCAGGAAACTAAATAATATTCCCAAATTTTATTCTCCCCATCTGAAGAATGGGAATAAAAATAATATATACTTTATAATGTTGTTAGAAGATTAAATAAGATGAGCTATGTAAGGTGCTTAGCACTGTAGCTGGAGCATGGCACGCATTCTATAAACGTTAGCTATTGTGATAATGATGTAGAAAGATGAGCTCCAAAAAGCTAGAGTGGAGAATGGTATGTTCAGAAAACACATCTCGAGGAAGCTGATGCTTGATTTAATTCTCTTCGAATGATTTGAAAATTTCCAGACAAAGAAGCTGAGAAGAGTGTGAGAAGTTCCATGCAGAAGAAATGATAAGTGGGAGGGCATAGAACTATGAGAGAACTTGGCAGTTTGGGAAGTTTAAGTTAAATTTTCATTTGGCTAGAACGGAAGGTACTTATGGGGTAGAAGCAAGAGTAAAGGCTGAAGAGATAAAGGTGGGGGCCAACTCAAGAAGAGTCTCATTTATACACTAAGATAAATATATGATTTGATATATATAGGGATTTATTACAGAGTTGTTAGCTGGAAAGTATCATGGTCAGATAGTTGTTTCAGACACAAATCGTTCTGGTGTTGGAGCCCTGAAGTGATGAAGGACTGAATTCAGGAATTGAAAATGTTAATGGAACAGGAGGGATGAAATGGAAATGGCAAAGCTGACAGATTGATGAGATATGGGGCCAAGGGAGAGAGGATGACACCCAAGTTACTGATCTCGGTAACCTGGATTTTAAAGAGGCAGAGTCCAACAGACCTCATGCATTTTGCAGAAACTTTAAAAGCCACTAGGACATGCTGTCAGGAGCATTTGCATTCGAGGATGAAATAGTACATATAGAATTGAGTTTTGTATTGAACATTCCAGACAGCTTTAACTCAGAGTCTGTCAAAGTTCGTTATTGTGTTTTTGCTTGATGGAGGAAATCACTCAGGAAGCACCACTACAAACCAACAAACACTTCAAGTACTTATTCCATCAAAGGTAAAGAGCGACAAGAGAGAGCAATCATTGAAATGCTATTTCATTCTGTATTTATGCCCATACAACACTCATCTATGTGTACACACACACACACACACACACACACGCTTTAGAAAACAGTCAGTTCAGCAAGGTTTGTACCCTCAGTATTAAATTCCTGACATCTATACAAGTATTTTTTTAGTTAATATAGCACCTTTACATTTTTTTCTCTAATAATTCTCACATTTAGTGTTTGAAAGAGATAGGCAGATGTCCTGCTTGGCGGATAGAAAGATTGACCTTTAGAGGGGTTATAAGATTTGTCCAGTGTGGTAGAGTTGGTAAGTGATTGAACTGGCTTTTATTTTTACACAAGTTGTCTGTCTGTGCATCTGAATTTAGAATCATGTCTTTGGAATCAATGTCTAGCACTTTTAACTATTGCATAGTGTCAATAGTTTCTCAGTCTGTTATTCACCGTGTATTTCAAACAAATGGTTCTTTCAAAAACATTTTTTTACTTGATTGGAATTTATTACTATCTCAATGTCATATTCATAGGTAAGTATGTGAATATATCTACATATGCCTGAAAGTTATATAGTATAATATTTGTAAGAACTGTTTTGATTGGAAGTGACAGGAACTGAACTTGTTTTAAAAACAAGGAAATGCAGTGTTTTCGTGTAACTGGGAAGTCTAAAGTGGTTAGGGTTCCCTTCGGCCAGGAAATCCTGATAATTCTCTTTATCTCTCTTTCTCTATTCCTTCCCTTTCTCTTGTCATTCCTTCATCCTTCTCTCCTTACATCTTTTACTTCTTTATCACTCTTTTTTTTTTTTTCTGTATTAGCATCATTTCTAGACAAATTCTCTCCCTCTGGTTGTAAAGATAATTTTAGAAGCTTGAAATTTACACGCCTCTTAGTATTTACAATCTTAGTGATAAAGAAACCCTCTCTTCTAGCATCCGTACCAGTATTTTCTGAAACATTACTTGGTCTTATTTGACTCATGTACCCACTTGTAAGCAAGTCTAGTTTGAATAGGACATTCTGATTTGGCAGCTAAGATCAGGAGCCTGATGTTGTGGTGGTGGAAGTCCCTCCCTCACCAATTTCCTACTCTCTCCAAGGCTGTATGGGATGAAAGAGTGTTGTTCTGCCAAGAGAATTTAGGTGCTGCTAGTAAGAGACAGGAGACAAAGAATTCTCCACAGGGAAAACCCAGAGATTTTACACTATGTTCAGGAATTCCATAGATAACACAGGCTTTTAGATGGGTAAGACAATTGAGGGTTTCCCCCTCTCGCTCATCTATTCTCTATAGTGTCTCTTTGAGAAACATCTTCATCAGACCCAGTTTTTTTCTCACCTGTGAAATGAGGATAAAAGCCCTTGCCTAACTACCAAATATGGTTACTATGAGGTTCTAAGTGCTCTACACACATACGGTGTCCCCTCACACACTTGAGTTCCTCTAGCGCAAGTCTCATCCCTGACTGCATCCTCCGGGGCACAATGTGTGTATTAAGGAAATGTTTGCAGTACAGTAGAGACATTTTATCAGAGGCCCTGTAGAGAGGAAGTACTTACTTTACTTAAAAGAATATATACCCAATTGTGGATTTATAAGCACTCCAGGGGGGTAATATTTGATGGCAACATGTCTTTGAGTACCCCTTATGTGATGCCACCAAGCCATTCCTTTGTTTTGCTCCAGAAAGCAGCCTGGTGTGGAGAAAAAAGAAGATTTGGAGTCAGAGATTCGGGTTGTGTGTGCTAGTTGGCCACTTATCAGCTATATGACCTTAGATTGGTTACTTAATTTGAGCATCATTTTTTTCTATCTGTTAAATAGTATTACTGTCCTGTCTTTTTCCAAAGGTGGTTGTGAAGAACAAATAAATCTGTGATGAAAGGCTTAGGATGAAGACAGAGCTGAGTTTGAGCCCTCCTGTGTCTACTTATGCAGTATATCCTGTTGGGGCCCTGCCCAAGACCTCTTGGATCCTTTCTATAATTTCTATGCCCCTCTCCCAGCTTTGGTTTCTTAATATGATTAATGGCCTGCGACTGTGATTCTTCTTCAGAGGACTGCCACTTTGTCAAGTGCTGGAAGTGTGCAAGCATTTGGAGGCCCTTAACCAATGACTATGTTGGCCTAGCTCCCTTGCCTTGAGTAGTGTGACTCTGAGACAAAATCAGCTATGCAGTGCTTCCCTCTCAGATCAGGACTTTGCCTGACACCCTAACCTTGCTTGTCTCCATCCTCTTCTTTCTCTTGTTTCCCCTACTCAATTACTGGTTTCTCCTGGAAGCCCTTTCTTCGTAAATTACTTGCATATTATTTTCATCTCAAGGTGAGGAAACTTGATCTAGGATAACTTATTAAAGTCTAACCTTAGTTAAAGTGACTTACAAGGAATCTCATTTTTCTCATGTGGAAAAGGAAGATGGTAACATCTACCACACATGGTTATTGAATCATAGTAGTTATTCAACAAATATTGCTAAGTACATTTTGAAGCTTTCTGCAAGTAACAAGTACAGGGGTAACTTTATTTTATGATGTATGAGGGGGGATAGACCAGATAATTCAACCTGGCGTTAAGGCCCAACTCTCTATGCAATTGAATATTTCTTTACTTTAAAATTTCAGGAAAAATTTCATTACTTTAAAATTCTCTCCTTGTTCATTATATGGTTCCACCACCTGCCCTTGGCCTGCCCCTGAGGTCATGCCTCTGGGCTCTCTCTTTCTGCTTGAGGAAGGGCCTCTTTGAGCCATTCGTGGAAATAGCCTTTGCTTCAGTGAGCAGGGATCTCCCTTCCCTCATTCACAGATTAAGTGCCTGTAGCAGCTTCCCAAGTGAGTATTGGCCAGGCACATTTTTTTTTTTTGGTGTAGATGAACTGTGGCAGGCCAGCTGGGGATTACCAAGCAGTGAAGGCTCCCACATGTACAAAGCACTCAGACCCTTTGGCTCCAATTTGCTGCTGGCTCATGGGGAAATTGTAACAAGAATGTGAGTGACTGGTTGAACACAGTGGGAGCTCTAGACTGAAGGGCTGGAGAAAGCTCTGTCTGATCAAACACTGTGCGTTGCTTCCCTGTGCGAGGTGGAAAGGTTATATATTTGCCCTGTTCACTCAGCAGCATACCTTGCTCAGGGCTATGACAAGCCCTTTCTGTAGCTCTGTGTAGGAAGTGACAGCTGCTGAACAATATCAAGCAAGAAGAAAAGAGCCAAGGATTTCTCTCAAGAAGCAGGTTTTGAAAGCTGTGCACTTGGTATGATTAAAAAAAAAAACAAAAAACAAAAGAATAAAGCCCATTAAGGCAGAAAGGAGTCTAAAAGATCATACAATCTGATTTTATACTTTATAAAGAAAGTGATTCCTATAGAGGAAAAGGTTTTTCCCCAAAGTCACACAGCCAGTGTCTGAGAAAGGTGTGGAACCCAAATCTAGACAAATGGACAACTAGTTTTCCCATTACACCCTTTTACTTGGCTACTTCTTTACTTTTAGTTCTCCTTCTGCTATGCAGTTATTTGTTTAAGCACTACTTTAATTTTCAGCATATATAATTTGAGCCCCTAGTGTATACCAGCCTCACATAGACAATCTTCTGTAATTCTTACAACAATCTTATGAGCAGACATTGTTACCTTTGATAATATTGTGAGAGGTGACACGACTTGTACAGGGTCACATAGCTAGTATGTGGCCCAACCTCTGGCTGTCTGTAGTGAATTTTCCACACAGTTTAAGATATGGTGCTACCTCTGAGGATTGGCTTCTGGGATCTACCAGGATAATGGGTAAAAATTGGGAGAAATTAGGTAGGGCTAGACAGGAAGAGGCTGGAATAAAGTAGTTGAGGAAGTATTGGCTGTAGGAGGCCTTTGGATTTCCTGTCAACCGAGCAAATGTCAGTGGGATTCTTTAGGATAATGGCATAAATGTGTGATTCATGGACCACATCCTTTATTTTGGGTTTAAAGTAGATTTATAAAAATTAAAAAGAAAAATCTTGCCTATAGTTTGTGCAAGAGAAAAGGCAGGCTGAGTGACACATGGGAACACATATAATACATTGGCTATATTCTTACAGATCATGAGGCCATGTGAATTTTGAGCTTTGGAATAAGAAAAAGAAATCAATTTAATCTCTTCTAACTAAAAAGCTTGTTTCCCATCCAAAGGAAAGTTGGCAAATCTTATATTGATAATGTAATTTTATTTCCAGAAATGATTAAATATGATAGCAAATAAAGTGCTTTTATCCATGTGACCACTATTAAAAGATCAGCATGCATAAACAGTGCCCATGCCTCATGTAGTCCCCTGATGAGATATGAAACAGGTGATATGCAGAAAGAAATATTTGTGATTCTTGGGAAACATGAATCTTTCATATAGCAAATTGCCCTGAGGATAAGGAAGAAAAAGAATACAAGTAGTCAAAGAAAGATGAAAGTGGCTTTAACACATTTTCTATAGCTATGATGAAAAATCTTTTATTTACACTATATTATACTTTTTATTTTGATATATTAGAATAAAAAATCTCGAAAAGAAGGAAAAACACTGATAATGTTTGTATATTATATCACTTTTAGCATTTTCGTTTATGTGTTTCCAGTTTTTTTTTCTAAACTTGTTATTGTAATCTTATGTACAATTTCATTCATTGATTTTTTTCAATGCAAATACCTTAAGCATTTTTTAGGTTATTACATAGCTTCTAAAAAGGTGATTTTAATGGTTCCCTATACTTATTGCGTGGATAGAGCATAATTTATAACCTTTTTGCTACCATTAAACATTTAGGTTGTTACTATAAATGGTATCAAATTTTATTAAAACTTCAATATCACTTGTACTAGCATATCTCTTTTAATCAGGTACTATAATTAATTAGATTAATAAACTTCCTGATTTTAAACCATCCTTGCATTCCCGATGTAGATTCTACATGGTTATTATCTATAATTATTTCCATTGGCTAGAGTTTTATTTGAGATTTTTATATCTATATTCATAAATATGATTGACTTAAGCAGAAACAAACCTGCCTTTTCTCCTTCAAAGCTCATGGCTCTCTTGTCAAACAGATCTGGTTTCAGATCGTCTATTTCCAAATTTTATAAACTTGAACAAATTATATAGCCTTTTTTTTTTTTATCAGTTCTTTTATTTTTATTTGGTTGTGTATTTTAAGAACAGCACTCAAGGGATATGATGCTTACTTGTGATTAAGAATTCAATTCTGAAAGGTCCTTTGAATGTTATAGCATTGTATAGGTCAAAGATATTGAAAGTTCAGATAGACTAATACCATATTTAAGATTGGGACAACTTTTTTTTTTACTACTCCATGTTTTAAATAACCTGTCTTTCAAAATTGGCAGAAAGAGACTAATGCAGAATTCTGCTAATGTGTGATTATAGGCAAACTATTACCAGTAAGGTACAATCTGGTGGGTCCTAAAGCCTGATCTGCTGACTGAATTGGAAGAATTACCAGGCCTGTCCACCTGGACAAAACCTACACTCACAGGTGATTCTCATATGTATCTCAGATTAGGGAAATAGTGGTAGTGGAAAGAGAATCATATAGACTTTTTGGTCACACTAGGTTTTAATGCCCTGTAATTTGTTGATCTCAGGAAAATTCCCTAAACTTTCTGGACCTCGGTTTTATCAACTATAATAAAGGTTTAATACCTCTATTACTGGATTACAAATTGTCTTTCATATAGTAGGTGATCAAAAATGGCAGCCATTATTATCATGGTGTTCCCTTGATTATGGGATACTACTTCCTTTTATGTGTTAATGTTTCTGTGATGGAGATGCATATCACAAGGTAAACAATTATCAGTTGACAAGCAGAAAAGTTAGTTACTGAACTATTATATTGCCTGAGATATATGAACTTGTCCATACGTGGAGGTTATTTAATCACTTGATTCTTAACTCAGTTGAATTTTTTGTATCAATATCATGACAGAGAGGTGCATTTTATCTCAAATTTGAATCTCTAATTATTGACTTAAATGCCTTCAGAAATACTGCATTATGATGCAGCATTAAAATGAAAAAAATAATTGTTTCCAGAAGAATGACTGATACTTACCACACAATGCAATGAGAGAAAATAGAAACTGCCAAATTTCTTAGAATAGATCATAAAAATCTCAAAGTGGAAAGTTGGGGTTAACAATTTATATATTTGAAGTATTGTCATTTAGGTGCCAAACAGCTCTCTCTCTCTCTCAAAAGCTGTTGGCTGACTTTCAAGAGAAGCTGCTTGACTTTTAGGATACTTCCTTTAGTTAAGAAAAAAAATAAAGCTATGAGGGAGATGCAAATAAAACATCAATATTCTTCTGTATGCCTGAAAATAACATAGTTAATCCTAAAGGAATGAGAAGGCCACATCAAGGCATAATTTATGCAAAGTTGAAAACTTAGGGTCCAAACTTGATTAGGGCATGGAAGAAAAATATGGATACATATAGATTATTATTAAATATAAAAAGGTGAATATTTATGTAGTTCTTCCCCTAACCCTATCGAAAAGCTATAATAGTGTGGCTTATGGTGGGCAACTTATTAGGACCTGTATGATGTGACTGTGTATGATATTGTGATTTATAAAAAGAAGTATATATTTGGCCTTTCTGGCACAGAGCTCCAAAAACTCTTGGAATTTCTTAAGTGATGTGGGTGATAAAGGTGTCTTCTGGGTCAATGAGGTGAATTTTGGAATGCCCTAGATCACTTAAGGATGGGTGGGGACTGGTAACCAGAGGAATCAGCCATGTGATTAAAAGATTGAAACTTTTTGTCCCATTCCCCTGACAGGATCTGGAGGCTAAATTAATCACTACTAGGCAATGATTTAATAAATCATACCTATGTAATGAAGCCTCCATAAAAACCCGAAAGGACAGGATTCAGAGAGTTTCTCCGTTGGCAAACACATGGAGATATGGGAGGAGGGGATCAGGAGTGTGCCTTGAGAGAGTGTGGAAGTTGAGCCCTTTTTCCATATCTTGTCATATGTATGTCTTCCATTTGGCTGTTCTTGAGTTATATCTTTTTATAATAAACTAGTAATCCAGTGAGTAAATTTCCTGAGTTCTGTGGGGTGCTCTAGAAAATTAATCAAGCCCAGCGGGAACCTCCTATCTATGGCCAGTCAGTCAAAAATACAGGTAGTAACTTGGGCTTACAATTGGCATTCTGAATTGCAGAGGGTTGTTGGAACCTCCATTGTGTAGCTGGTTGGTCAGAAGCACAGTAAAAAAAATCTGAGGTTGGGGCTTGTGTCTGATGTGGTGTAGGGGGCAGTTTTGTGAGACTCAGTCCCTTAACCTATGGAATTTGATGCTATTTCTGGGCAGGTAGTATCAGAACTGAGTTGCATCATAAGACATCCAACTGGTGTCCTAAGCATTGCTTGTTGGTATCAGGACCCCTCTCGCCCCCACCTCCACCCCGACCCCACCCCCACACTGGAATTGGTGATCAGACCACCTATTTAGAGAGCAATTAGCTGATTACTTTTACATCTGTTCCTGGACTCCTATGGCAGGCTAGACTAATTCTGCTGAACAGCGATTTGCTATTTTGTGCTTCATTGTAAGTTTGGGTTTTGTCCACGTGGGAAGGCTTGTGAGTTTTTTGTTTGTTCGTTTTTGCTGCTTTAAAGCAATAACAGAGGTAGAGAGTTATTTATGTTAGCATGCACTGCAAATTTAAGTGAGCTTTCAATCCTTTTGAATTTTTGTAGAGTTGCAGAGATGTTAGTGATGTTAATATAAAGCTTAAAAAGTAATAATGCTTGCATTATTTAATGCTTATCTCTACTGAAATGCTAGTCACACAGAATGTGTGTTCCATTCAGAAACCGCAGCACCTTAAAGAGCTCTGGTTGTTCGTTTCAGCTTCAAAAGCTCCAAGAAGGGTGTTCTATCTAAATTTTCAGAGTCCGAGGAACCTGGCATTAACAGCTACTCTTCGTTATATTCCATAGCTCCTGTGGTCACGAAACATTAGATATTAAAAGTAATAGCTGACTTTCTTTGTTTGCTTATTTGTTTTAATTTTCTGATCTGGTCAATTCTCTAACTGGAGAGGAACTAAATAAAGATGTTGGGCTCATTCCTTAATGTTTTCTAAATTTAAAAAATTATTAAATAATTAAAAATTTATTACGATTACACTTGGCATATTATGTTTCAGCTGTAAAACATAGTGATTAGACATTTGTATAACTTACGAAGTGATCACCCCAATAAATGTATCACCCATCTGACACCATACACAGTTATTACAATATATTATTGACTATATTCATTATGCTATGCTTTACATCCCCATGACTATTTTGTAATTACTAATTTATGCTTCTTAATCCTTTCCACTTTTTGAGGGATGTCTTCTTAATTACCTCTTTATTTTGGGACCTTACACAAAGAGCATAAATATTTGCTAAGAAGTTAACATAACTGAAATGAATTGTACTCAATATGTTTGTAGTAACTGTAATAACCATAATTGTATGTTCACAGTTCTGTAGAAAACTGGAAAAAATATAAAGGAGTATTTACAATGTTCTTTCTCACTTTTCATTATGGTATTAGGAAGGCCCTTAGGGCTGGGCTAGTGTTTTTTTTTTCTTGGTATGCCACCTGTACCTTCATTATATTGGTTCTACACTTATATAGATAGATAGCTATAGATAGATAGTCTATGCATTTATCCATACCAGGTAACTGTCATGCTTACATCTTATGCAGTAATACCAATAGCAAAGGGTGTTTAGCCTAAGAGTTATGGGCTATGGAGAAAAGAGTATCAGGATTGTCGTCACATAGACATATATATAATTGTTTTTTAGGCAAGGCAACCCTTGGTTGACCTCACAGATTGCAACGACCTTATCAGTTTACAATCCCTTATTTTTTTATTTTTTTTTACACCTACAGCACCTGGTCTTCCTAGGTGATCTCTCATCCAAGTACTAACCAGGCCCAACCCTGTTTAGCTTCCAAAATCAGATGAGATTGGGCTTGTTCAGGGTAGCATGGCCATAGACACGTAGGTCTATATTTTAATCTCCCCTCTGTTACATTTTACCTGTGGGGTACTAGACAAAATACTTAACCTTCAAGAGCCTTAGTTTTCTTATCTGTGGAATGCAATTAATAATAATAAAGTAAGTGATTTAAAAGTCTGGCAAATAATCGGCCCCAAATAAATGCCAAATTCCCTTCTATTGCATCATTCATTTCATACTATAATAGATCTGAGTTTATTTTCTAGAGCAAGAGGTCTCAAAGTGTAGTCTCTGGACCAGCATTGTCAGCATTGCCTGGGGGCTAGTTAGAATGCAAATTCTTGGGCCCATCACTCTTGGATTAGAAATTCTGAAGGGGAAGCCAAGTAATTTGTAAACTTCTCCAGGTGAATGTGGTACATGATAACGTTTGAGAACCACTGCCTTAAAGTGTAGGCTTCCTGTTTAAACTAGAATCCAACAGTTTGGTTACTATAATTTTTGTTATCTCTGAACAAATCTGAATATTGCACAGGTTATAGAAATCCAGCTCTCCAGTATAATGCCCAAGAATACCCTCTGTTTTTGCTGCTGTTCTGGAGAGAGATGGGATTGAGAGGGCAGGGAAGACAGAATACCAGCACTGAATGAAAAGTTTCTTTGTTCCATTTCTTCAGCAATGCTTGAACCACCCTGGCTTTCTTGGCATTATCAGACTTTGTAATTTCTGCCAATCTAATAGATATGAGATTGCATGTTTCTGAGTTTAATTTACATTTTCCTGATTCTAATGTTTATTGACTGATCAATTGTTGATTGGCCAGTTGTTTGCACTTTTATGAAATGCTGGTTGTATCTGTTAGTCAACATTTACTTAACTTTTTCTTTTTTAATTTGTTGCAATTTACTTGACATATATCATTATGTAAGTTTAAGATGTACAATGTGTTGATTTGATATATATTACAAAATGATTACCACTATAGTGTTAGCTAACACTTCCAACACATCACATAATTATCACTTTTGTAATGAGTACATTTAAAATTTACTCTTTCAGCAAATTTCAAGTATGTAATATAGTGTTATTAAATGTAATCACCATGCTATACATTAGATCCCCAGAACTTTTTGATCTTATAACCAGAAGTTTTTACCTTTTGACAGACATCTCCCCATTTCCCCACCCCACATCTCATCCTAACCACCATTCTGCTCTGTTTCTATAAATCTGTTTTTTTTAGATTCTGCATATAAGTAACCTACACTATTTGTCTTTCTCTGACTTATCTCTCTTAGCATGGCTGAATAATGAATAATAATAATATATAATCTGAATTATATTTTTGTGTTTTCTTATAATTCATTGAGTTTTATTAAAATAGCTATTTTGAATTTTTTAACAGGTAAATTGTAGGTCTCTTTGTCTTTGGGTTCAGTTACTGAAAGATTATTATGATTCTTTGGTGGTGTCATGTTACCTTGATTTTTCATGTTGCTGTCTTCACATTTGAAGTAGCAGTCACCTCCAGTTTATACTGACTTGTGGGCAGAAACACCTTCCATCTATCTGCCCTGCTAGATTTTGAGGCTCTCAAACCTTCTGTGGACACATCTGCTCCTGCTTCTTGCTTCCTCTTGTGGCAGAATATTTTAACCTTGTATGTCTTCTCTCCAACCTGCAACAAACACACTAGACACTTGGAATGCTAACAGTCTCTCTTTTGTTCTCCCAAAGTCGGTGCTAGAGCTCAAGTTTGTGGTCTCTCCTTGGCCCGCAGATTGGGGCTGACTTCTGAGGTGCTCACCTGTGTGGTCTTCCACCGTTCTTTGGCTGCCACCTTCAGGAGGGCACACAGGTAGGCGGCTGCAGAGTGGGTGTGTGTGTAGTTAAGGCATGAGGGCTGCCGGGAATGTGTGTGTCAGGTGGGACTCTCCTAGCAGTTCCTGAGCTGGCTACTTGAGAGAGTCCATCACGCAGTCACTATGAATTGAGTTACTTTAATGCCCTTTGAGAGGCTCATGCATTTTCCTAGATTCTTTCTGCTCCCCAGGCATGGAGCTCCTGGTTTAATACTCTGGATGGCGTGAGAGAAACGAGCCTCTTTGACAGCGTCAGCATAGCTGGGGTAGCTGGATGCTCACTCACAGCCTTTCCCCCAAGGCTGCGAAGCAATCTCTCATGGCCCAAAACCATGCAGACCATTCCTATTACATCTAGTCCCCAGCCCCCACCCCCCACCCCACCATCCATGCCCAAACTGAGTGCTGGATCTTCTTAGGAAACCTGGACTTCCACAAAGGGCCTCTCATCCATGGGTGATTGATTCTCAGTTAGTGTTCTCTCGGGGTTCTTAGACATCAGTGGAGAAGCGCTAGAGCTGGTTCAGAGGTCACATCAGGGTCAAAGCCAGGACTGAGATCTGTTTGCCTATTACCTGATATATTAGGTGGGTGAGACCCCTTCCTTTGCATGAGATTTAGCATCACATTTTCTTTATCAGACACTTAGGTTGTTTCCATGTATCAACTATTGTAAATAATGCTTCACTGAACATGGAAGTGCATATATCTTTTTAAATTAGTGTTTTCATTTTCTTTGGATAAATACCCAGATGTGTGATTGCTGGATCATATGGTAGTACTATGTTAACTTTTTTTAGGAAACACTGTTTTCTATAGTGGTTGCACCAATTTATATGCCCGCCAAAAATACACAAGGGTTCTCTTTAATCCACATCCTCACCAATACTTGTCATTTCTTGTCCTTTTGATAATCGCCATCATTAATAGGTATGAGGTGATTGTGGTTCATTGTGGTTTAGATGTGCAACTGATGTTCTCTTTTTCTTAATTTTACTTTCAGCACATTGTTTTTTTATATGTAAGTATATATGTTTCTCTAGTCATTTCTCTGGCAACTCCAATATTTAGAATTGATTCTGAGGTTTCTGTTGGACTCAGGTCCTCAAGACAACCCAGTCTCAGTTCATAATTCTAGTAGTGGTTGTACTTAGTGGTCTTCTCTATTCTACCGTCAATCAAAATCTTGTTCATTTTTGAAACTCCATGTTGAATTTTTTTCCTTTGTAAGGCCTTCCTGATCCTTGTAACTAAAAGTAATTACTGTTTTTAAAATGCTTGTACTATATTTCTTTGGTATTTCTATTTAGCTCTTATTTCTTCTTTGCTTACCTGTCATCTTCCATATAGTTTGTGAGGCCCTTGATAGCAAGGATGACATCATACTCCTTTTTATGCTCCCAGTACCAATCTGGTTTCTGTCATATGTAGAAAGACAGAATTGGGTAATGAGGAAAAATGAAAAGTTATAGCCAGCCAGTGTTTGAAACTAGCTTGTACTATATAACCTTGGCCTAATTACTTGACTCATTTCTCATGGACATTAAGACAGTATTAAATGAACAGTGTATATAGAATGGTCGGAACAGAGTAAATATTCACTATGTGTTTGGTGAGTGCAAATGAATTGACCTAGTAGATGAATCAGTTTTTAGCAATAATTCTAGTGTATCATTTAGACATCATGTTAAAAGTTACACAAAGTTTTCCTTTAGAGCCACAAATAAAGGAAGCTGGTCTCAGCCTGCACTTGTCAAAGAAACATCAGCTTCAGGCTATTTGGAAAGGATTCTTTGCAAAGTACTGTCTGAGGTGCTGCTGGAGTTAATAATTCTGCTGCTTCTCTAGATAATGATCCTTTCATCCCATTAGTTTGCTGAGGGAGATCAGGAGGCCTGTTGATTCCATCTGGAGCTCTATTGCCCTGGGACATGGAGAACTTGTCATAAGATGTCAGTTATCTTTAAGCACATCCCCAGGTTCTCAGAGAGGGTCAAGGGTTTAGCATTTGTTCTACCCAGAAACATGATTTTGACTGGGAACCATAACATAATTGACTATTAGGTATGGAAACAGCATGCCAAACATTTATGTAAGGCATAATTAATTAGTACAACACTTAGAGTTGAACGATTGATTTAAAATTTGGAAGCGTGGCTTAGAGAAAACACGATATGAACACTCTCTTTCTTAGAACTTTTTAATATCTACCAATGGCCACCAAGTAAAGTTGAAATTCTAAAGATTCTCATTTGAATCACTATATGACTCATACCTTACCTTACCAAACTCTTCTCCCACTGCTTCTTATATGATCTATGCTCCTGTTTCTCTGCATAGTATGCTGCCCCCTGCCCCCAATGCCCATTGTTTTGCTATCTGCGAGTTTTTTCTTAAACAGAATTTCCTGCTGGGAATATTCTAGTTCAACCCATTTTCTCTACCCAGCTTAAATATTACCTTTTTCAGGTAGCCTTACTTGACCAACAACTAAGAATTAATATTTTGTTTAGTTATTGAATTAAAGAAAAACATTTTTACAATGTTTTTATTATCTACTAAGCATTGAGCTTGTATCCAAATCTGATTATTTTCAATAAATTCAGTCCTGTTGGGAGATAAGAAAGGAGGCAATATTATTACATTACCAACTGTTACAATTGTTTGATGAAGTACTCTGAGAGTTTGGAGGACAGAAAGATCAGTCTAGCTGATCTGTTGACCAGAACACCTTCCTGTAACTTCTGCAATATGGTCACTCCCCATGAGTTAGTTTGGAATTAGTCATAGCATGTTGTCTGAGTTCTAAAAGCGCTTTTCTTAAGAAAGTGAAGAGAAAAGTTATGCCATTTCTTTGTCAAACAGTCACAAAGATTCACTCTGGTTTAAAGAAGTAGACACAAACCTTACCACTCAATGAAAAGAATGCCAGAGTCACATTTAACAAGAGCATGTGGGCTGGGAGATATTGTGTCTATCTTGGAAGATAAAAACTGCTTCATTATCTCATGTTATTTTTTGTTTACTTATCCATGTGCCCCTTAATGAAACCCTTACAGCACAAAGGGTCTGTGAATTTGTGTCAAAATTTTAAGAATTAGGGTTGCTGGGATATTGTATTCTGTTTTGGAGATGGGTTTGGGGGAAAAGACTTCTGAGAAATGGGATGGGTGGTAGCAGCCTAGAGGAAAGGAAGAAATTAAGAGTACTGAGGCCTGGGGCAGAGAGAAGAAAAGATAACCCAGAGTCAGCCCAGACCAGACTGGGGTTTTCTATCAAGAGTTGATATATTAAGCCTTGTTTATCTTAATTTAGATGCAAATAATTAATTGCATAGTAAAGAAATAATGGAGTTTTGACTTTTATTTGTTAAGCCTAAATAATCAATTTGAATAAATAAATAATTAAAGCTTAAGCCTTATTGATTAAGCTTTATTTATACTTGAGTGTGAATGAGTTTAAGTCAGTTTGCTTGTGACAAGAATTAATAGTTCCTAGAGAGAGCTTTGTGGCACAAAGGTAGACCGGAAATATCCAGGTGGGGGAGTTTCTTGGGGTGCAGGCTAGAGGCAAAGGATACTGTTTTGACTTCTGAACCCATTTCTATTCCTTTGAGATGCTGTATATAGTACTGCTAAGAGTCTAAATTTTGTTCTTGGAAAACTGAGTTTTAATTCCTTCTTTAATATGTGATAGCTGAGTGAGTTCAGAAAATTATTGGCTTTGAATCTTCCTTATCAACAAAATGGGAATAATACTAGTATCTCTTTCAATGAATTGTTATTGAGGATTAAATATGATTATGTTGTAATGTTATACTTAGCACAATTTCTTGAGCATTTGTTCTATATTCAGACTTATTCAGTTTATCTGCTTTATAATTTTGTGAAGGGTGGTCCAGATTCTCTATCATCCTCCAGGTGGAACTCTTACCCTGGGAAATAGTTTTCACTCAGACTTTAAAAAAAAGAAAAGATATGTGAGCAGAAGCTTCTATGAGAGGAATTACTTTGGTCAATGAGTGGTTAGAAGAATCTAAGTCCTAATTACCCAAATGTGTACAAGGACTCTCCAGTGTACTCAAGTGCTCCTTTTTGCCTTGCATAATTTGGAGTGCCAGACGGTTATGCCGCTTGCATTGTGATGAGGATGTAGACACTGAGTGTACTTAATCTCTTTCTTTAGGTTTCTGCCCTCGGTTATGACTAGATACATTTAGACTTTCCTGTGGGCTCAGCACTTAATGCAAAACAATTCCAAATGACACAAGTATGCTGGAGAGCCAGGAGGGGCTGGGGAAGGGCAGCCAGGAATTCCTTCTCTTTACTATCTGTGATATAGAGCAAATGGTTTGACTTCTATGAGTCTGTTTACCCTTCTGTAAAATGATGGCAAGGGTGCCTCCTTCACAGCATCACTGTAGGAATAATTAAGTAAAGGACCAGCACAGGGCTTGGTAGAGTTTAGTCAATGCTAGTTTTTCTTAGTTTTCCATTCTCTTATAGGACAGTCTTCTTAACAATCATGCATGAAATAGAAACTTTCTGTCTGACCTTAGACATATCTGGAGCTGGAAGTTGTCAAGTCAGAATTACTTCCTTCTGCTAGATTTATTCTGTCCTCTCACCTTCTGCTGGCTGTGGAAATGTGTAAAATCCAACTCTTCCTGCACACTAAAAAGACTAATTTGCAAAAGTTTGGAGAGAGAGCATAAATCTGAAATGCAGGAGAGGCAGTTGTCTGAGAGAATCTTCTTAACTTTCTTGGGAACTTAGTTTAGATAATGAATCTACTGCTAGTAGGAAAAACAAAGTTTTAAATTGAAAGGGAGGATAGGGGCAAACTAAGCTCTTCTCAGCTTGTGATGCAATTCCTGACTTGCCACTTCGGCACCCTAGGAATCAAATTTTTACTTAAATCACTCAAACCCACTCATTCAATCCTCCCTTCCTCCCTTCTTCCCTCCCTTTTTCCTTCCTTCCGTCCTTCCTTCCAGCTTTTACTAATGGTCTGCTATGTTTAAACTGCTGTGTTAGACTTGAGATACATGTAGACAATGCAATGTGAGACTATATGATTTATATTACCTACTGTTCGGTTAATTGAAAAATATTTTTAAAGTACCATTAAAATGTTGTTTACATACCTTAAACATTTTATTTTAACTTGTAACAGTCAAGGGCATATTTAATCATCAATCTTTTAATGTAAGGTCATGTTTTTATCTTTAATTATGAGTTGGCTGATAAAAGGTCCTGGTCATTTTACTTATATAAACCCCACCCACATTGCATTGCTTATGATTTCCAGATTCCAGTTCTTAAAACTTAAATACTTGCCAAGCAAACAAAACATAAAATAGTTTAACATATTTATAGTTTTGCCTCCAAAGTTTTTGAAGATTTTCTCTCATTGTTAATTTAATAGCATTTAAAAAATGGCTCACCTTCTATTTAGTGTTATTGATATAACAACTCTTTTTGTACACATATTTAATCATAAATTATGTGATTTATATCATAGTTAATTAAATGACATGATTATAGTATCAACTACAATAAGCAGAAAAAGCTTTGGGAACAAACACCACAGGCTCTTGGCAAATTCACATCCTAGCTGTTGGAAGCAAAAAAAAAAAAAAAAAAAAAAAATGTGTGAATACATTTTGAGCAGTCTTCTAGTCCTAAGCAGTTAGCTTCAGTGGTCCTCAATCAGCAGGCTATAGAGGTAAATGCTTAATTCGGAGAGTCGATTAAATAGAAATTTGTTATAAGTGTTGGTATTATAAACTCAACAGCAAAATAAAAACAAAAACAAAAAACAAACAAAAAGCAATCCGATTAAAAAATGGGCAGAGAGCCTGAACAGATACTTTTCCCAAGAAGACATATGAACAGCCAACAGACATGTGAAAAGATGCTCAACTTCAGTAACTATCAGGGAAATACAAATCAAAACCACAATGAGATACCACCTCACAACTGTTAGAATAGCCATCATGAACAGTACAAGTAATAACAAGTGTTGCAGAGGTTGTGGGGAAAAAGGAACCCTCCTATACTGCTGGTGGGAATGTATATTGGTACAGCTACTATGGACAATGGTGTGGAAGTTCCTCAAAAAATTAAGAATAGAATTACTATATGACCCAGCAATCCCTCTTTTGGGCATCTACCCCCCCCCACCAAAAAAAATTTGAAACCATTTATTTTAAAGATATATGCACTCCGATGTTTTCTTCTCTGAACATTCAAAAACTGTATTAAGTACTAGACATATGTTTTAATCGGCCCCATTATTCACAGTGGCCACGACATGGAAACAACTGAAGTACCCTTCAGTAGATGATTAGATAAAGAAGATGTAGTACATACATATAATGGAATAGTATTCAGTCATAAGAAAAGATGAAAAACTGCCATTTGTGACAAAATAGATGGATTTTGAGATTATTATGCTAAGTGAAATAAATTAGATGGAAAAAGTTGAGAACCATATGATTTCACTCATATGTGCGATATAAAACTGAAAGCAACAAATGAAGAAGACAAACATACAAGATCTCATAGACACAGGCAATAGTTTAGTGGTTACCAGAGGGGAATGGGGGAGAGGAGGTAGAAAAGGGTAAAAGGGGTTAAATATATGGTGATGGAAGATTTGACCTTGGGTGCAAAACACACAATGCAATATATAGATGATGTATTATTGAATTGTACAATTGAAACCTATATAATTTTATTAACCAATGTCACTTAAATTAAAAAGAAAGTTAGTATGTATGATAGCCTAGTTCCGATACATTATGGGTTTTGTGGGACACAGAATGGGCAGCTGACCCAAATTAGGGTATTGGGGAAGGATACAACATAGCATTTTATGCAGAAAAGGCATTTGTTTAATATCTGCCAAAGGAAATATTCCAGGATAACAGTCCTTGGGATTTGGGGCTTAGGTTGATTCAAAGACAGAATCTGAGTCACTCTCTCAAAGATTTACATAGAGTTCAAGACCTTTTCTTTGCATCCATAAATTAAGTGATTTCATGACAATTTATAACCTCATTTGCTAAGACCATGAAAATGCAGCCCATACCATACTGAATTTGAAATAGTTACATGATTGGGAATGAGGACTGTGTTTAATATAATTTAAGAAAAATATCAAGTGCTCTATGCCTGGGAGAGGCTCTGTTTTCAGTTCACATGCTTATGTAAAATAAATTTCACTGCTCATTTTACTATCAGAAAAAAGAGCAGAAAGAGATTCAGCATCATGGTACATAACTCAGAATGTTCAGAGAAGAAAATGATGTAAAGAAATGGTTAATAAAAAATAACTATTATTTTCAAAGAATTTTATTATATATCAAAAACTGTATTAAGTACTAGACATATGTTTTAATCGGCCCCATATCCCTACTGGGTAGCTACTATTATTATGCTTATTTTAGGCAAGAAGTAATGGAAACTTAAAGAAGTTAAGTAGCTAGGGACATATTGGACACAAGTCCTTGACTCTATGTCTTCTAACCCCATTACACAGCATCATGAAGCAGAGAAACTGGAAAAACACAGCCCAGGGTATCTCTTCTTGAGGTAACAAGTTAAGTTGAAAAGTATTGTGCAGAGAGAACTGGAGTGACAGTGGGACAATTCTTAGAAATATTGAGGGAGGAGATTTTAAGCATATTTGGGGCAATTCTGATATAGACCAGTTTTTAATAAGAGGAAGGTCAGCAGTGAATGATCAGAGAGACGGTTTGGGCTAACACCCAAATAGACTCTTAATCATTCTGGTGATACTAGAACCCACCACATGCATACATACACATACATATATACATTTGATGTATGTACATACATGATATATATACACACACACAAATGATAAAAAACTGTTTATTCTCATCCATGTAAGACTTCCTTAGCTAATCCTCCCCTTTTGTTTCAAAGTGTCATCAACAACCTCTTTTAAGAGATTTCTGAGCTCGGTGAACACCACCCCATTTAATTCAACAAGCACAAACATCGACTGTTTATGCTACATACTGAGGCAATAGAGATGAAGGGCCCTCTCCTTCTCACTGAGGAAAGAGCCCCTTAAATAGATCTTTTCCATTTATTCTTTTAAGCAAAAGGATTTTGTTGCCTGGAGAATCATGGAAGTACCCTATTAAGCCTCTTTACTCCTTTCATTCAACAAATTCTACATTACAAAAGCATCACACTGAGGCTCCTCAGATATGGTCAGTCCAGCCGGTGTGAGACATGAAATTGTTGGACTGGTTCTTTTGCAGTAATGACATCTGGGTAACTGCCCTCAGCAGCATTTCACAGGCGAGATATATACAACCCCTTCTATATACAACCCCTGAGTCCTCTGATCTCGTGATCTTTCATAAAACAATGTTATTTTGCTTTTCACCATTTAATAAGTCATGCAAATTGCCTCAAATTGTCATAAAGTACAATATGATGCTCTCAAACGTTAAGAAAGGAGGTTCTTGGTTTGACCAAGGTTTTTTCTCCCCTACACCTTCTTTCTTGACAGAATAAAACAGAAATTCATCCAAATTACACACAGATTCAGCTTTGTTGAATTGTTACTATTTAATGCTGCAAGGGAATGAGTTAAGGATTTGTTGCCAAGAAATAAAAGAGTGAAACACCACAATTAGAAGTGTGAATTTCAGGCATGAAATAGAATTGTTTTACCAATTTTCACGGGGTTCACCACGTGGCACTCACCAAAACTATTTTGAGACTATCCTTCATCATCCATAAGTATTAAAACAATGAGTAAACATTGCTTTTTGTTAGTGTATAATTCATAAGTGCTTATTGAATTGAGGAGCTACCAAAAAGGATCAAGAATCAGAGTAAGTCAGATATCATGCCTTGCTTTTAAGACACAGTTGTTATTTCAGAGGGTGTCTTGAAACTTTTCCAGTTACCTTACTGATATTAGGAGCATTCTATCCAAACTCTGAAAATGGATTTTGTATCACCTTGGTTTCGTATGCAAATAAATACAAAGTTTTCTGTGATTCAAAGTTTTCTGTTCCAAAGAACATAGTTTGGGTGTGGTATTTCATTGTTCTGATTATTCTGGAATTTCTAAAATGAACAATTCTGTATTATAAGTGCCAGTAATCAATTCTGTTTCATGTAACAAGACCTTTCTGGAATGAAAATGCCTGAGGAAAGAGATGTTTTATTGAGGAATCTGTTGTGCTGACTGTCTGCCAAGCCCACAGCCTGCTACAGCTGGAAGCAGCCCTTGGGGGTTCCCATGCTTAGGTAGAATTTTGATTCTGAAGTCCTGGCAGTAACTGACTGGTCAAGGGGTAGGTAATCTGAACTGTGATAGCCTGATGTAAGAGCTATTCCCAACTCAGGTAATGGTGATTATCTCTGACAGGGTCAAATTGAATTCTAAAGTTCTCCATTGGGGAATTTGAATATGAAATGGAGAGTCAGCAGTTGTCATTGGAAGCAGAGAACACAAAGAAGACATCATGAGACATGTAAACAGGCTTCATGAAACAGAATTCACGAGTAGTAGGAGCCATGGATAAATAGAAGCTATTTGTAAGCAGAAACCTTGAGAAAAACAGAAAGGGAACTAATGTCAATTGGAACAGCAGGAGCAGAAGATAAGGGGAGTGTTGAGTCACTAGTAGAATACTAGAGTTAGTAGACCTGGTTCCTGAGGGAGTGACAGGAAAACGTGGTTGCTAGGGCTCTGGTGAGTCTTGGATCTTCCAGGCTTTTAGCAATATTGTATGTGAGATCTGGTTCTGCTGCTGAAATTCCTATATCCCTTATTTCTATTTGGAGATAAGGTAATTAGAATGAACTAGTAAGAGAACTTAGCTAACAGAGGAGAAAGGCTGCTCGAAAAATAATGGAGTGATATTTCTTAGTTTTTTTTTTTCATTCCTCCAAATGGATATTGCCTTTTCATTCTAATTTTGCTTATGCCATTCTGTACTCCCAAATAATCTAAAATGATTAATAATAACAGCAACAACAATAATAATACAGATGTAGTTTTTTAGTGTAGGTTGAGACAAATGACTTCTGCTACTACTATTATGAATGGCCAACTGCAAGCCATGGGCTTTATATACCATTTTCTAATCACACTAGAATCTTCAAAGGTAGGTATTGCAAAACTTATATTACCTCTTGAGAAAGCTTGGAGAAGACCAGTGGATTGTATAAGTGTAGTCTACTCTTAGGAATCAGAATAGAGATGCTTACCCAAGTCTGCTTGGCCCTAAAGTGGATACTCTTCCCACTGCTCTTCCCATTGCCTGCCTGAGAATAGGCTCTCTACAAGATCTGGCATCACCACAACAGTCGTGCTCCAAAGGAAAGAGATGTGTAGGAAAGAGAGGAAAGCAGACACTCCAAGGACCACTGAGATCAGATCTAAGCTTGGAGCAGGCAGGCAGCAGGGCCTGCCATTCCTGATAGATGACTGCTGCTTTATCTTGTGCAGACACGGTTATCCTGAACAGGCTGCATTTATTAAGTCGCACGACTCAGTCAGGTGTTTTATTACCAGTATCAATTTAATTTATATGTAAAAACACAATCAGTTTCTTTTGCCTGGTGAGAAATCTGACAGAAAAAAGTGACAGATGGCAGGTAGAATGTTCCCCAATTGTAGTGTGGATCATGGAAAATTGGACAGTTGGTCTATATTGGTATTTCTGGCAGAAATTATGGGGAAGAGGGAGCTATACACTGAAGCTTCATTCGTCCCATTCTTCAGAATCAGATGTCTCAGGTGGAGTGAGGCTGGTAGACTGACTGGCAATGAAATATGCCAGTTCATTAATCAGGGATTGACAAGGCTCCAGATGACAAATGATATACTCGGGTGGTTCTATTGAATTGGCTGAAGCTTCTAAATTGCATTTAGAGGTCATAAGCCATTCTCTGTTTTGGTCAAAAGGTGATAGAATTTGGTAATTTGGGGCTCATCCTAATGATAAGAAGATAACGTTGAGCAGGAAAGGACTCTGTGAAATCTATGCTCATGACTAGGCTCTGTTCTAGGTGCTAGGGACAAACTGGCAGTTGGGAACTATATGAAAGGAAAAAAAAATACCATTAATATGATATTTTGTTCTCCAGTGGAAACTGGCCTTAAAATTCAGTGATCCAGATTTCAAGTAAATATGTGTATTCTCAATCCCTTTCCACCCCCATTAGTAGTTGGGAGTAGAGACTTTACACTTATCATGGGCATCAGGGCAGAAAGAAGTAAGCAGAGTCTTTGTTCTGGAGGAATTCACTGTCTAGTAGGAGTGAAAGACAATTAAGTGTGTGAGTATAATAGAGTATGATGAGTGTTATAATGGAACTACTAAAGAGATTTCCCTTGGGTCATCCCTAGCAGACTATAATTGCTGCTGATATCTTTGCTGTCCTCTTATCATCCCATCCTCCCTTTGTCCTACTAAAGGTTGGATAGCTAACTTGTGAGACCTCTGCACAGAAGCTTCTCTTTGCCATGTCTCCTGTCCCAGCTAATTGTTTTAATTAGCCTAGGTTATCGCTAGTGTTCCTACTAGGGGACTAGGTCCTACTGAAGTAGACACTAAAACTTTACTTTGTCTTTCAAAAATAAAGCCAAGGTGTTAAATGTCTCT